>NW_028258320.1:54342857-54683928 GCF_053883595.1 Heterocephalus glaber
ACTAACAAGCATCTTTAACCTAATAGATATTTGTAGAGCCCACTTTTTTAATACATTAAGTTTATTGGTACATCTTAGAACACACTTTGAATGACTACAGAACACATTTTTCCATGTGTCATACAGATAGAATGGGCACAAAAGGATGATATGCTGAGTCTTAAAAACAAGTCTTCATCAATTTCAATAGATTAAAATCCTGTAGTAAATACTGACTACAACTGAGCTAGAAGAGATAGTTACAACAAATAATGGAGGGGTTGAAGGGAGGGCAAGAGAATGGGAAAAAAATAAGAACCAAGATATATCATATAAAGGCACAAGTTCCCAATGATGAATGTAATTGTATTGTATACCTAAAATATATCAATAAACTTAATGAAAAAAATCATTAAAGTCCAAATATCTCAAAATTAAACAACTTTCTAAACACTCCATGAATAAAGGAAGAAATTGTAAGACAATTGATTAAAAAATTTAAATAGAATTGAAATTAAAAGGCAATATACAAAAATTTGAGGAGGCAGCTAAGAAAGTACTTAGAAACAACTTTAGAGATTTAAGTGTCAGAATGAGGAAAAAAAGAAAAGTTTAAAATTTAACAGTGTAACTTTCCACCTTATGTAAGTAGAAAAGAATAAACCTAAAGAGAAATACAAGGGTGAAAAATCAGTGGAATCAAACATGGAAAAAAAAGGAAAGTTGGATCTTTGAAAACATGGATCAAAATTGAAAAATCTCCACAAGAAGAAAAGACAAGAAACAAGTCACAAACATCAGGAATAAAAGACAAAACATTACATGTTCTGTAGATGTTAAGATGATAACAAGACCGCAATTAAAATAATATTATATTAGGAAATGTGATACCTAAAGACTGAAAGACACAAATTATCAAACTTCATAAAAACACTCATTAATGAGCAAAAGTGATACAGGAAAGATTGAAATCTGAGCAGCTCAAGCAGAACACAGCCTGTGGCCACCGTGACCCCCTTGTGAACACAGAGGTGACTTCAGAGTAAACTAGGTGAAGTGCTGGGGGTTACACTCCTGATAACTGATGCCCTATGAGGAGCAACTCCCAGGCGACCACACTGACACTACAATGTCCACAGTTACAATGAAGCTACAGAAATTGGGACAGTGTGGTATTGGTAGAACAGCAGAAATACAAAGATCAGTAGAACAGAGAGATAGACCCCTGCATCTATTTTTCAATCTATTTTTGACAAAGGTGCCAAGACAATTCAATGGAGAAAGGAACATATTTCCTCTAAGTGGTGACAATACAAATGGATGTCAACATGAAAATAAAAATGACCGTATCCCAAAATTATCCTGGGATGTTTCAAAGATCTAAAAAATAAAAGCAAAAATTTTCAAACTTCTAGAAGGAAACATAAAAAAATCATCTTTCCCATCTGGCGGTGGTGAAAGGATTCTTAGAAAGGAAACAAGTGCATAATGTACATAACAACCTTCAAATCAGGCGCCCTCATTATCTCCATTTAAAGGTGAAGCTGCCCAGTTCTCACCCCATAAGTGGCAGGCTGAGGATTCCAATGCTAGTGCTAGGGTACCTAACACTGGGCTTCTATTCACGTCCAGGTGCTGCCTCGAGACAAATCTGCCATGCCAGTTGTTGGCAAAAATCACACAAGATTTTTTTAACCATAAAATAATCCTAATGATCAGAAGAAATAAAATAATAACAATAATATTAAATAAGAAGAACCACAATGGGTAATTCTAAAATAAATTACAGCATTACCAAAATTAGAAGTTAACATAGTGGCCCCCAAATTAAACATAATCCAGTGGACATACTCCGTAATCGTCTCTAATGCAGAAACAGACTATATATGTGATAACAAAGACAGTACAAGGCACTGGGCAAGAAAAGCATGTAAAATAAGACGTGGAGCAGAAGGGAAGAAATGGGATTTTAGTCTGCTTTGTATCTAATGCCAGAACATGCAGCCTCTCCACCGTGAGCATCGAAGGAGAGCAGATGAGAAACCTCTTCTCTCCCCCATATCCGGAACACAGCTTCATGCCTGGCCTGACTTGACCATTGTCACAGTGAAGAAGGAGCAACTGCTAAGTCAGTAGGTGAGAGGAAGAATGTGATGTGAGTTTGCTCCCAGATAGAGCAGACACTGCCAGGTCACTGCACCACTTGATGCATACCTATAAATACAAGGGTCCCAGATACAGCAAAAGTCCTACTGGTGTCATGCAAATATGGCTCTGTGGTTAGAAGTGACCCTTCTAGGGGATGTAAGCTCACTTTGACCTGGACAAGCACAAACATTGGGGTGGGGTGGGGAGTGGGAGGGGCAGGAAAGCAGAAAAGAGCACTGAAGAAATAGGTGATTTACCTTGCTTTGTTTTTAGAAAGGATGCCATGTTAGAAGTCCTTCTAAAAGCAAGTTAGAACACAAATCCAAATCTTTCAGAAGCACCAAGGTCTGGGCCTGTCCATCAGCCCTTGGCCTCAAGCCTAAGTTAAAGTCATGCTGAGGGCCGGGGATTTAGCTCAGTGGTTCTGGCACATGCTCACAAGTGCAAGGTCCCAAGTTCGATCTCCAGTACCAAAAAAAAAAAAAAACAAGTCATGTTGAGGAGTGTCTTAGTCACTTTTCTTATCACTGGGAAAAAAATACCTGACACCCACAACTCAAAAGAGAAGTTTATTTTGTGTCACAGTTTCAGAAGTTTCAGTCCCTGGTTGGCTGGGTCCAAGGCAGAAACTGCATAGTGAAAGAGTCTGCCCCAGAAGAAAGCTACTCATTTTGTGGTGGCCAAGAAACAAAGACAGAAGGAAGGAGCCAGGAAGGAAGATGCGGTCTTCCAGGTCATGCCCCCATTGAACCACTTCCAACCAGGCTCCACCTCCTAAGAGCTTATTCCTCTGTGATTTCATCAGTCCACTGCTGAGTACAGTCCCCCCCCCCCCATTATCCAATAACCTTCCAAGAGCCCAACCTCTGAACACGGGAAGGCTTTTATGGACATTCTAGATCTAAACCATATGAATGAGGATTCCAATTGCAGTAACAGCAATAATGACTATTGACATGCACAGTGTGTGCATGGTAAGACAGTTGTGTTTTTCCCATGCCTATACCAGAGCAGAGGCACCACCATCTTATAGGGCCCAGTCTATTGTTACCTGCATACTAAAAACACAGAGTGGGCTGCTAACTTAACAAAGTTACACAGCTGTAAGGTTAGAGCTGGGATTCCAGATGATACCATTGAATCCCAGAGTTCACAGTTCCTGTGACTCTATGCCTTTCTCCAAAGACACCTCCCAGGTAGATAAGGGCTTAGACACAGAAACACTATTTTATATCATGTGTTCAGAAAAGCCAGAACAGCACAGATGCCCAGCCCCAGAGAGTGAAAATACACGACACATCCCATAATAGTCAGATTCAGCCATGAACACAGTTCCTGGGAGTGTGACAGTGACATGTGCCTGCTAAAAAATCAGAGTAAAATTCTCTAAAATTGCCTGCACAGAAAGGAGAAATATCCAAATATTAACAATTTTATCTCTGAATCATGGTCTTATTATTAATTTTTCTAATTGCCCTTATATTTTCCTTAGCTTTCATGTTTTATCACAGAAAGACTTATTTGCTTTTTAGAAAAGTCCACTTTCCTTCCCTAATGGCAATTTCCATAGCCACCTTTGCTTCAAGAAGTAAATGATTTTAGACCAAGTTGCAGTGCTGACACCTGAGGAGCTGGAATACATCTGTCCACGTGGGTATGTCTCCACTGATGTCCTAGTGGCCTCTGCTGTTGATCCTGAAAAAGAGCCAGGCACAAGGATCCTTTCTTTTCATCAGATGTCACAATACCAGTTGGTTCTTCACCTTGGAGGACTGTGTTTTGTCTCCCATTCTGGAAAATGTTTTAGGTCTAAATGATGGCAAATACACACAGCATCTTCCATGGGGTTTTGAGTTTGCAGAAAGATCTTGGCACAGTATGTGGAGCGGGAAAGCACATGGTTTTACATCCTCCTTGTGGTTTCAAATGAAGTGAAATGAAGGTTTTCAAAAACCAAGAGACACACTTTTGTTTTCAAAATACTAAAAAAGTCACATCCAAGTTAAAATGAGCTGAGTGCAGCGATTACCTGTTTCTATCAGTTCATGTTTCATAAGGGTGAATGGTGTTCCCATTTATGTGTGAAAAACCTCAGAGAGGGGGCCATGTGATCTGGGATCACCAAGCTGGAGAGTAGAAGTCTGAGCCTGGAGCTATAGGAGACTCCTTCTGAATTTGTTCCCTTTACCAGGAATCAGGCTTTGGCATAGTGCATACAAGTGAAAGTTTAGACCAAAAAAAGATATACCATTTTAGGTATCCCAAGTTTCTTCACTACCTTCAAAAAGCAAATCCCATACCAAGAAAAAGAAAATTACAAATAAGGGCCCCAAGTCCACTAAGGTAGCAGAGATCACAGCAAATAAGCTGGCCCAGAACACTCCAGGGCACAGGTAGCCCCTCTCCGCTGACATCCAGGTGATGGATCGAAATTGGTCTCATATGCCGATAACCAGGACTGAGTGTCAAAATGAAAGGGACACAGGAAGCCAGAGGGTGAGGCATTGCCAGTAGCACATCTCAGATCTCTGACAGCAGCTGTAACTTTGAAATGCAGAGAAATGAAAGAACCACCGAAGTGGCATTTGAAGGTGCTCATGACTTGGAGAAGTGCAACTCTGTGAAACTAGGCTATTGCTCAGCCCAAGGACTTCCTTGGGAGAACTATTATTACTATTAGGGCTGTGGTTGAACCTCATCTACCCATAAATCCCAGTGCTGGTCTCTGGCCATGCTGAACAAATGGTGGGTGAATGAATGAATGAACGAATGAAAAATGACAAAGCATATAGATTCTCTGTTCTAAGCCAAGAGAGCCAGCCAGTGGAAATGAGGAGTTTCAAGGTACCTGCTGGCCTCTTTCAGAGCCTGCTTCTGCCCCACCACCCTCACTGTACTATTGAGCACCCCCTGTTTCAAAGCATAGCTTGGTAAAGAGACAACTTCCTGCTTTTTCCAAAGTCTCCTTTTCCTCCCTTCCTCCCTCACCACTACACCAGACTTTCCAGTCCTCTGCCACAAGCAATGTCAAGGGAGAAGCCACCAACATGGCTCATCTCTGAAGCTGCCATAAAGGCAAAGAATGACATGAGTCCCCAGGAAAACAAGGACACGTGAGGGCAAAGTGTGGCTGGAGTAATTTCCTGCCATCCTTTGAGCAAGAAGATTCTACTGAGACAGTCTCACCTGGACTTTTCCTCATAGGAGGTTTCAGCATGACTACCTGATGAGAAGAGCGGTAGGTCATTGCTCTTGGATTCAGAAACCAGTATCTCTACCACCCCAGGGACCAAGAAGTGTTCTCTCCAACCATCACATCATCATGTACTTCTGTCTCTGTCTCTCTTTTTCTGTCTCACACACACATTTTTCCTGTAAAGATTTTGGAGAGTAAAAGGTATAAATATAAAATGTCCTTCTACCACCTAGAACTTTAAACCCTTAACTTTGAACTCTTATCTTCTTTGCTTTATTATTTAGTAAAATAAACTATTCTAGATACTACAGTGTCCCTCCCAGATCCCCCTTCAGAAATCAATAATTTGTTTCTTGTTATGGTTTGACTGTTTGAAAATTCAAATGTTGAAATCCTAACCTCCTTTGGGAGATGATTAAGTCATAAATAGGGTCAGTGTTTTTACAAAAGGAACTTGAGAAAACTGCCCTGCTCTTTCTACTATTTGAAGACTCAAGAAAAAGAAAAGAAAATACCTTCACCAGACACCAAATCTGCCAATGCTTTGATCTTGAACTTCCCAGCTTCCACAAAGGTGAGGAATAAATATCAATTATTTATAAGCCACCCAGCTCATAGTACTTTGTCATAGCAGTCTGAACACACTAGGGCAGTCTCCTACCATCTAGCAGGGCTGCCAGGAAACCATACTCAGCTGCCAGCAAATGGGGGACCACTTGACTGAAGAAAACTGCTCCTTCAAGTTGTATCTCCTTCCTAGAAAAGCCCACAGTCAATGGTTGATAACAAAGAGAATGGGGTCCGGGATCCGGGGTCTGGGATCCAGGATCCTCCCAACTCTTAACTCTTCACTTTAGCTGAATCTCTCTTGTGTCTGCATTGCAGCCCAATCCTGCTACCTTTTCTCCCCAGGCCATTGGTATTGTTCTAGAGACACTCCTTAAAGAGTTTGGCAAACTAATCTCCGTGGGGGGGGGGGGGCGGTGATTTCCTGCTGCCCTAGAAATATCAATTTGAGATAAAAACATTCCAGACATAATCTAAGTCTCCTTTTAACACTCTCTGTCTTGTTCTTTCTCTGTCTTCTCATAGTCACAACTAACATGAATTTTTGTTTGTTTTTGAGTTTGTATTTTAAAGTCTTAACTGCATATAACCTTAAACCTGTAAACAATACACAGTGTGTGCAATTTTAAGTACACACAACTAATCAACTATACTTTTATTCTACAACTTTCTTTTATGTTCAAGATTGTTGCCTGATCTCTTAAAGTGATACATTGCCTGATTTAACTATTTAAATTGCTGTATGAATATATAGTATAGAAGTGCCACATTGTATTAATTCTTCTATCATTGGCCACTTAAATTGTTTCACACTTCACTACAGCCAACAAAACTGCAATGCACACCTTTGTGCAGGTGTTAGGTGTGCCTAGAAGTGCCTAGAAGTGGAGTTGCTAAGAAATGTCTGTTTCACTCTACTAGCTGTGCATATTCCTCTCCAAAGTCATTTCAGGCATATTTGCCCGCATAAGCTGTGCTCTCATTTCACCATATTCTCACTCTTAGTTTTCTCAAGGTGCAAAAGTATTTCTGGGCTTGTGGGTATAAAATTACATATCACTGTTATTTGCCTTAAGCTGCCAGAATTAGTATGAATAAGGTTTAGAGGAATTTATGGATGGAAGAGAAACAATGCAGATGTTTAGTCCATAATATTTTATCAGGCCTCTTCTTTTTTGGTTTCTAATGTACTAGTAATAAACTTTTCCTCTGAAAAGTGACTGCTTCATCTTGTAGGGTTTTATATCAAGTTTTTACCTTATTCTTTAGTTAAGTTAAGTTGAGTACTGGGCATTAAGCATCATTCTGGATGTTGAAAGTACAAATTTGTAAATAATTTGAAGTATCATGAATTAGAGTATAGTTTTCAATCATATGAGCATTTTTTCTTATATCTTTTTTACTAGGTGCTAAATTTATTGCCCTAAGAAGAGAGAGCATGTTATGTGTAATATCAATTATTTGGAAATATTATAATTTTTGTTTCCTAGTTCCTGAGTAATTATTATAAATGTACTTTTGGTGAAAAATGATATGCATTTTCTGTTTCAGGGCATATAAACATTTCTGGGTCTTTATCATCAAAAATTTAATTTCTCTTATAAGTATTTGTCTAGTCAGATTCTAAATAAAGGGTGTTAGCTGTCTAAGCATTGTTAACATAATGGAGAAGTAACAATTCTCCTCTTAATTTCTTGCCTCCATATTTTAAGCCTGCATGGTTTAAATGCATATAATTTCATCATTATTATATCTCTGTTGATTTCTTTTATCATAGTCCCTCAATACCCTCATGTGTATTGATGAAGGAAACTGATATGTCTTTCCCTCAAACTATTGATATGAGAGAGAGACATCATTCAGATAAACTCACCTTCATATTTAAAGCAAAGGAGAGAATGCTTGAGAAGAAGGAAATGCCACCTGAGGGTCAAGGAAGATCATTCTGTGGAAAGGAAAAAACAGGATCTAACCTGAAGAATGTGTAAAGCTTGGTGAAGTAATTTGTGAGCAAGAAAAAGAGTTAAAAGTGTGTATATTATAAACAATGGAATAAAAGGAATAAAACTATCCTGCTTTGAAGATGATATTACTGTGTGTATGGAAAATCCAAAGCAATCTACAGATGAAGTATAGGAATTAGTAATAGACTTTGGTGATTCAGGGTCAAATATCAAAATCAAATATATTTCTCTATCCCAATAATGAAGATGCAACATTCATATTTGTAAATAATATTTATAATATCAAAAATTACCAGCTGTACAGTCTTAGAATAAATAATAAAGGATGAATAAGAACTCCACAGAGAAAATTCTAAGAGTTTAAAGACAGAAATTAAGTTATAATAAATAAATACAAGTATAAAAGTGACAATTCTCTCCAAGTGAATCTATTAGTTCAATGCAATAACAATCCAAACCTCAACTTGTGGAACTGGTAAGTTCATCATACAATCAGTGTAGGAAGGCAGAGGTCTATACATGGCCAAGACTCAAGTAAATTAAGAATTAAGTAGCAGGGCTTCCTCCGGATTTGCAGCAGCATTAGTATGCAGTAATAATCAAGAGAATGTGATAGTGGTCCAAACTGAAATAGATGGCCCATAGACAAACTCAGACATATATATGAAAGTTTGAATCATGACAAGGAGCCGTGGGCTAAAATTGTCTCATAAGTAACTTATGCTGGGTAGCTGAGTATCCATGTGGAAAAGTGTAGATTGGGAATACACCCTCACATAACACACAGAAGTCAAGTGAATAGAAAAAGAAGAGCAATAAATTTTAATTGAAAATATCCTCCAGTATTTAGGTAGGAGAAGATTTCATGAAGAAATTTAAAAATCTAACCATAAAGAAAAATATTGGTGAACTTGATTATAGTAAAATTAATAACAACTATGCATCCAAAATCACCACTAATTAAGTGAAAAGACAACCACACAAGAGACATTTGTAGTACATACAACTAACAAAGGGATGTTAGTTTGTATATATACAAAAGATTCCTACAAGTCAACAATAAAAACACTAAAAAGTGAGCAAAAAACCTGAACAAGCACTTGACAGAATATCCAACCAGCAAACAGACAAAAGAAGATGTGCTGCGCTTCATCAGCAATCGGGTATATGCACATTAAAAGCATTTTGAGGTTCAAGTTACCCAGTAGAATGGCCCAAACTAAAAATACTAAGAGTATCTATTATTGGTGAGAATATGGAGCAGCTGGCCCTCTCAGTCATTGCCAGGAAAACAGAAAGTGATCCAACTAATTAGAATAAAGTTTATTTGTACACAATTAAGCAGAAGATATATATCCTTCATGAACCAGTAGATACACATATAGATATTTACCATGGAGAAAAGTGTGCTTACACCCTCCCAGAAATATGGACCAGAATATTCAAAGCAGTCCAATGATGCTAAAATAAATAAAATTTCAGACTAGCACATTTATTCAATGTCTTACCATTTCACAATAAGAATGAAGAAACTATAGCTACTCATAATATAAGTAAATCTAAAAAACATCATAATGAATAAAAGAATCCAGACTCAAGTGAACACCCATCATTGCATTCCCCTGAAATACTTTTCAAAGCCAGACCAAGTTAAACTCTATGCACACTTGGTAGTAAAACCACAAAGCAAAAGAAGAGGGATGGCAGGAGTATGCAGTGGAGAAAAATCACTCACTCCATGCACAGGAAACAAAGGTGGTGGGTTTCAACAAGGCCATTCAAAAGCCCACTCCACTGACCAAAGATCTCCCAACAGGCCCCACCTCCTAAAGGTCCCACCACCTCCCAGTAGCACCGTCCTCCAACACAAGGGCCTTTGAGGTTCACATTCAAATACAAGGCCAGAAAGAGCAGTGAGAAGAGCACACTGGTCTTGCCCTGACGGTGTCTGCACAACACTATGGGCACAATCTGGGAGGAGGACCAGTGCTGGGAACTCTCAAAGCTCTGCCCCCAGTTTAAGGCTGGGGCTTGGACCTGTCCCGAGAAAGAGTTGTCTCAACAAGAGGTGAGGGGTCTTATATGTACTTTTTAAAGCCATACTGTTTGATATCCAGTTTTTTAAAAACAAATATTGTTTCTGAGATCTGAAGTAGTGGCAAGAGTCTGTGTCGCTTTGCCCTGAAAGCAGCCCCTCCAGACATTCCCTTGTGCTAGAGGTATTGATTTTCCTGGGCCTCTCATGACTTCACTGAGGACTTTCCCCTCAAGAGCTGGTATTTCCGCACTGATGTCATGACACAAAGATCAACAGGTATCTCACTGTGTGCTGCTTTTATCAAAAGCAATAAACTGCAGACACATTCTTGGTTAACAGAAATCACTTCCCAGCCCTAACCCTAGATTAAGAGTCCAGACACCCTGTGAGCCTATGTAGGGCTGCTGCTCTAGACTAGCCTGTTGAAGATTTGTTCCCACCCAATATGCTACAAGACTTTCTCCTGCTCACTGTCCCTTATCAGCATCAAAGCTGACAGTAATCTTCTTGGACCACATACCTTGAGCAGCTGTATTATCATGCTACATGCTCTTATTCATTTCTTTCCTTTTTTATTGAGCAAGTTATTTATGACTCCACAGGATCATAAATGTTATGGCAGTAAAATAATCAAGCTGAGAATTTCTTGTCTGACCCCATGCTGTTGACACATCTATTTAGATCTCAAAATTAAAATTGCATGCCTATAAAGTCCTCAAGATTATAGCAAAGGACACCACAGTGCCACATTTCATGACAGAAAAGCAGTCAATTATGCATATATTATGGCATATAAAAGTAAGCCCTTTGTTAATTTGAGTCACTGGAATTTATTAATCACTTACTGTGTGCAAAGCATTTTTCCGGAAACTACAGTAGCCATGAAATGTAGAGGCTCTACTTCCTATGGTAATCACAGGCAGGCCAGCAGAAGCTTGTGAGCAATTAAACTCCAAACTCAAATGCAAGGTAAAATGACTTTAGGGCTAGATGGAGAATTATGAAAGCCAAAGAAATGGAGAAATTAGCTCTAACAAAAAAAGGAAAATCTGGGTAGAGAGAGAGAGCAAAGTCACATTTTCTTCCTAAAGCTGTACTCCCTAGTTCTCGCTATGGCAAAGGTAGGTCTGAAAAGTGCTCATTGGCCCTGCCGGACCCTGAGTCATCATCCTGGTCTATTCCTGTCTCCTCCTGCCTCGCACTCAATTACTTCTCTGGAGTCTCACTCTTCAGGCTGCTGTTCTCTGCTCCTTTGTTATGAATGTATGTCTGGTTTTGTGTTTCCCCATGTGGACAAGGCCCCTTACCTGCAGTCTTGCTCCCCTGACTGCACCAAAGTTGGAATAAAATTCTAATAGTTAGACAACGTCAGCACCTGGACTGAAACCACTAGATGGTCTCATGCTGCCCTTGAGAGGAATCCAAGTTCTTAGGGGGCTGGTGAGCTCCCCTCTGTTCCTGTTCACATCTGGATCCTCAGTGCCTGGCACATGCCCTGATTAGCTCTATGCTGGAGTCCTCTTTCCCACACATCCCAATCCATATGTTCCCATGACATCTACTTACCTGTCAAGTCCCACCATGGATAGCACCTGCTCTGTGACTTAAATCTGCATTGTGTGGCTTTCTGCTTATCACTGCTGTGGCTGTGGCCTCTGGACTCATCACTGTGACTCCCCACACTGTGTTACAACTGCCTGTTAGCTAGATCAGAATTCTCATGCTGTGTTACAACTACCTGAAACAAGACCAAGAGTCCTTAGAGGCCAGAGAGGTCTATCTCCAGCACCTAGAATAATACCTGAACCATAGTGGGTACTTAATATGTATGAAAGATTTGGTAAAATCTGGAAGATAGTGAGAAATATCATGCACAAAAGCTAGGAAGCAGAAAAAAGGGGATATAATCAGAAATTATGTTGGAAAATAGGTTGAGCCCAGATCACAGACGGTCTTAAATATCAGACTAGGGAGTTAAAAGAGGGAATTTCTGCTGCTACCCAGAAGGAATAACAAGGACAGGATTTATCATCCCATCTGAAACAATCAACTATGAAACCAGGCAAAACACACAGACCAACAGTTTTCAAAACAGCAGACATGGAGCACTGAAGAACAGGGATCTATTGGAGCCAGGTTTGTTACCAAGGTGAATCTATGATGGCCCCTCCTGATGCTGTATTGAGCTTTCAGCCACCACACAGGAAAGCAGGACCCAGGTGGAGTCCTGTGATTTCCCAGTGCTAAGGAGATAGAACTGGGGCTCTGAAAGTCAAGGTGGCTTGAGTTGGCAAAGCAGAGTGCGGATGAAGATTGCTATACAGAGAGAAGAACCTGACCTTCTGCCAAAGGTTGCCCTGGAATATTCAGTAAAGTAGTGGTCATGATGAGAAGGGGTACAAGGAGCCTATGCAATGTCAGGGAAGTGCTACCCCAAAAGATTAGAAATATATAAGTAAATATAAATAACTGGTGCTTGTTTCCACCTACCAAACTTGGAAATCTCATAATTCATGGTGCACTGGGGAAAATATTTAGGAAGGTCTTGCCTCAATACTGGGGATAATTAATTCTGGAGAGTGTGGTACTATAGACCCACCTAACAAGTCAGAAAAGCAAGACATGAAAGAATCAAACTGTCTCCATATTACCTGTGTCCCAGAGCAAAGATCAGTAATACTTATGGATATAGAAAAACACCCACCACCTAAGTAGAATGCCTGGCATCCTATCAAGGATGAACAGGCATACAAAGAAGCAGAGAAGCACAACCCATAATGAGGAGAATAAACAACCTCTCAAAACCAACCTAGAACAGACACTGATATTAGATGAATAGACAGGATGCTAAAAATCATTATAAGTGTATTTCATGTGTTCAAAAGTTGCTTGAATACATAAAAGATCTAAAACATTGAACAAAACAGAAACTTTAAAATCAAAAACTCTAATGTTTAAATGAAAATTACGCTGGATGGACAATCAGACATTGAGGAAGAGAGGAAAAGTAAACTTAAGATGTAGCATCAGAAACTACCCCCAAATAGAGCACAAAGAGATGAAATAATAAAGAAAAACAAAAAGGCCATCAGTTGCTTGTGGAACAACTTCCAGAGATACAATATACCTGTGAATTGAGTTTGTGAGGGAGTTGAGTGAAGGGCAGAGAAAAAAATCAAAGAAGTAGTGGCAGAGAATCCTTCAGCTTGATAAAACAATAACAAATTCCAAGGCACATCATGATCAAAATGGCAAAAACCTGTGATAAAAAGAAAACCCAAACCAGACTGAGAGAAAAAGGACTCATTCCATACAGAAAAACAAAGATAAGGGTGACAGCATATTATTCATGTGAAACAATGAAGAAGGCAGTAGAGCAACATCTTTAAATGACTGGAAGAAAAACAGTCAACCTGAAATTCTGTGCCTAGAATGTCTTTCAAAATGAAAGGTAAAATAGAGACATTTGAGAAATGCTAAATACGAAAGGATATACAACAAGAAGTCCTGTACTACCAGCAGTGTGAAAGAAGGTAGAGAAAGAAACAATGCTGGATGGAAATCCAGGCCTGCAAAGAAGGATGAGCCCTGAGGTTGCTAGTGACTTGGGCAAATACATAAAATGTTCCCATATGACATAAATATTATCAAAAGTTAGCTGATTATTAAAATAGCAATGTATTCTGGAGTTGTTAACGTGTGTAAGTATATGACAATAACATTTTAAAGGCTAGAAGGAGAAATGGTTATATGCTATTATAATTCTTTTACATGATAATGTGCAGGAGTATGATGTCATTCAAGATAGAGTGTAATAAGTTAATGTATGTGACAAACACTAAGTAATCACTAGATTTTAAGAAAAGGCATGGTAACCTATAAGCCAACAAGTGAAATAAAAAGAAACAAACAAGAGAGAGGAAAAATGGAAATATATAGCAAACTTGAGTTAAACCTAACCAATCAGTCCTCATGTTAAATGTAATCTGACTAAGTATTCCAATTAAAATTCTGAAATTGTCAGATTGGATGAAAAAGCAAGACCAAGTGTTTCCTATGAGAAATCTATTGTGGCCCGGGGATTTAGCTCAGTGATTTCACCGCCTGCTACGCAAGCACAAAGACCCAAGTTTGATCCCTGGTACCAAAAAAAAAAAAAAGAAAGAGAAATCTATTCTAAATACAACTATAAAAATGAGTTAAACAGCAAAAGGAAAATATATATGCAAACACTAATTGAATGAAAGCTGAACCAAATATTTTGTAACAGACCAAAATGTTTCAGAGCAATGATTTTTTTGTGGTGGTGGTGGTTGTGCTGGGGATGCAGCCCAGGGCCTAAGACATACTAAGGAAAGACTCTACCACCAAGCTACAGCCTCCAGACCCAGGGCAGAGATTACTGTGATTAACAGAGATTCAGAGGCCACTTAATTAATTTCAATTAATTAAGAAGCTCAACTGAGGTTAAATCTTTATGAACTTAATAACAGATTCATAACACATTAAACAAAAAAAATAACTAGAAAGGAAAAAGAGGAAGAAGGAATTAAATAATCATGCTCACATATTCCAGGACCTTTTCCTTAATAGCTGATTGAAGAAATAGAAAGAAAATCAGCAAGGACATGGCATACTTCAAAATGTCATCAATACACCTGACTAGTATTTATAGGACATACCACCCAACCACACCAGAATGCACATTCTTTCCAATTATGCACATAAAATTTACCAAGAAAGATCATATCTCAGACTACTACTCTAAAACAATTTTCAAATGATGCAATTTATAAAGTTATGAGTTCTGATACAAATGGAATTCAGTAAGAAATTAATAACGTACAGATACCTGGAACATAGTCAGATATTAGGAAACAAAAATATGCTTTCAAATAATCTATAGGTCAAAGAAGAAACCAAAAGTATGTTGAACTGATAGAAAATGAAAATATACCATATAGAAATGAAAGGGACTCAGCTAAAGCAGTAATCGGAATGAAATTTATGCCACCAAATAACTGTACGAGAAAGAAGAAAATGTCCTCATTCCAAAACTGCAGCTTCTCTTTAAGAAACTAGAAAAATAGGTGATGTCACTTATAGTTATTAAAAAATTTGAAGGAGAGATTTATGAATAAGTTTAAGGCTACATATTTAAAACATAGATGAAATAGGTTTCTTGGAAGATAAAGAGCAATACAACCCCACTCAAAAGACTGGTAGTATTGATAGTCCTATATTCATTAATGAAATTAAATCTTCCATACACAAACACACACACTCACAATACATACTCTAGAGCTAGATGGTTTTCTAAAGAATTATGCCAAACATATAAGGATGAAATGTATCAGTTCACTACACACATGTTCATAAGATTGAAGAGGAGTGAATGCTCATGGCAATCTTCCTGCCTCACCGTTCCAAATGTTGGGATTACAGGCATACGCCAACATGCCCAGCAAGATTTCTTTTTTTTTTTGTATTAAATTCTTTTATTGGTACATTGTAGGTATACAACACAATTACATTTCTCATTGAGAACTGCACCTTTACAAAATGCATCTTGGTTCTTATTTTTTCCCCATTCCTAGCCTTCCCTTCACGCCCTCCACCCTTCCCTATTTACAAAGACTTTATTTCCCTTTTTTCCATTTCTCATCATTTTTCCTTTCCCTTCTTTCCTTTCCCCTCCCCCTCCCACCACCCCTACCCCTTTGGACCTTTTCTTCCTATTTTGCATTCTTGATTATTCATTCTAATCACTGGTACATTTTAGGTATACAATATAATGACATTCATCATTGGAAATTTGCACCTTTACATAATCTCTCTTGGTTCTTATTTTTCACCCTTGCCCAGCCCTCCCTTCAACCCCTCCAGTCCTATTTACAAAGATTTTGTTCCTATTTTTCTATTTTCTCATATTAATCCCATTCCCTTCTATCCTTTCCCCTAGCCCTCCCACTTCCTTCCCCTTTGCCCCTTTTCTTCCTATTTCACATTACATATTATACATTTAGTCCTTATTTACACTTTCATTTTCTCACACCAGAGAAACTATTCAGTATTTACACGTGTGTCCTATTTATTTCACTTAAGAGTATCGCCTCAATGTGCATCCATTTAGCTATAAATGTCTCTAATTTCTCATTTTTTATGGCTGAGTAGTACTCCATTTTATAAAAAAAACACATTTTCTTTATCCTGTCTCCAGTTGATGGGCATTTGGGCTGTTTCCAAGTTTTAGCTATTACAAACTGCGCTGCTATGAACATGGGTGCACATATATCACTGTGGTATGATTCTTTTAATTCTTTGGGGAAGATCCCCAGCAGTGGAATAGCTGGGTCAAATGGGACTTCCAGTCCTAGTTCTTTGAGGTATCTCCATACTGATTTCCACAGTGGTTGCACCAGTCTACACTCCCACCAGCAGTGGAGCAGGGTTCCTCTTTCCCCACAGCCCTGCCAGCATTTGTTATTGGTTGATTTCATGATAGCAGCCATTCTTTCTGGAGTGAGGTGGAATCTCAGCGTTGTTTTCATTTGCATCTCTCAAATGACCAGTGATGTTGAACATTTTTTCATGTATTTATTTGCTATTTCTACTTCTTTATCTGAGAAATGTCTGTTCATTTCAGCTGCCCATTTTTTTATTGGGTCTTTAAATTCCCAGCAAGATTTCTTATAAATGACACCAACAGCATGGTTCAAAAAAGAAAAACTTGACAAATTGGACCTTATTAAGATTCAAAAGTTTTTCAATTCAAAAGATACCAATAAGAAAATGAAAATACAAGAACTGTACTAGGAGGAGGACATTTGCAAAACATACATCTGATAAAAGCCTTATGACCTGAATATACAAAAACTCTTAGAACTTGATAATAAAAAGACAAACCCAATAAAAACATTATCATGAGATTTAAACAGACACTTTCTCATAGAAGATATACAAATGCCCCATAGGCCATAAATCATCAGGAAAATGCTAAATGAAACCATGATGTACCACTCTGCATCCATTAGAATGACTATAATTAAAAACACAGACAACAACAAATATTGAGGAGAACATAGAGAAACTGGAGCCTTCACGTATTGTTGGTAAGAATATAAAATGGTAAGCCACTTCAGAAAACAGTTTGTCAGGTTCTTAAAAATTTGAGCATAAATTTCCCAGATGACTCAGTAATTTCACTTTTGAGCATCCACACAAGAAAAGTGAAAATATACGCTTGCCTATAAACTTGTACCCATTTCTTTGCTGCATTGTTTTGTTTTGTTTTTGGTACTGGGGATCAAACTCAGGTCCTTGCACTTGAACAGCAGGAGGCAAAACCACTGAGCTAAATCCCTGGCCCTGCTGCATTGTTTTTAATTCCTCCTAAATGTTGGCAATAACCTAAATGTTTACCAAATGTACAGACAATGGAATACTATTCTGCCATAAAAGAGAACTACGTGTACATGATATGGCATGGATAAACCTGAAAAGCATTATGTTTAGTGAAAGAAATCAGATAGAAGAATCTACATATTGTATGACCCGGTTTGTAAGAAATATCCAGAAAAGGCAAGGAAAGAAAGTAAAATAGTGATTGTCTAGGGCAGAGCAAATATGCATGAGAATTCTTAATTTATTTTGATGGCTGGGTAACTTCAATAATTTACTAAAAATCATAGAATTGTATACATTAAAAGGTAAAGTATGTGATTTGCAAAATATACCTTAATTAAGATAATTTAAAACAAAGAAATGGTTTAAGAAAGTTTTGGAAAGAATATCTCTGAGAAATTTTTGAGATTTTTGACATGATCTAACATGTACTTTAGGAAGGTAACTCCTACAGTTACATGCAGGACAGATCAAATATGTTAGAACAGCAGTTTTGAAGTAAAAAAAAATTCACTAAATATATCATCTTTTAGTCAAATGGAGAATATGGTATATAAAATCTGAGATTAACTGAGGTCTGTTTCAAAAGCTCATACAATACAGTAGGCAAAACACTCTCTTAGTTTCCTACCCTCCTCCCCAGATTTCACTAAATCAAATAGAATTAAAGAAAGTGCAGGTCATCAGGTGATTGTTTCTTTCTCATAGCCATCTACTCTGTCTACTGTGACATTGTGACAAATGTTGATATAGGCTTTCCCCTTCGCTCTCCTTATGCAGCAAAGTTCTGTTTCCTGTCGCAGCATATCCTGCTAATGTGACAAGCTGGAAATATGACAGTGCTGGTGTTCTATGCCAAAACCATTCAGCAGGTGACAGAACTGCCTTCCCTATTTGAAGCTGGCACCATCTGCCAAATGAAAGTGAGTGACACCTGAGAAAACGCCGAAGTGGGAGTTGAGAAATGATGATGTATGTGCCAATCCAACTTCTAATCGTGACAGTGTCTCATTCTGATGCAAATTCATTATATGAGGCAAAGGTATGATTTTTGCAACATGAAAGCTTGTACTAGCTCATATGAAGAGAATTGGCCTTCCTGACAATTTCTTGCTTAGATCTCTAAACAAGAATTGCCACTTCAACTTCCTTTTTAAATTTTCCCTTGTGTCTCCTAGCACATCCCCCCCACCCTGCAATCTTTCTCTACACACTTTCTTGGCGTCATTAATATTTGGATTTCTGTCTTCATTTCCTCTGAACTACAATGAGTATTAAGCAGTATGCCACAGCCAAGCAGAACCTGCCTTTTTCAGTTTTCATTGGTGCTATCATCAACTTTCATTCACATCACTAGGGAGGGGTTGTACCCACACATTAGTCTGAAATGGAACCAGTATCAGTGCAATGCATAGCCAACGTTAAAATGAGTAAGACATAATCATTTTATTTGAGGATCTTGAGTGGAGAAACACATACTGTTGAAGGGCTTTTCACAAAATAAGAAGCAGTCACAGAAGAGCAAACCAGGTGATGGAGGTACAAAAACTTACTTGGGTGGGGGCTAGATGAAAGCTTGGGAGAGGTGACTGCAAGAAAGCAAGAGAATGTAAATGGGAACTGACTGGAAGTTCCCAGGGGCTGTCTGCTAAAAGAGCCACTGGAATGGAAAATATAAACGTTAGGCTGATGGATGGAAGTCACACAGAGAGAGGGAAAAGGTGCAGCCAGGGTAAGGAGAGCCTTTCCAGTGGTCCCAAAGCAGTGTGGATTGCCTCAGGGGGGTTCAGAAAACATTGGTTTGAAAGTCATCAATAGAAATTATAATAGCCCATCGTGGAAAAAGGTATAATGAGATGACCCACCATTTCCCTTCCAAAGCTTAGTCTATGATGAAAGATGATCAATCAGTTTTCTTTTGACACTAACACTGTATAATTTTATACATCGCATAATTATATGCTGAAGTATTAAAGTAAGGAAAAAGTATGCCAAGCGTAGTTTTAAAAGGAAGAAAAAGATATACCGTGTATTTTAAAGTATTATAAAAATGATTAGTTTCAGAGGGGTACGTGATTGAGTGCACATGAGAGTGTGTATGTGTGTGTGTGTGTGTGTGTGTGTGTTACTAGAGATTGAACCCAGGGTTAGCGCTACATCCTCAACTCCCTTTTACTTTTTAATTTTTGAGACAGTCTTGTTAAATCTTTAAATTGCCCACTGGGCTTGAACTTGCAATCCTCCTGCCTCAGTCTCCCAGAGCACTAGGATTATAGGGTTGCACCACCATTGCTGCAGAGTTTATATTTTTAAAGAAGTGAACTTCAGTTATTGAGAAACCCAGCTACATATGTTATTTTGTGGCAAAATGTCAACTTGCTTCCTATGATTTTATTATTACGCAATAATCCAAAAAAGTATTTACCTCCACAAATTCATGAGATTCTACCTAAGATCCCTAAACTTTAGGCAAGAAATTTTTAACATATACTTTGATTTAAATAAGGTGAAAATTCTTAAATTTCCTCAAATTTATAAAGTCTATGAATTTTCAAAATGAATAAATTTTTGCATTAGGACTTCTGTTTGGGTCAATGTGGCAGAAATAGTCAATCTGGGAAGCAGAAGCATTGTGAGTACTAAGGACTAGTGGGGTGAGTGCAGGAATAACACCCTCCAGGTGTGTGCCATAGGGAGATGGGGTATCTGGGTGGCAGACAGCCTCCTCCAGAGTGTGGTCTGCAGGGGAGCCTGGGAAGCCAGATACATCCAGCTGTCTTATGAGACCCTGAAGGGAGCTGGATGTAGAGCTATGGAAGGCTGACTTCTCCACCCGGTGAAGAGCAGGGTCACTGTGGTCACTGTAGTCAGCAGTCAGCAGTAAAGAACAGGAAGTGAACTTGGAGCAAGGAGAGTGAGAATGAGCTGGCAGCTGCTGGAGGCCCCGTGTCTGCCTCTGACAGTATAGGGCCCAGATGGCCATCAAAAAAGAGTGGCCGCCACTCAACTCCCACCTCAGCACCAGGCACCTTTCTCTCTGGCCAGTTCTGTCTAAAATATTGACTTCTTTTCTATTATTTTATTATTACATAATAATCAAAAAGGTGTTTGCCTTCAACAAGTCATCAGAGATTCTTTATTTAAGAGCCCTAAAATTTCTGCAGGAGACTATTTCCAAGTCATCTTAGCCAAGTTAACACAGAACAAAGCCACCAAAAATATTTCTACTTGCAAAACACATCTTAAAATGCTGGAAAAATATAATAGACATTATTTCAAGTAGCTTTAAAGATATTAAGAAAATGCTCACATGTTGCAAGCAAAACTACTATCTGAACTCAGGTGAGTGCTGAATCTGGTGGATACCTAAGGAGAGTAGTGATTCAGTAACCCAGGGGTTCCATGTCCAATGCTTGCAATGATCAAATATAAAGCCACATCCCCTGACTGGCTACACTTCACAGAAAATAGAAGTAAATTCTGACCTCCAAATAAAGATAACAAGGAAACTTGAGTCTCACACAGGCTTGGGAGCCATCCTTTCACTATCTGCCAGATTCAAGCAACACAAGCTGAGGATTTAGATGAAAGAAGTCCCAGGCAGGAAGTCCTTTGGGTTTCTGACAGAAGCAAATCCAAATTCTTTCCCAAACAGTCCCAAATAAAAAGAAATGAATAAAGGAAGCAATTAGTAAATTGCTAGACAGAATGAAAGCACCTGAGAAACAATTAAGAAAAACAGTGTTTGGGGCTGTATCTAGATGTTCCCTGAAAAGCCTCATGCACTTATAGGTGGGACTTTTCAGAGTGGATCTAGGGTGTGTAAATATGGATTAAAGGCTTGTGGTAACTAAATTAGTTCACTGATTGATTTGGCATAGTTCTGGGTGTGGACACTGGGAAGGTCCACCCTGGGGGTGGGTGGTACCAAGCAATAGGCTTGTAGCCTGGACGGCATAAAAGGAAAAAGAAGACCTATTGCTAATGTTGCTGCCTCCTGCCTGCTGTGCTATCCATGAACTATTTTTCCTTTGCATTGCCCCTCTGGCTTGCCATCCTCCCTTGGAGCCAGCTGACTATGGACTGAAACCTCTACAAATTGTGAGTGAAATTAAATCTTTCCTCCTTTAACTTGTGAGTGTCACGTATTTTGTCCCAGCAATAAGACAGTAATCAAGACAAATAGCAAACATCACAATCAAGCTTAAAGATGCTTCAGAAATTAGAATATTGTATTTCAAAATATAAAATAATTGTATGCACCATGATCAAATAAAATTAGACACAGAATATTAGCAAAGGATAAGAAGTAGCATGAAGATATTAAAAATAAACAGAAAAATTCTTAAAGAAATTAAAAATATATATTAAAATTAAAATGCATGGGTTTAAAAAGCAGATAAAATACAAGCATAAGGAATAAGTGAGTGGGACAGTAGAAATTATAAAGACTAGAGTACAAAGAGATAAATAAATGGAAAAATGACAAGAAAGATATTTGTTGTACATTTAATGGAAATTTCAGGAAAAAACACAAGACTGGGACAATGAATACCAAGAATAAATAAAAATAGCCAGGGATGTAGCTCAGTGGTACAGCACCTGCCTGGCAAGTGCATGGGCCTGAGTTCATTTCCCAGTGCCCAAAAAAATGAACAAATAAAAATAAATCTACAGGTGCCAGGGATTTAGCTCAGTGGTTCCGCTGCCTACCTCTCAAGCGCAAGGACCTGAGTTCGATCCCTGGTACCAATAAATAAATAAATAAATAAATAAATAAATAAATAAATAAATCTACATTATAGTATATCATAGGGAAATTGTAGAACATTAAATTCAAACATCTAGAAACACCTGAAATAAGAGAAAAATATAGAAAGTGGAAAGACAATCTGGCAGCTCCCTTCTCACATGGAAATGGTAGCCAAAAAACGGGATTAATGTCTTCAAAGAACTGAAACAATGTGATCCTCTGTCTAGAGAAATAGAGCCTCAAAGCCTTAAGAACCAGCACAAAACAATAACACTTTGAACAAAGAAATCTCAAATTTATCGACAACATAGCCTCACAAAGAGACCCTAATATATATTTCAGGAAGAAAAAAAAAAGGTTCCAGAAGGAATTTCTGAGATTGAAAAGGTATCTGTGAAAAAATGAAAATGGTAAAATGAGCAAGTTAAATAAACAGTAATTGTATTGTTTTTAAAATAGAGTTATGACTAATTTGTGAAGATAACAATAGTAGAATTTGGTGTTCCTTTTCTGGAAATGGCAGATTAGGACATTTGAATCATTTTTTGTTGTTTTGCTATTGTGTTTAATTAGTATATATTTGCAGTACATAGTGATTACATTTATCATGAGGAGTTTGTACATAACACATCCTAATGCTTTTTTTTTTTTTCTGTTACCAGGGATCTAATTCAGGACCTTGGACTTGCCAGGCCAGGTGCGGCACCACTGAGCTATATCCTCAGGCCCTAATCTTTTATTATCCCCTATGGTAGATTAACTAATGGTCAACTTGTAACACCCAGCTGAACTGAATCAGTGTAGTCTGGGCCTGAAAGATCCACCTGCAGATTGTTACCAATAGCCATAAAACGAGAGCTGGAGGGGAAGATCTTGGCCTGTTAATTTGTTAGGAGAAGCTTGCTGTGGATAGTTTTCCTGATACAAACTAGGCTGTTCTCATTGGAGGAGCAGTTCGGAACCTGGATGTTGCTGGGAATGGCTGCTGTTTTCATCAGGGGAGCTCTGACCTTTACCATGAGCATCACTTCCTGACTCCAATACGGATCCCTCAGCTTGGTGGCAGAAATCCTTCATCTCACCAGTGTAGATTTTCTGGCTTCCACCACTGGCCTTTGGGCCTTCCAGGTACAGATCCTCAATATGGACAAGCATGACACATTTCCATGGACTCTAGGCCACTGGCTGGACTCGAGGAGGCCATTGTCTTGGACTCTAGGCCTTCAGCTGGACTTTTGTGGGAAACCACTGGGATCTAGGTCCTCAGTTGAATCCTTTGGGCTTCTAGTGTGCGGTTAATTTCTTGCACTCCTTTGCATTTGACTCTTGGGGTAATTATCATAAAATAAGTTATAAGTTATGTGTCCTGTATTTAACGTATTCCCTTGGTGAATCCTTCTGACTACAACATCCCCTATCTCTTTCGTCCCTCCCTCCTTCTTCCAACTCTTGGTCCCCTTCCCATATGCAAAAGCTATATTTCTATTGTTTTTCCTTAAATTCTTTTGTTGGCACATTTTAGGTAAACCATACATTTACATTTATCACTGGGTGCTTGTACCTGTACATGATGTATCTTGGTTCTTATTCTTTTCCCCATTACCTGTGCGCCCTTCACCCCTTCCAACCTTACCTATTTACATAAAATTTGTTTCCATTTTTTTTCTTTTTTCAATTTTTCCTTTCCCTCCTTTCCTTTCCCCTTCCCATCCCAACTCCCCTACCCCTTTGGACCTTTTCTTCCTTTTTCAAATTACCAATTATTTATTTTAATTATTTTAATTCTTATTTACACTTTCAGTTTCTCACACTAGAGAAACTATTCAATATTTACACATGTATGTCCTGTTTATTTCACTTATGAGTATGGCCTCAACCATTTAGATATAAATGTCTCTAGTTTCTCATTCTTTATGGCTGAGTAGTACTCCATTTTATAACAAAACAAAACAAAACGCATTTTCTTTATCCAGTCTCCATTTGATGGGCATTGGGGCTGTTTCCAAGTTTTAGCTATTACAAACTGTGCTGCTATGAACATGGGTGCACATATATCACCGTGGTATAATTCTTTTAATTCTTTGGGGAAGACACCCAGCAGGGGAATAGCTCGGTCAAATGGGACCTCTAGCCCTAGTTCTTTGAAGTATCTCCGTACTGATTTCCACAGTGGTTGCACCAGTCTGCACTCCCACTAATAATAAAAAAGGGTTCCTTTCTCCCCACACCCCGCCAGCATTTGATATTGGTTGATTTCTTGATGGCAGCCACTCTTTCTGGGGTGAGGTGGAATCTCAGTGTTGTTTTCATCTGCATTTCTCGAATGACCAGTGATGTTGAACATTTTTTCATATATTTATTTTCTGCTTTTACTTCTTTGTCTGAGAAATGTCTGTTCATTTCAGATGCCCATTTTTGAATTGGGCATTTTTGAATTTGGGGGGTCTGATTTTTTTCAGTTCTTCATATATTCTAGATAGTAGTCCTTTGTCTGAGGTACAGCGGCTAAAACTTTTTTCCCAGAGTGTAGCTTGTCTCTTGGCTCTGTTGGTGGTTTCTCTTGCAGTGCAGAAGCTTTTTAATACGATGAGATCCCAGTTGTTGATTCTTTGTGCTAGTTCTTGTGCTACTGAAGTTTTGATCATAAAGTCTTTTCCTATGCCAATGTCTTTAAGAGTTCTACCTAACTTATCTTCCAGCAAGTTTAGTGTTTCTGTCTTAATATTTATATCTTTAATCCACTTCAATCTTAGTTTAGTGCATGGTGATAGGTATGGGTCTAGTTTTAATGTTTGACAGGTTGAAATCCAGTTTTTCCAACACCATTTATTAAATAGGCTATCTTTCCTCCAATGAGGGTGGTTGGCTCCTTTGTCAAAAATGAGGTGGCTGAGTATGTCTGAAGTTATTTCTGCATCTTCTAATCTATTCCACTGATCCTTGGGTCTGTTTCTTTGCCAGTACCATGCTGTTTTTATCACAGAAGAAAAGCTATATTTCTATTTATTCTTCAATTTGTTTTTATCTATACTCTTTCCCTCCCTTCCATCTCTTCTCACTCTATCTCTTGTTGCCCTTTCCATTTAAAAAAGATCTCCCTACTTCCTATTATATTTTATTTTTCTCCTTATTTATATTTTGGATTTCTCATATGAAAGAAACCATGAGATATTTAAGCTGTGTGTGTGATTTATTTCATTTAATATTATGGTCTTAAGGTGCAATCATTTCCTTACAAATGCCTCAAGTTTGTCCTTTATGGCAGAGTAGTATTCCACTGTGTACAAATACCACAGTTTTATCCATTCATCTGTTGCTGAGCATATAGGCCCTTTTCAAGATTTAGCTATTATAAAGTATGCTGCTATAAACATGGGTATACATGAATCACTGTAATATGATGACTTTAACTCTTTCAGGAGATATCTAGAAGGGCAATATCTGAGTCAAATGGAATTTATAATTTTAGTTTTTTGGGGTATCTCCATACTGATTTCCATAGTTGTACTAGTTTACATTCCCACCAACAATGTAGAGGGGTTTCTTTGTCCTCATAGCCTTCCTAGCATTTGTTAGTATTTGATTTCTTGATGATAGCCATTCATTCTGGAGTAAGATGTATCATAATGTTGTTTTAATTTGCATTTTTCAAATGGCTAGCTATGTTTAACATTTTTCATGTATTTATTGGCTATTTGTATTTCCTCTTTTGTGAAGTGTCTGTTTATTTCACTTCTCCATTTTCTGATTTGTTCTTTTATTTGGGGGTGTTTATTCTTTTTGAGTTCTTTATATATTCTACATGTTAGTCCACTGTCCATGGCATACCTGGAAAAAATATTTTCTGATTCTGTACATTGTCTCTTCACTCTGTCAGTTGTTTCCTTTGCTGTGAAGATTTTTAATTTGATGTGATCCCATTTGTTGATCCTCAGTATTATTTCTTATGTCACTGGGGTTCTGTTCAGAAATTGCTTGCCTATGCCTGTCTTCAAGAGGTTTACCCATTTTATCTTCCAGTACATTAAATGTTTCTCCTTTCACACTTAGATCTTTGATCAATTTTGGGTTTTGTTTAGTATATGGAGAGAGAGATGGGTCCAGACTCAATCTTCTGCATGTGGATAACCAGCTTCCCTAACATCATTTATTTAAGAGGCTGTCTTCAGGAAGATGGGAAGAAGATATTTTAAAGGCTCATTTAAAACATTGGGTAACCAAAATCAGAGGAAGAATGTGGCTGGGGGAGATGAGTCCTGGGTTTGCAGACCACTCTTATCATGACAGCCTCTATCCTTTCCAGAGGACAAGGCAAGAATGATGAGAAACTCATTTGATAGCATTGAGTCTATGACAAAAAATAAACTTCAGCAGACTAGAAAGAATGGGAAACTACCTTAACATGATAAAATGTTTCCATTTTGATAAAATTTGTTTTATAATAGCTAAAGAAATTAAATTATTCATAGGTGATATATATGAATATATATACATATATACACCAAGGAAATGTACACACAAATCATTAGAGCTATTAGGAAAGTTTTTAAAAGTTGTTGCATTCAAATTCAATGTATAAAACCAACTGTATTTCTATATACCACCCAAACTTTTAAAATACAGTTTATAAAGACACTATTTATATTGTCAAGTATATCAAATAACTAGGAATGAATCTAACAAACAATATTAAAGATCTTCAAAAAAGGATATTATTGACAGAAATTAAGGAAATTCTTCATAAATGCAGAAACAATTCAAGTTCACTTGATTTGAAGGTTTAATACTGTAAGATGTCACTGCTTCATAAATCAATTCAAAATTCCCAAATTCTCTTTTGAACTTAAAACTTCATCTAAAATTTAAATGGTAAAGAAAGGGACCCAGAATATGCAAGACGGTCTTAAGGAGGAAGAATGATTGAGCTTAGCTTGCTCTAGCTGCTATCAAGACTGATGATAATGCTAACACAATTCACACACAGTACAACTGACAAAAGGAAATATAAACTGATGGAACAGAATAGAAAGTCCAGACACAGAACACAGATAGACAGCATATACAGACAGCTGGTATATGACAAAATGACCCAGCACAGCAGGAAAAAAAAAAAATGAATGCCATTTCCAATCAATGATTGTAATGTAGAACTAAATATGAAAAGCAAAAAAACTACTAGCAAACAAAAATAGATTGCATTTCCATGACTTAAAGTGGAGGACAATATTTTAACCAGGAAACAAGAAACACTAAGTAAAAAATATAGGAGTAATAAGTGGGACTATCTTAAAATTAATAATTTGTGTTCATTAGTATCATCCTTAAAGCAAGCCAACAGAGTGGGAAAAGACATTTCCAATATGCACACCCAACCAAAGTTCAAAGAGAATCCTCGCAATACTAGCAAGGGGACAGATAGCGCAGCAGAGAAAGTGGGACAAAAGATGAAATGTACATAAGAAGACATTCAAAGTGCAATTAAACTTTGAAAAGGTGTACAATGACACAGGACATGAAAACTGAAATCACTGTACAGTCACCTGCTAAAGGGGCTAACATAAGGGACTGCTATGGTAACATCAAGTGCTGGTGAAGATCTGGGGAAATGGGAAGACCCACACAATCCTGGTAAGAGTTTAAACTGAAACAAGCACTTAGGAAAACCGGTTATCACTACCATGACCAAAAATTTCACTACCAGGCATATTTCCCCAATTACACACATACACATGTGAGCCAGACACATGCAAAATAAAAGCACAAGAATGTTTGCAACTATATTATTCAACATAGTCTTAAATTAGAAACAAATCAAAATCTCTTACAACAGAATAATGGATGAGTGAATTGTGGCTGATTCATATAAAGAAATACTATATAGTATGGTATGATAAACTACAGTTACTCTCCACAAATTGTAACACTGCTACCCTTGTCAAAAACCAGACCCTGACGATTATAGTATTAAATGTGAAAGGTGAAGCTGTGATAACTTGAGAAGAAAATCAGAAATCTTTCTTTATAAAGTTCAAATTGGAAATAATTTTTAAATGAAAGAAGCAGAAAGATAAATGAAAGATGAATAAATGAAAGATGAATAAATTCAATTATGCTAAAATAAAATACTAGCTCATAAAACACAAGCATATCCCTATCTGTATTTACAATGATTGTTTTTAAAAATTAAAGTATCCAGCAAGTATAAATAAGGACTAAAATGATTAAAACGAATAATTGATAATTTGAAATAGGAAGAAAAGGTCCAAAGGGGTAGGGGAGGTGGGAGGGGAAGGGGAAAGGAAAGAAGGGAAAGTTATAAGAAAAGGATAAAATGGAAACAAAGTCTTTTTAAATAGGGAAGGGTGGAGGGGGTGAAGGGAGGACAGGGCATGGGAAAAAAAATAACCAAGAGACATCATGTACAGGTACAAGTACCCAATGATAAATGTAAATTTATTGTTTACCTAAAATGTACCAATAAAAGAATTTAAGAAAAAAATTTAAAGTATCTGAGGAATTCCTCAACTAATTAAGAAAGCTTAAATAGCCAGCAAAGATAAGAAAAGATGTTCACTTTCCCTGATAATCATGAAAATGGGTAATGAGAACCATAGAAAATATCACTCCGCACCCACAGGTTGAGGAAAAACTAAAACAAACATCTTATAATAGCAACTTCTGACAGGTGGGAGGAGCAACTGGATTTTTGGTGGGAGTGTAAAATGGTGCAGTCCCTTCAGGGAAAAATGAGCCTTATCTCATTAAATTAAAAGATTTGCATAACTCATCCCCTATATGTGTATATGCATTATATATATATATATATATATAATATATATATATTATATATATAATATAGAGAGATAAATTTGCTTTTATGCACCAGTGAACAAGTTCAGGAATATTTACTGAAGCATTTTATGACAGCAAAAACCTGAATATAATCTATTGACAGATTAATGAATATATAACTCGACTGCCATTTAGCAAAGTGTTAAAAACCAATAAAAATGGATGAACTATGTGTCCTTCCCTTCATTCATCACCATGGACAAATCTCACGACTTAACATTAAGCAAGAAAGCAACTCCCAAAAGAATGCACAGAGTGATTACAATTATGTAAAGACCAAAATTTTTATAAAACTAAATAAAATAATTTCAGGAATTTATATAAAAAATAAAGATAATCGGGTACTAATAACCATAGAATTTAACTCAGGGTTTATCTCAGATTAGACGAAAAGATGATGCAATGAGGGAGAGGCCCACAATGGCTTCAAATAATCACCAGTTCCCTTTCCTGAGTTGGGTGGTATGTAAGAATGTTTGCTCAATTATATTTCTTAATATTTGTCATTTTTATCCACAAATGCAATATATTATAAAAATATACCCACCATTCCATGTGACTGTGTTTCACTTCTTATTCTCTAAATTATTCTTTTTGTTTTTCCTTGGCCCTCCTTTCCATGGAGAACTTCTGACACCACTGGGTGTGTCTGTTGTGGCTTATATTCAGATGTTCCCAAACCCTCATGTGGTCACAGATGGGGAGTTTCAAAGGTGGCTGCATTATGCTACGTGAATGTGGATTAAGGTTGTGGTGCTGGGATTAAGGGGTGAGTAATGGAAGCCCCACCCTGGGTGTGGATGGCATCCATCAAATGGCTTACAGCTTGGATGAAATACAAAGGGAGAGAGGGAAGGCAGGCCTTCTGCTTGCTAGCAGCCTTCTGCCTACCATGACATGGACTATTTCTCCTCTGTGCCCCTCTACCATATCACCCTTCCCTGGAGCCACCTGACTATGGTCTGAAACCTCTACAACCTGTGAGCTGCAATAAACCTTTCTTCCTTTAATATTGAGTGTTGGGTATCTTGTCTCAGCAATGAGAAAAGTAACTAAGACAGTGTCCTATGCTCAGCTCTCTAGAGTCACTCCTATTT
The DNA here is from genome assembly GCF_053883595.1 of Heterocephalus glaber. NCBI lineage: Eukaryota > Metazoa > Chordata > Mammalia > Rodentia > Bathyergidae > Heterocephalus > Heterocephalus glaber. The sequence goes on from NW_028258320.1 coordinate 54,372,856, forward strand.
TTCTGGCTTCCATTTGGACATTTTATGGTTAACTTAAATCAACAGAGCCCTATCTAACCTCTCTCCAAGTTGCATTAATTCTCACATGCTGCTAACAGTGATAACGGAAATGTCATGAATGTTAAATGATGCGCTGAAACCATTTGATTATGGGTCTTTCTTGGTGTCATTCACTCCTCTTTGAGTCTCTCATTTGGCTATTAGCACTACTGGACACCTAGAATGAACCCACAGTTGACTTTTGATAATGCATCTAGAGTTCTGTGTGACTTGCCCTGCCACACCAGTCTCTAATTCTGCACAGCAGCCACCTGTTCCTTCATTGATGTCAGAAACATTTACAGTCAGAAGTTAGAAGTCAAGAATTAACACACATGAAGAGCTGCAATTGCCTGAAATTGCTCTGAATCTCAGAGATTGCAGTAGGAGCAATATTCCTTGAGAAAAAATAGCCAACGATTTTAAGATTGTGCACATGTCTCAGCCAGTAGGCAAAAGTAAACTCTTCACACTCATTACTAGTAATAGGTGTGGAGTTCTACAGGGATCAAGAAAAAAATATGAGGGGAAAGAAAGGGAATATGTGAGGACAATAACAAAGAGCAGAAAGACAAGGATAAATAGCACTGTCACACAGCATAGTTCAACAAGGACAATGATGAATCCTTAGTTATTTTATTGAATTGTTAACCACAGAATCTAGGCTGAGTGAAGTGGGGAGAGCCCTGAGGGCACCAGTGTGTTTCTCTGAAGGCTCTCCAACTGTGGATGCACCACCGTGGTATGATGGCATGTCCAGGTGACCAACAAGCTATCCTGACCCTGTAGCCATCACTGGGGGCTGTGCAACATGACTCAACCTTTGGAGACCCCGAAGGCACCACTGAGAATTTCTGAAGGGTCTCTCTCTTATGTCAATGGACAGAATATCCTATGACACTGTATGCACAAATTATCAAGGGCTCACACAGACTTCTACGTGGATGTACTAGTATTGCTTGGATTTGCCTTCCCCTTGCCAGCCAGAGACCCTTTTCTCTCTCACCATCTCTTCAACCCCATCCCAGCTCACTCTGCCCTTCTAGTAGAATTCTTTAAGTCCAGTCAAGGTAGGAATAGAGCAAAAGAACAAGAGGTATGCTGGTCAGGTGGCAAGGAGGAGATTTTCCAGAGTGTTGAGGGGAGACTGGCAGCAGCCACATAACCAGGTAAGAGAAATGGGTGAAAGAGAAGAGGATTTGGTGTCTTCTTTGAATTTTCTGACAAAATGTAAGCTAAGGATTTGAAATATTTGAAAATGTCTTTTGGAGAGCAGTTACAAAAGCATCTATGATATGTGGATATGACATTGTTTGTTATAGACAGCCAATTTTATAAAAAGATGTACCTAATGTTGTTAAAATACTTCTAACAGCTACAAGATGAAACGAACCTATAGGTGGATCAAATAAAGGTCTAGAAAACAAGATCTGAGCAAATAGGCCTGGAAATGCCCTCTTTTTTCTCTGTTTATATCTGACATACCCTTATAGACACCTTAAATATTATATTATCTTCCCTAATTATGTACACAGCCTCATAAATAGCAAACCATTGGCTAGTGGCACTCATAAGGATTAAATACTATAATTGGCTGGAATCATCATCATCACCATCAATGTTTTCAACCCCTTTAAAAGTGCAATGATGAAGGTTAGGGATGTAGCTCATCAGTGTAATGCTTGCCTAGCATGCATGAGCCTCTACATTAGATCCCCAGCACTGCAAATAAATAAATAAAAATGTAATGATGACCTTAGGCTGTAGACATAATAATTATAATTACCACTGCTCTTTAATACCCAAGACATTAAAAGTGCAGAAAGTTCAAGAAATTTACCACCAATTTTTAAAAAGCCATAGCCAGGTGTGGGTGGCACACATGTATAATTCTAGCACTCCTGGTGGCTGGCAGAAGAATCACAAATTCAAACTTAACCAGGGCAATTTAGCAACTTAATGAGATTGATCTCAAAATTTTTTTAAATAACAATAATAATAATTCAAAAGGACTGGAGATGTAGCTCCCTGTAGATGTTCTGTGTTCAATCCCAGGGAAAAAAAAAAAAAAAAGACAAATTTAAACCCAGGATGCCTGATTCCAGAGTCCTTGATCTCAATCATAGAGCCTCAGACCACATGAGACAAGCTCAGTAGGCTTTAACCTTTCTCCCCTAGTTAACTGTGGGCCCCCTCAAGGTATAACTGAGCCCTGGACATTTAGTAAGCAGATTATACTAACTCCCTGGTGATTAACATAAGGAACTGTGAGATGTTCTGGGATGCTAAACCATACAGAAGAGTGTTTGTTTTTCCCTTACATTTTCTTCATCACAAATTGATTGGTGGAGTTCCTGCAGAAGATAGACACACTTCATTAAATGCATATATTAGCCATTGCAATTATACATGCTTTACTACTCAACCTGAAAATTGCAATAATTTATTTTTTATTTAAGCACTTTCTTGATGGAGCTATTGCTCTTGAAAGGTTTCCAAATGCATCTGGTTTGTGGCAATTTAAACACAGTCCTACTTTACATGAATGTGATGAGTTCTTTTCAAAAGAAACAAATCACTAAAAAGCCAATCTTTCTAGAAATTTCGATGGCGTGTGAATCTTTTCTTTCTTCCTACAAATATCCTTTCTTTCCTGTAGTGCTAGGAGACACAATATCTCAGTTTACTGAAGCACAGTGTTCAAACAGAAAGCTGGTCCTTTCCAATTTGCCAAAGACAAAATGTAAAATCTAACACCAAAGCACACAGACATGGCAGAGAGAGAGCCAATAGTGACAGTGTGGCTGAGTTCTATGCCTATAAACACAATATTATCCAACAACAGTGAAAAGTTCTACTTAGAATGCACAAGAGGACAAAATTGACTCAAGTGAAAAGAAAAATTCAAATAGTTCAATAACTAATAAATAAGCAGTTCAATGTTTTCAATGAATTATCTGTGGTCTCCAATGTGCATATTGGGTCTTTCTATTTTTAGTAAACTCTCTAGGAGTTTGTCAATTTTGTTTATTCTTCCAAAGAACAAACTCTTTGATTCATTGATTCTTTGTATTTTTTAGTCTCATTTCATTAATTTCATCTCTGATCTTTATAATTCCCTTCCTTGTACTAACTTTGGATTTTGATTGTTCTTGTTCTTCTAGGATCTTGAGGTGTATCATTAGATTATTTATTTGAGCTCACTCTGTTTTTCTGATGTGAGCATTCACATCTATAATCTTCCCTCTTAGATCTGCTTTCATTATGTCCCATAGGTTCCTGTATGTTGCACTGGCATTATCATTTGGGAATTATCTGAATTTTTTTCTTGATTTCTTCTTTGACTCATTGATTATTCCAGAGAGTATTGTTTGATTTCCATGTGTTTGCATAATTTGTTTGCCATTTATTTTTAGTTTCATTGCATTATCATCTGATAATACATAGGAATAATTTTAATTCTTTTTCATCTACTTAAGCAGGCTTTATGGGCCAGCATGTGGTCCATTTTGGAGAAAGTCCTATGTGCTGCAGAGAAGAATGTGCATTCTGTTGTTGTTGGGTGGAACATTATAGATATATATAATCCATTTGTTCAAAGGTTTGGTTCAACTCCCATATTTCTTTGTTGATTATTTTACTCTGGTTGATCTGTTTTTGACAGTGGGGTTTTGAGGTCCCCCATTATAACTGTGTTGGTGTTTCTCTGATTTTTTTTTTTTTTTTTTTTGGTACTGGGGATAGAACTTGGGACCTTGTGCTTGTGAGGCAGTCTCCAGAACCACTGAGCTAAATCCCTGGCCTTCTCTGATATTTTATGTCCAGTACTGTTTAACTTATGAAGAGGTTAAGGCTTCTCCTTTGCAGTGGGAGGAGTAGGGACAATGGGAAAGAAGAGGGAAGATAATGGCATAATCAGCAGACCTAGAGCAGAATGAAGAGTGGTGGGGATTAAGTGAAAAAAGATATTGAGAGAGCACCAAATGTATGCCAGGATGTTGAGTGTAACTTTGGGTTGATATCAACATGCTGAGTGTAAATTCAACCATCAGTCTAGGGCTGAGGACCAGGAGGGATCAAGAACGTCAAGCAGTTTCCATTCTATTCCAGCAGCAAACTGCTAGGAAATAAATGTCCCCCACTTCTTGCTCTTCATCTGCAGGGCAAGGTGGGGGCTTTTCCTCTCTTGCCCTAGAGTAAAGGGAGTTAGAAGAAAGTATGGCTTGGAATTGGAAATGTGAACAAAGACATGGGCTTTTCTGAAGACTCAAGTGCTTCTTTTTTTATAGCAAAACTTTTATTGGTACATTTTAAGCATACATAATGATAACACGCATCATAGGGAATTTGTACCTGTACATGATACATCCCGCCTCTTTTTTCCCATTCCCCCCTCAAGTCCCCTCCCCTCTCTATGTACAAAAGCTTTGTTTCCATTTTTTCCTTCTATTTTCACTTTTTTTCTTGTCCCTTCCTTCTTTCTCCCTCCTTTCTCCCTTGTTCTTCTTCCCATTTGAACATTTTCTTCCCATTTCCCAGTATCTATTACCATTTTAGTCCTTTCCACTTTCAGTTTCTCACACCAGAGGAAAAATGCAGTATTTAAACATGTGTGTCCAAGACTATACTTAGGAGTATAGTCTCAAGGTCTATCCATTTATCTACAAATGCCTGAAGCTCATCCTTTTTTTCAAGCTCTTCTTCACAGAAGTGAGTGGAGAAGTTGTCAGAGAGTAGAGTGTGACATCTGGGAAACCCCAGCCTTTAAATGTGCCCCTCTGTCTGGTAGACACTGTGCAACAGGAATGGGCTTGAGCCATTTTGCTTCTATTCTAGTCAAGTGGAGAGGAAGTAGGTCCAAAGGGAAAGGGGCTGTAGGGCAGTGAGAGGTAATGGATAAGATTAAATTGAAACAGCTCTCCCACAACAGGGAAGGAAACATGGAGAAACCACAGTACAGCCCCTAGAAGTTCACAAAGGTGTTGCCTAGGAGATAGCACTGCATATCTGCTAAGCAGAAGGTAAGTGCCAGAGAAGCAGTGACAATTGTTAATCAATTCAAACACAGAAACCTTAAAAAAAAAAAAAAAAAAAAACACTTTATTTTGGGTCTTGGAAATTGTGATTTGGGAAAACACAGATTCTGACAGATATGAATGGGTGCTCCAAGGAAGATTAGATTGAGCAGAACTTTTAAAGAAAGGAGAAGCTGAGCACAGAGTTCCCCAATCTGCCTACCCAGGGAGGTGAATGGTACAGAGGTGCCATCCTAGCCCTAGGGAGCATATCACTCCACTGTCCTTGACTGACGGCAAGGACTATCTCTAGGTGAAGATGCATTACTCATTGAGGGATGATCACAGGTTTTGCATCTTAGGTCCATTTCAAACGTATGGTCCTGTGCCCTTGTCAAGAGTTCGTTTTCTTGGGCACCTCCATAATAACATGTGTAAGTTCTGGTTCCCTGATGGCTTCCAACTCCATTCTAAAATGTCTTTTAAGTGTTGCCATTTGACATGGTTTTCTTCTGGATTTCACACAACCAATAAATTGTCTTCTCAACAGACAGATGTTTGAGAGACTCATTTCCCTTTTCATACCTTGCCTTCTCACTCTGACACACCAATAGATACAAGGTCCAGAAAGGGTGGGAAGGTCATGAAAGAAGAGACCCTACTCTTCTAATTACACATCACAGAAGCTTCATGGAACAGAGGAGAAGAGACTAGAGGTCAAGTTGGATTCACCTGGACTTCATACTAAACAAGAGTGACCAGAAATCTATGGAATCCACTAAAATGCCCCCAGGTAGAAGGAACAAGGCCACAGAGCACAGCTGAAGTTAGTGATCAGAAAATGTTAAATTATTTCCTGCCTGTATCCCACTGAGCTGGTGAGCCAAATGTCAGTGTTTGGTGAAGGGGAGTGGAAAAGAAAGACAACAGCCAAGGTGGGAAATCTACCTGCTGAGTGGCCAGGGGAGCTAGAAGTCCACCACATGGTGGGAACAGTAACCAGACAGCAACAATATTTTCTCCAGCAGAGCTCAAAGCCCAGGTTGGAAACAAAGAAAGTAAATGATGTGTCAAGCCAGCGTCTATCTTGGACTTTCCACACACATCATAAAGGGTATGCACACCTGCCCAGTCACACTTTCAGTTTCCAGAAGAATAGGGATATCTGTATGTTTGTGTACCTATCTATAGCTCTGGTTTGTGCAATAGTTGGACATAGAGTGGCTTAGGTAAGACAAGATTTCTGTAGCCAAACTGCTGCCTGTCAAATCACAACCACCACTGATTTTGCATGGTCTGAGGTGGGTTATGTACCAACAATCTATACCCTGCATTCTTTGATCTGGAAGCACTGGTTGACATTTCCTCAGTTTATATGCAGTGTGATGGAAACACAGCTTCAAGCTCCCAACCTCGACTAGATGTCCAACTGGACGATGCCAGTCAGAAGTTCAGCAGTTATCACTGGCTCTTGTATCAGGTTGTGCAGTGAAAGAACCCTACTTATGGAAAGAAGTGGGCCCACGACGGGAGTTCATTGAATATTTCCTTCTCCTAGAAGAATCCTTCTCCTAGTAGAATCTTTTAGTCTCTCCCCTATGTCTTCTCTGTGTATCTTTCCCAGTGTCTGCACATGCAAATAAATTGTGCAGTCTGCTTCAGTTTGGCAAGGTTTCACAATATACTCAATGCTCCATCATTGATCAAGCTCAGTGGGGCCAAGATTCCAACTGGATGCAAGTTGGGAAGATGAGAACATTTCCTGAAAACTGCCTGTCTCAATGCCCTCAATCAAGTAGGGCAGCCTGCCATCCATTTGCCATCTAAAACCTGCAACTAAAAGGAAAGACAGAGACTGTTTTGCTCAATTTAGAGTCTACTTGAAATTAATGGAGAATAAATGTTCCAAATTCAAACCTTTCAAGGGACAATTTGCATTAAACCCGAGCTCAGCTTCATTTCTGATCCAATGTTGCAAGGAGTAACAGCTGTTAGGGGCATTATAACTGCAGTTGAACCACTGAGGCCATAAACTTTAAAAAGAAAATTCTCCTCCTGATGGTCACCAGGAGAGAAGGGAGGGAATGACACATTTCATGAGATCCGAGCACACTGCAAGTGCCCCAAACACTGAAAGCTGCACAAATGATCATGGCATGGAGATGCCATGTTACCAGACACACTTTTTCATTTTCCCTAGGTGATCAAAGTGAGCTTGATGAGGAAGTGGACTATTTACATGAGGGAATAGTAGGCAGAAAACACAACAGGTCTGGACATGTATTGTGCAGCAGAATATGTTGGAAACTCTGAGGATTGCTCAGACATCATCTCCTTCAATTTGTTAAGCCTCCCACTGCACAGCCTTTTGGTTGGGTAGCTCCCATGTCCAGCACAATATTTACTGAGATACACATAAGGGAACAAATCCACACACTCTTTGTGTATGTTTATGGAGGCAGAGAGAGGATATATACTTGCACAAAAACTGACTTGCCTTTAATGGTGTTATTAAACTATCAAACCCAAAAGAAATTGCTTCTATCCTGGAAGCATTTAACACTGCCTTCAGAAGCACCTAAGCTACAGGTAGGGAATGAGGAACAAGAGGCTTCTAAGCAGATGATAAAGCAAATGGGGAGTCTTCCAAATCAAGAGAAATGGGAGGGCTGAAGGTACAAAAGGCTGGTGGAAAGGGAAAAATGTACAGAGCTAAGAGGAAGACCAGAGATGCAAGAAGGGCTTGACAGAGTGAAGCTTTGTTTCCATATCTGTGTTCCTTCAGAGCAGTCCTAGATTTTAAAGGGTTTTCACCAGGACAGTGGCCATAACTGGTGTCCATCATGAAAAGTCCACTTTAGAGCATACCTCAACCAGAATGGACGAAAGGAAAGTAGACATGAATTGGTAGCAATAGTCCACTCAGGAAAGTTGAGTTGGAGTAGTGATGGGTAAAGACTCCAGAGATGTGGAGAGAGATCTGTTGTGGAGTGATGATTTCTGGCATCACCAGTGCTGCAACATAGCACCATTTGCTGAAATGAAGTTTTGCAGGAGAGGGTTGAGCAAGAAGCACTTACCCAGTTTTGTGCCCTATGTGTGCAAAATTCTGTGGCATTGGGATGCAGGGATCAACTGATTAGTTCTCTTACCCTAGAAGCTCTGTTTACAATTGGGATAAGAAATCATGACATCCTTTCTCTTGTCAAGCCTAAAATCACACATTTTAAGCATATAATCCTAAACTTACTTTCCATTCCTTCCAGGGTTTCTGGTCATCAACAGAGTCAGATGACAGAAATCCGTAGAAAGCTGTTGTTTTTCAAGAACTTTTTTTTTCTTATATTAGAAATTCAGGAGGAAGGACCTGTTGCATAAACAAGGTGTCCTCCCCTACATAAACTCATTCAAATAAGGCAAAGGGTGAAGCGTCAGAGGAAGAAATCGAGATACATTATATATGAATAAGAGCTCTTCCTCCTGAGTCCCTCATCAGCATATCACTTAGGCATTCACCAAATTTAAGTGATCAAAACCCGCTGAGTATCCCAGGGCTTGCATATGAACCACTCAACCCTCTCGTGCCCACTGCAAGGTTCTGGAAATGTCTCCAGTTCAGCTGACAAATGGCCCCCAAGGCCCAGCATGCACCTGTGCTCCTGGTGCCAGAGCAGAGCATGTAGTGACAGCGCTGGGCCACTAGGGGGCTGTGGCAGTGCGGCAGGAACCAGTCTGGAGGCAAAGCTTACCTTGAGGGGACATCCTCGGGGTGCACCCTGTCTGGGCACATCTCTGCAGAAAATTTGGAATAAATGTCATTTAAAAAGAAAAAGAATGGAATTTCTTAGAAAGAAGTGACAAAAAACATTTGGACACTGCCTAGAGGAAAGCCATCTGGGCCTGAATGGAAATCTCTGGATCACTTGCCAACTTTTTTTCTCCCAATTTCTCAGCTCACTGTTGTGAAGAGAAAAGAATTGCAGGCAATGATTTCAAAGCCCTTTCCAACTCTTAAAAATTCCCCTCTATTGCACTATTCTCTGAAATGAAAACACAGTGTAGAGTATGATTTCAAATGTATCTGGTCCCCTTTTCAGAAAGCAATTGATTCCCCCATCACTTTGAAAGGGGGGCTTCTTGCCAAATGTTACCTTCTCTTCCCACAGAGCATCTGCTTCTCCATCAGGTGAGAGGTGTTACTGCCCACCCCCACACCCATGCTCTGCTGCTCTGGGCTTTGGTGTCACCCAAGCTTTCCTGCTACAGCTCCAAACAAGTTGAAGCAGAATCTCATTTTTCATAAAGGGTTATGGGATCAAGACCTTCTTGAATTATTTTCCAAAAGAAATTAGTGTGGAAATCAAGCTCTTTCTGCTGAACTTTATCAACTATGATTTTGAAGCAGGTGGCAATCAGTTTGTATTTATTTTTAGAGAACAGGTTGGACTTGATGTTATTTTCTAAGTACTTTGTATTCTCCGAGGAAACATATTCAGCATCCATGTGGTGATGATATGATTTACCTAGAAGAGCCACCTCTCCTAATTAGTATGATTGGAAACTCAAAAAACCTTGATGTGCCACTCACTTGGGAGAATCCCAAGCATAATGTTTGCAAGCATGTAAATAATCCAAGTCCGGGGAAAACCACAGCTTGTCAACCAGGCAGTCCCTCTAAGTACCTATCTCCCTCTCCCCCTCCCTCCCTCCCTCTCCTAGTAAAATAAGTTACAATGAGTTCTTCCTATAACCCCAATGTGTTTGAGATCCTACAGCCAATAGCCAATTGAGCCCTCACAGTCTCCATGATGGTAGTTTCCCAGACTCATCTCAGAAGAATCTTCAGACCTGAGCAGAGCCAGCTCCTTGGTCACCCTTGGGTTTGGAACATGTGCTAGCAACCCAGACCAGCACCTGCAGGTATATTCTGAATTGCACCTTCTTCATGCTGCCACTCTTCTCATAGGACGTACATTGTACACACATCCTCTGAAGTCTGTTCAGCCTTCTGCTTACAGAGCAGTGAAGGGCTCTTGGGTTTTCTGAGAACTATAAGCTCTTCAATTTAGCAACTGGAAAATGTACAAAGTCATGCTATTACCAAAAATAGAAAAAGAAATGCTAATATGAATGGCCTTCACCACATCAGAAGAGGGAGAGGTCACCTCTTTTCCAGAAGTTACCTGTGGGTGTGGATTGGAAGGGTGCTCCTGTCTCAGGAGCATTCACAGATAATCCACACTTGTGTGAATGCCCAACTCCCAACAGAGACCAGAAAGCAACTGAATGGTTTCCAGCTGTTGGCAAAGGAAGCTGCCTTGGGGCATGCTTGTTTCTAAGTACCTCTTCTCCTTTCTCTGGGCTTTTCTTATGCATAGGGTATGGGAGGGCTCAGAAGCAGAGATCTGATGTCCACCTTCACATACAGCAAGAAAGAAAAGATCAGACTCCCCAAAGTCAAAGACCCAATTCAAAAATGGGCATCTGAAATGAACAGACATTTCTCAGACAAAGAAGTAAAAGCAGAAAATAAATACAGGAAAAAATGTTCAACATCCCTGGTTATTTGAGAGATGCAGATGAAAACAACACTGAGATTCCACCTCACCCCACAAAGAATGGCTGCTATCAAGAAATCAGCCAATATCAAATGCTGGCGGGGGTGTGGGGAGGAAGGAACACTTCTCCATTGCTGCTGGGAATGCAGGCTGGTGCAAACACTGTGGAAATCAGTATGGAGACACCTCAAAGAACTAGGGTTAGAGGTCCCATTTGACCCAGCTATTCCCCTGCTGGGAATCTTCCCAAAAGAATTAAAAGAATCATACCACAGTGATATATGTCCACTCATGTTTGTAGTGGCACATTTTGTCATAGCTAAAGGTTGGAAACAGCCCAAGTGCCCATCAACTGGAAACTGAATAAAGAAGATGTGGTTTTTTAAATAAAATTTAGTACTACTCAGCCATAAAGAATGAGAAACTAGAGTCATTTATAGCTAAATGGATGCATATTGAGCCCATACTCTTAAGTGAAATAAATAGGACACACATGTGTAAATACCAAATAGTTTCTCTAGTGTGAGAAACTGAAAGTGTAAATAAGGGTTAAAATGATTAAAATGAATAATTGATAATTTTAAATATGAAATGGCCCAAAGAGTTAAGGATGGTGGGAGGGGAAGGGGAAAGGAAAGAAGGGAAAGGAAAAATTATGAGAAAAGAAAAAAAATGGAAATGATGTCTATGTAAATAGGGAAGGGTGGAGGGGGTAAAGGGCACACAGATAATGGGGAAAAAATAAGAATCAAGATACATCATGTACAGGTACAAACACCCAATGATAAATGTAAACGTATTGTATACCTAAAATGTACCAATAAAAGAACTTAAGAATAAAAAAAAAGCCCCACACAGGGGACTCTGTTTCACTGCATATCTGGTTTGCACACACTTCTTTGCTATGGTCAGTGCTCTGTTCCATTTTGCCCCCTTCATTTGCACCCACTCTGTACACCTAAACAGGTCCCCCATTGCTCTGTTGATAGAAGCTCTAGGGAAGCAAGAGGGCCTTTGTTCTCACTGACCTTCTAAATTCCTGAATCTCCACAGATAGACAAATCACATCCTCATCTCTTCGTAGAGGTTCCTGAGTGCCACTCTCACTCCTCCAGCTGCTCAGGACATTGGGTTTCATCACACACATAAAAAGAAAAATATGTCCTCAATAAGAACACCATTTAATATTCACAAGTAAGAAATCACAGTATGAGCAGCACACTAGTATTGAGAACTTAATAACAGGAGGTTAATAACAATAAAATACTAGGATTCTTTCTCTTGGGGGACTGGGGAAGCAAGTCCAGCTGTTTGCAAGTAATCGCCTGTTTCTGGAAGACAGTAAGACAGAGGAGAGACACAGACACCCACATAGACACAGATGTGTGTTGCAGCCAGAACTTGGGAGGATGTGTTTCTAAGTTTTTCATGTTGTGCTCAGGCTACAACACAAATATAAAACAGGACAAGTAAAAAGCATGGTAATCATTTATCATGAACATTAAATCAATATAAAAAACAAAGTTTTTTACGCTATTTTAAATTACTTTATTTCTAGGTTTCTAAGTATGTTCACAAGTATGGTCAAAGCACCAGCAGATGGCCTGGGCTCCTCCCCGGTTCTAACCACAAAGCATGGTTCTAACCACAAATCTAGGTGACTAGAAGGTTTGAAGACTTCTTTTTCATCTGTGACAAAGCTTCTCAAACACCCTAGCACCAAGTCTGCTCCACCCACTCAACACACTTTGGAGAAAGAAATTACAATTAAAATGAAATACAGTAATAAAGAAATGGCAAATCTTTAACAACCCTGCTCAAACCTTCATTTCCAATCCAAAACTAGTGAGTCACCATAAAAGCTGTGGCCCACTATCACTGCTGATGAACATTAGCTTTTTGAGGGTGACTTGGGGCTTTGTATGGAAAAAGGTGGACACAAGGAGAATGATGCTTCTGCCAACAATACATAGATGTTAATTACTGAGGTTGAGCCAAAGGGGCGGGGATAATTTAAAGTCCTCTGAAGGTCACTCCAGAAAGACATTTGTAGAATGAGATGCCTTGTTCAAAATTCACCACACTCTTAGCTGTAAGAACTCAGATATATTTGATGAAAATAGTCTTGTTGTGTACTCGGTAGGAAAGAAATGTCTCTTTGCACATTTTCTTTATAAATGCAACCTTCAAATAGAAGCTTAAATCAAAGCCAGCTCCCAAGCAGATTGCTGAAAGACTTTGGGCAAAAAAATTTATAACAATTTTATTGGGAAAGTTACCAGCAGTTTCCCACTTGACATTTCTTCACTGTATTGGAAGTCACTTTTCCTTCGAGCCAGGGTGGATTGATGGGCCCAACCAAGCAGGACTGGTGATCCCACACATCCATAAGCAGTGGGCAGAGCCAGATAATGGCTCAAGGAACATTCCTCATTATGCCAAATAAATTCTCACAAAATGAACCAGCCATTTTTCTGGGCTTTCAGCAGCTCCTCAATCCCAAGCACAGCAGGGAACAGGGTGGTCCCACTGCTGGCACTGAGAAGCTGGCCATCCTGTGAGTCCAGAGTCCTACAAAAAGGCCCAGATGCCTGGGCCTCAGCACTGGCATCTCGTCGCCTTCATCAGGTATCCACTCCATGAACCCAGCAGCAAGTGGAGAAATCTGACAACAAGACCTCAGTCAGGTGATCAGGACTGACATCAACAGGAGAGCAATCAAGCAGATAGGGTATGCCCTCCATATGATGTGACAAAACTGCACTTTGCCTCTGTGAGCTTCCTGCCAAAATCCATAACCTGTCTTTATTACGAAAAACAAATTCCAGCTGAGAGGTATTCTACCAAATACCTTTCCCATACTCCCTGATTTCTTAGGTCATCCAAAACAAGGAAGGTCTGAGAAATATCACAGCCAAGAAGGGCCTAAGGAGATAGGATGGCTAAATTAACATGGGATCCTAGGCAGGATCCTGGAACAGAAAAAGGTCATTTGGGAAAGATTATGGACCCTTTAATTAATAATAATGTATTGGCATGGGTGATTGGGTGTGACAGAGAACATACATAGAAATTCCATATGTTACAGTAAGGGAAACTGGAATTGAGGTACCTTGAAACACTTTGTATATCTTTACTACTTTTCTGTAAATCAGAAACAAATCTACCATTTTAAAAGGTTGGTTAAAATAAGAAGTTGAAAAATGAGCACATCAAGTTTACATGGTACTTTTGGAAGGTCTGTACATATCCAGCATTCACATCCTACTTGTTTACTTTCTCCACCTCTCAAGTCAGGCTGGAGCAGTAGGGCCTATGAGATATCAGATTCCCCTCAGTATTTGTAATTGATCTGTGTTATGGTGTGGATGTTTGTTCCTTCCTAAACTCATGTTAAAATTGAATTACCATTCTAACAGCATTAGGAGGTAAGACCTGTAAGAGGTAATTAGGCTGTGACTATGTCACATTTTGAGGAATTGGTGCTGTTATAAAAGGGTGAGTTGAGCCAACTCTTGCTTTCTGACTCTCTCTGTAATGAAAGAAGACAATCTCTAATGGTGTTTGTTATTCAAATAGTGGAATAGGATGTCAATTCTGGTATATTGTGAACATCAACATTTTAATATGAAATCAGTACTTTTGGCTTAAATGCATCAAATGGATTTAAGTAGTTCTTTAACAGCTGAAAATTGTACATATTTCTTTTTTTTCCTCTTGAACTTGTATTTCCGGCCTGGGGATTTAGCTCAATGGTTTTGCTGCCTGCTGTACAAGCGCAAGGACCCGAGTTCTATCCCCAGTACCAAAAAAACTCTGCTTTTGGGGCCAGGGATTTAGCTCAGTGGTTCCGCCACCTGCCTCGCAAGTGCAAGGACCCGAGTTCGATCCCCGGTACCAAAAAAAAAAAAAAAAACACACATAAACTTGTATTTCCATTCCTCTTCTCCCACAGAATTTTATCCCAATGGAATAAGTGTTTATGCTTAAAATTGTGTTGTCATCCTATCACACTTCTCTGTACAAGAATATTCATACTACATATATACAGAGACACACATATGCACACATATATATATATTCTATCTCAATTCCCAATGACCATAGACTCCAAATGTTAAGAAAATTTTCTTCAGGATTGAAATTTGCTAGATTATTACTGGTGCACAATCAATCAAAGCAATATAAAATCAAAACAAAATATAAAATAGTTGCATTTTAATAGATATATTATACATAAAAATAAAATTTCATTAGATGTGTAGTTGAAAACGTAGTTAGTTTTGTCACAGTTCTAGTCCTGAATATTTTGAAGTTTCTCCAAGGTACATGTTTAAAGTAAGATGGTGAGTTGTCAGTTAATTATGGGCTATAATTATTGATCAGCTTAACAGCCAGACTAAGTCTTTGTTCAGTTTTGTTGACCCACTGGAGCTGCTGGTTTGTGGCAAGCTACCATCCAGACACCCACATGAACTTTCCCTTTGAGCACTGGTAGCTGACCCTGAGAAACTGACATTAGTGTGTGAGTAGGACTGGATGGTCGGTCTTGATTTGAGTACCTGCTTGCTCTGGAGTGGCTGCTTTTCTCAGAGACTAGTTCTACTAGGCCAGGCCTGGCAATTACAGGATGGCCAGGGGTGGAATCCAGCCCAAAGACTAGACCTGCAGGAGGCCAAACTGGGCTGATATAGCACCAGTTAGTGCCCAGCATCCAGGTCAGCTGTATTAATGAACCTGTGACCCTTAACAGCAACACAGCTTGCTCCACAATGGCCCATCATAGGGAGAGCTCTGCCTGCCCTTTCCTACCTTGTATGAAAGGACTCCCAGGAGGTGCCTTGCTCAGAATGAGCCACCAGGATGATGTCCCCCAAAGGACAAATTACCTCCACACATCACAGCACAGCAACCCTGGGAACCAGTGCTGTTTTGCTGAAGTATCAAAAGATCTATCAATTTTTCAAAGTTCCCCTGGCTCCCAGGCATAAACCAAACTAAATTCCCCCCTGTCCCATTTCTTCACATTTTGAGGAGGCCACCCCAAGGAGATAAATGTTAAAGCCCACTTATTGAACCTATAAAGTGCTCTCCTTGAAGCAAGATGATCATCACTCTCAAGCTTCTCTCCTGCCTGATGTGCATAGACAGATGGATCTACCTCTGGGTCAAAGAAAAGAGCAGAATCTTCAGGATATAAGGCTGTAGTACCAAAAGAATAACTTTCACAGAGAATGCAAGATGACTGGAAGAAGCAGAGACTTGGATCTTCCTAACAAAGTATATGCTTGAAGTCATAGGAACATGCCAAGAAGGAAGTACTATAGCATCCTCCACACTTCAGAGCATTCTATTCTCCCATGTGTCCTGCAGTATTGGCAAGGCAGTGGGACATGGGTGGCCTAGGGTTCAAAGCCAAGAGGAGTGGAAGAACCACAGTGAGGAGGTCAGAGATGAAGCAGAGGGGGACTTGCTGCCCATAGAGATCAATGAAGGGAAGTGGGAATGGCCCCAAGGGTCCCCGGCCACATCACCAGAAGATCAGAGTGCCAAAGTCACTACCACCACCCAAGCCCAATGACAGACAACCCAGCACTGTCACCTCCCAGATGTGGAAGATACTTGCTCTCTCTGACCCTTCATGTTATGATCCATCCTTGTGCATAAGACCTAGCAGGTACCAAGCCACATTAGACAAAATGGGCACAGCCCCACACAGGAGGTATTGCATGGTGGGTAATGACAGCTGCCATCTACCTAACACTAACTGTGGTAGGCACTGTCCTGTGCTACTTCAGGAGCCAGATAGGTACCAGTGTTATGTGTATTTCCATCAAGAGCTGGTAGGCCCTTGGTAACCTAGCTAAGAAGCACTCAGCAAAAAGTCAAACACAATTTAACAAATATTCCTTAACATCTGCTTTAGGCTGGGCTTGTAACAGTAGGCACCTTGGGCACGATTCCAGTCCCCAAAGAAAAATTCCAATGTTTTCTTCAGATCCCAAGGTGAGGAAGAGCCACATCCCTGAGTAGACAGGGTGTCCAAGGCTCCCAAGGGTGGCAGTGGCCTATCCCCACCCCCCAGGATGTACTCACAGAGCATCTGATCGCAGAGCCCTGAGACTTCCTGCCTGAACACCCATATACCCAGAGTCAGCCTGGGATAGAGAGCTCCAAGGAGTGTGATCTCAACATTCTAACTCCCAGTTCCCTTTTACTTACTGTGGCAGCCAAATACTTACCACACAATTATGGCTTATGGTCAGTGATTTTGCTTCTGAAATAAAATGTGATCATGGTGCTGCCTTCATATAATGAGGAACAGAGACCCAATCTGCTCTGTCAAGAATGTGCTCAATGGGGACAGAGTGCTTTGCCCACCCATGCCCAGCTGGAGGACTGGATTCTGGGCCTGAGGGCACCTGCAGCTCGGCCTGACTCACTCAGGGGAGCAGGATGCTCCAGGCTTCTTTGCTGAATGACACAGAAACCCCAGTAACAACAGCAGAGCCGACCTCAGGGGATCCAGACACACATCAATCCTAGTGTATCCCAGGAACTCTTCCTAGGCTAATAAGTAATCGTAGTCCAACTTTTATGACATTTTATAATAAGCTTATCTTTGCAATTTGAAATATCCAAACACAGAAATGCGTTTTTCCCTTCAGTCCAGCTACAAATCCCATAACTGCTACTTTAAAAGCTACTGAGGCTTTCTGATGTTGCCTTAAAGAACCAAAGGACAATTATTGGCAAAAAACAAAAACCAAAAAGTAATTTTATGCATAGTGCTCCCTTGCTACAGAGGTCTCTTAAAAAAGGGATGGTGAGACAAGGGGAGAACTGTTGGATTATATTTCCTTTGTCTGCCTTCCAAGTCTCCTGATGCACTCTGCAACCTCCATCTGTGCCATAAACATGGCCCTGGACTGTTAACGATGCAGGCTGCTTTGTGAGGCTCCCTTTGAATTGAGCATCGTAATTAAAATTCACAGCAGATGCTGCTGAAAACATGTAATCTATGCACACAGGAAAAAAAGTGAAACAAAGAAATATACCAAGCCTGGTAAATTGCTAAGAAAATTTTTAAATAACAAAACAAACAAATATAGAGAAAGAACAGTGGTACAGAATCGTTCCATCAATAGAACAAAAAGATTCCTGTTCAGGCAACTTGCTTGGCCTTTCTCTCTGACCCCAGCTCTGCTCAGATGGCCAGGACACAGGGCTGGTGGACAGACACTGTAGACTCTGCCTTCTGGATCCCTGGGATGGCTTGTTTGCCCTCAGAGCTGTTCTCTTTTTCAACCATCCATCTGAATTCTGGAAGAAGCCGTGAACCCTGGGTCTCCTGCTCTCTGGAGCCATCCATAGACAGTTGCAGAACAGCTGTGATCCTTGCCTTTCTCACCTGGGCAAGGTGGGTTCCCCTTCTGTGCTGTCTACCTGGGGTCACCACCCTTGTCCTCTCTCCATCCTTGAGACTCTGAATGGTCAGAAAGGGGCTGTATGGCTTGTCCTGCTTGTAAAATGGGGACCCCAGGGAGCATCTCTTTCTAGGTTCTCCGTATTCCCCCTGGGAAATCCTCCCCGGGCTCCCACTCCAGTCACTGGTAAGTAAAGCTGGAAGACCTCTGAGGTGGATGGCATCTGGGGCATGATGACCCCATGGAGCAGAGCCCTTCCCTCCCCCAACCACATGGGGCGGTAGCAGGAGTGATAATAAACTTTCATTGGGTGAGTCTTTATGGCTGATCTGTTCGAGCAGCTGAGGTCACCATCTGGACTTGAATGCCATCTGCTGCCCAGCTTCTGGGAGGCCTCGCTGGCTGGAGTGTAAACCGCCCTGTTCATTGCTCTATCCTCAAGCCCTGGACTAGTGCCTAGTTGAAGACAGTGCCGATGCATGTGTTGTAGGAATGGCTAATGTGCTGACCACACATGAGGGCTTGCTCCTCCCTAGAAGAAGGGCTGGCACAAGCCCAGGGTGAGCCCCACCAGGCACGTAAGGACAAGGCATTGATGCTGCTAAAAAGCTCAGCCTGGTTCACTCTGGGCCTGGCTTCTCTCCTGCTGTTCCTCCAGACAGGCCCAAGCCCAGCAGGTTACTGTCTCCTCCTGAGAGGGGGTCAGAGTCAGAAGTAGGTTCAGGACAGAGTTGACAAAGAAGCCGTGGAGGTAACGTTGGTATGGGGCCTTTGAGGAAGGGAGCTGGTTTCCACGATCACCCCTTCCTCTAGACCACTTGGAAGGTACTGATGAAGCTACTCTGAGCTCAAGGAAGCTCTGTCTGAGAGAATCAAAGTCTTCCCAACTGGACCACAAGACAAAGGCTGGGACTCTCATCCATCCGAGAGCACAGGTGCTGTCACTGAGGGCTGGTCTATTGTAGGCTGCACCCTGGTTGTTAACTGTGAGTTCTGTCCGTGCTTATTGCAAGCCTGATGGTCAGACTTGGTGAATGGACAATAGGACCCCAGGCATTTCTGGCCCTGAGTTTTGAACAGAGGAGCTTGTACTCCCTTTCCTGTGCCATGTCTTCAGAATCACTTGCCCATGTTGCAGGAGGAGCACAGTCCCCAACTGCTGCCCAGTTCCCACTTGCCTTTCCCCAGAGATTGCTCCCAGAGTACATCAGGTGGCAGCCTTGTAATCATACCTCATGCCTGGTAAACAGCTGTTCTGGGTAAGTATGTCTCACATGAGCTGCGATTGATGAGAAAATCTGTAGCACAAGAGAAGCAGCAGCAACCCATAAGCTAAGCTTCAGCCACTGTGCTCACCACACTAGATTACATGTTAGGCAGTTTGTAGGGGAAAGACAGGCTCATATGATCATATATTTTATGCATAATCCTTCTAATAGCTACTGCTATAAGCTAAGCAAAAAAGGGACCATAGTTATCTGATAAAGGGTCATAGCTTGAAACTAGTGACAGATGAAGAATGAACCTTCAGTGCACTATGGGGTCATCATGGTCCAGCCCACAACCACACCAATGAGCATATTACTCCTCCCATCAGAAACTAACACAGGGACTGAGGGTTAAAAATTCATACCTTTGACTGAGCAAGGGGTAAGTTTTGGGTGGGGAATCCCCTACCACCCCACAGGAGCCCACTGCTCCAGGCCTTTGTCCTAGTCTAGATCCCACCTGTCACAAGGATAGCCAGGCAATGATGAGGGACCTGGGGATCATCATCTGCCAGCACAAGAAGGAGCCAGATTCTTTTGAATCAAGCCTCCATATCATATTTCCAACTTTTCTCCAGCACTAGAATGAAGAGTTGGAGCTTAGGCAGGAGAGAATATACTCAGAATCCTGCCTCTCTTTCTTGTTAGCTCAATCACTTCAAGCAAATGGCTTAACCTATCTATGTTCCTCTACTCAGATAGAAATGACACACATGATCCATCTCACAGGGTTGGTGTGAGAATAAAATAGAAGTACCCACAGGACTCCTTCAAAGCAGTGATGGTGCATAGAGCAAACAGTGACTAGAATGCAAGCCACTCCACCAGGCCTGGGTAGGTTAGTTTCCTGCCGTGTGTGCTGCTCATTTGTGTACGGTAATCTCTACTCTGCCTATGGCTCTTTTTCCCTATCTGTCAACCACTGATGCCCATTGAGGGCCTGGAGTCTATGATCAATGCAGGTAACACTCAACAACGGGAGATTCAACCTTCGACGCCATGGCCTCGTGAAGCTTGACTTGAAAATCCTTAGCTCTGCTCTAATGTGGTGAGCTCCTCCCAGAGTCACCCATCAGTGAAGTTCATCCTCACCTGGGATCCCAACTTTCCTTTGAAGTCTTAGCCTGAAAACTCTCACTCTCCCATCCCAGCCAGCCACTTTTGCACCATCTCCCACACCTGTCCTGTCACCCTCCCATGCCATTTCTTCCCATCCTTTTGACTCACACGTGGCTTTCACTGCCTTTCCCAGCTTGCCTCCCTGTGGTTAACCATTTGAGTATGTTTAGGGTTGGCCCTGTGGGAGGAGACAGGGTGAGATGAAAAGGACATTCTGAGCTGAAGGAGCAGGAAGTTGTAGCATGCTTGAGAAGCAGTGATGTTGAAGAAGGAAATGGTAGTATCATAAGGGAAACATTTGACCTGACTAAATAGACCTCACTATAGTGTCTCTTATAAGACACTTATAATGTTGATGAATTAACAATCCACTAGTGATCAGTTTTACACATGGGGAGAATGGCACATCCCAAGACTGAAGCTGAGTTAGCTTGCATTCCTGTTATTGGGTAGATTCCTTCTAAAAAGTGATTCACCCACTAAATGTTACCAGGTTTGGGGTTGCTCGCCTCACCTGGAGTTGGATTCCAGATTCTTCTCATCTCAAACAAAGAATTAAAAGAAAGGAGCAAAAAGCAATGGCAACGTTTACTTGAGAAAGTAAAAGTGAGGAGTAGGAGAGAAACTGGCTCTGCCAAGTGAGCTTGGGCCAAGCAAAGAGAAAAGGAGGGTAAGAGCAAAGATAAAAGTACACGCTGCATCAGGGAACAGTGTAGGCTAGCCTGGAAAGCTACAGTAGCACTGGCTCCTCATGGCTGCCTTTCTTTTACACTGTCCAAATTTCAAGGAAACCCACAAGAACTTCTACATCCAGGTCCTAGGGGTCAGTGCTGAGATCCCACACCTCACCCTGATGTCAGGTCTAGCCCATCCTATTGAAAACCTGCTGCAGTTCTCCTGAGAAGTCCACCTGCAGGGTTTTGGGAACTGTTCTGCTTACGTGTCCAGGATCTTGTAGTTAACAGGTCATGCCTATTTCCCCTGCCAGCTTTTGCCATGCCCTGATCTCCTAACTCCCTGCCATGGTCCAGTCCTATGGCTTGTGGAGGGAGACCTGATATAGATGGCACTCCCACTGGGAAGCTTCTCAGAGGCTTCTCTTTGTTCATAGGATCCCTCCTTCATGGACCCTGCCCCTTCTCTCATCCCCTAGATGCCATCAGCCTGGCAATGACAATAGATGAATCAGCTTAAGCAACACTGGAGCCAGTGGCTGGGGAGAAGTTGAACAGGGATATTGGCACAAAGGACCCCTGCAGGTGACCCCACGGCTATCAGGCCATATGCAGGCACTGAGTCTAGTTTAAGGACTCCTATTACTCCTACTTTATATTGAGGACATGTTGGTAGGGCCACACTCCCACTTCCATCCCTGACATCATGTGCCAATCCACTTTGAGTCCCTCCCCTTTGTTTACCAGGTGAGAGAGGTTGGCTGTGCAGGTATATCCTGAGAAAAGAGGTTGAAAGGATGAAGACATAGACTCTAAGTCCCACTAAATTCTTCTGGAAACCACAACTGATTATTCTTATAACTTTTGTTATGGGGTTTAGATAGGTGCATTAATTTGGCTTAAAGTACCACCGTTAAGGGCCAGGGATGTAGCTCAGTTGTGCCATACCTGCCTGGTAAGCACAAGGTCCTGAGTTCAATCCTTCGTACCAGAAAAAAAAAAATTACCACAGTTAAAATTTGCAAACATGTATTCAAATACATGCCCCAAAGATCACCAAGCTCCATAGTTCACCAAGATGTGCTATCTCTGGAAGAGTCCATCTAGGATCTCAAGGACTTTCAGATTACCAAGACCTAGCACAAGTCATGATCACAGCTGGGCAATTGCCCAGAGAACCACAGATAGGCTCCTCCAAGGGTCTTCATATTCTGAGCAGCCCTCCTCTGGCCTGCTCATAGAATGGTTTCCCAAACAAATAACAGCATTGAGCTCTTATTGGAGATTCAAGTAACTCTAATCACTTGGAAAGACACTCTAGTTTACCACCAGCTCTCACTGCATGCAAATGTGACTGCAGCTAGAGATACAATCACAGTAAATTGTAGGGAACAGGGAAAGGGGACATTACTAGAACCTCTGCAGTAAGTCCTAGTCTCCCGCGAGCCACGGCAGCACAAGGTGAATTAACTTATTATACAGGAAAGGTAGAAAAATGAGACTTTGAGAAGAAGCTGAACTTTGGGTCTGATCAGTGCTGCTCTGGGCGGCAAAGATGAAAGCCCCCAGCTTACCGCACCTTTTATTCAGTACATCAGGAGAAACAGATATAACAGATGACTCAGGACAGAGAGTTCAGTACATCGGGATAAACAAGGTGTAACAAATGACTTGCAGAGAGTTCAGTACATCCGGATACACAAAGGGTATCAATCCAAGAACAATGAGGAACTGAGTAAATGAAGAATTTGTTCCTCCCAGGATGTCTGCAGCTGGCGTCATCTTGTCCTGGAGCATCACAGCATCACTGGATCATTGAGGTCTCAGTTGTGACCGGGGGCCAAAATGGAATTATGTCTCAAAATGTCATAGCTGGCCTGTAGGCAGGAGAACTAGGATTTTTCCCTAAAATTATGTAGCATTGCTCCCAACAGGAGATAATTGAAATTTCAAAATATTAAGAATTTAGAGTTTTAGAGATTTGGTTTTATAATAGAAACAAATAAAGGCTTGCCACATTGCCAAATAAAAACTGACAGTTACAAAATTAGATTTGCATAACAAAAATGTCATATTGTAAATTAACCAGCAGCAAATTCTGCTCTAAGTCTGACCATAAGTTAAGGGATAAAGGAAAAGCTTTGAACATCAAGGCTTCTAATCAAAATGGCCACTGATTACCTAGCAGCCCTGGACAGCCACAGACAGAGGCAGAAATGTGGGGTCCCTGGCCAGGCTGCCTGCAAGACAGGAAGGTTTTGTTAATTTTTTAACTGAAAGGAGCCTAATATTTCTTTTCCTCATTTAAAAACATTTGAAAATGCAGAAATGTGAAAGCTAAAGAGATATTGTCTTCCTATTGCTCTGCCCTGGAAGTATCCATGGGTGACCCTTTATTCTCTTCTACCCCAAGACCTGTCCACACCTGGGAACATAAATTTCAAGTACTCAGAATGACTCAGCTCATGAGGGTCATTCCAGAGCATGACTCAGTAATGAGGACATAGTCTAAGGTGCTAAAGTGATTTTAAGAAGTAAAGCCTCTGCCTGTACAAGATGTGACCAAAAGGAAGACACTGAAGCACCCTGCTGCAGACAGGCAACCACCTGGTTTCACACTACAAAGACACAGAGGACACCAGACCACCCGACCACGATACTGAGTCCCGCTGCTCCCGGCCCAGAGATAGGGGCTTCTGAGGCACCGTCCCACTGCCCCTAGTCCAGAGGAAGGGGCTTCCTGGTCACAATCCCTCCTGCTGCTCCCAGCCCAGAGGAAAGGGCTTTTGGGCCACCTTCTGTCCGGCCGCTCCTGGCTCAGAGGAAGGGGCTTCCGGGCCACCATCCCTCCCACTGCTCCCGGCCCAGAGGTAGGGGCTTTTGAGCCACCATCCCACTGCTCATGGTCCAGAGGAAGGGGCTTCCCGGCCACCATCCCTCCCACTGCTCCCAGCCCACAGAAAAGGGCTCTTGGGCCACCATTCCTACCACTGCTCCCTGCCCCTGTCCCACCTCTCTCAGCTCAGAGGAGGTAATTCGAGCAGGCGCAAACAGCCCGCCACCCCAGTCGAAATGAGAAAACACATAAATAAGTCTCAAAACCAGACTTCCAGATCACCTACAGCAACCCCAAAGGGAAATGAGATGGAACACTCTGATACTCAACCACCTGGACCCACTGAACTGCCAACAAAAGGGAATCTGGAAAAAATGAAATCAGAAATAATTTCTCAGATAACAGGAGAAATTGTGCCCCTAGTGCAAGACATGATTAATAAATCTAGAGAGGAGCTCAGGAACATGATGGAATCCCAACATAGGAAACAAATGGAACCCATAAAACAGTTGCAAATAGATTTCCAGGACATGAAAAACTCCATTGAAAGTCTACACAGCAGAATGAGCCAATGTGAGGACAGAATTTCAGATATAGAAGATAAGATTGCAATTAGTGACCAGAAAAAGAAAAATTGCCTCAAAATTATAAGGGAACATGAGAAACCAATCCAGCAGCTGCTAGGTGATGCAAAGAAGAATACAATAAGACTGATTAGAGTCAAAGGAGAAACAGGAGAGAATGGAGATGACATAAAAAATCTCTTCACAGAAATAATGGCAGAAAACTTCCCAAGCAGGGGAAAAGAACTTGACATACAGATAAGTGAGGCATATAGGACTCCAAATAGCCTTCATCAAAAAAATCTATACATAGGCATATAATTGTTAAGATTCCAGAAACACAACAGAAGAACAAAATTCTCCAAGCAGTTAGAGAAAAGAAACAAATCACATACAAAGGAAAGACCATCAGAATCACAGCAGACTTCTCAACACAAACCATCAAGGCAAGAAGAGCTTGGAGTGACATATTCCAAGCCCTAAAAGAAAACAGCCTCCAACCCAGATGGATGTAGCCTGCAAAACTGCCTTTCAAAATTGATGGAGAAATAAGATGATTTCATGACAAAGAGCACCTTCGGAATTTCCTGAACACCAAACCAGCACTCCAAAGAATTTCAGACAATATCCTAGGAACAGACATTGAGGATCACAACCCCAGGAAGCAAAGAAGAATGAACCCATCTGGCATGACAAGATATTAAATGTAGAGGGGGAGAACCCAACAAAAAGAAAAAGTCATGGCAATGACAAGTCAATGCATTTCAGTTATAACCATCAATGTTAATGGTCTCAATTCACCAATCAAAAGAAATAGACTGGCAGAATGGGTCAAGAAGCAAAATCCAACAATATGCTGCACACAAAAAACACACTTAATTCAAAAGGAAACTTATAGACTGAAAGTTAAAGGGTGGAAAATAATACTTCATGTGATGGGAACCTGAAAAAAAGCAGGAGTAGCTATCCTCTTGGCAGATCAAGTAGATTTCAAACCAATACTGATTAAGAGAGACAAAGAAGGACACTACATCCTTGTAAAGGGAAGACTCCAAGAGGAAGAGATGACAATCATAAATATCTATGCACCAAACACTAGTGCACCCAACTATATAAAACAAATACTAATGGACATGAAACGTCATATATGCACTAATACAATTGTAGTGGGGGACCTCAACACCCCACTGTCACAAATAGATAGATCAACTAGACTAAAAATAAGTAATGAATTACTAGAACTCAATCGTACTCTTGAACAAATGAACTTAACAGATGTTTACAGAATCTTCCACCCCACAAAATCAGAATACACATTCTTCTCAGCTGCACATGAGTCATTCTCCAAAATAGACCACATACTCACACATAGAACATGTTTAAGTAAGTGCAAAGGAATTGAAGTTATTCCCTGTATATTATCAGGCCATAGTGCGGTGAAATTGGAGATCCATAGCAAAAGAAACTCAAAAAATTTCATAAACACATGGAAATTGAACAACACACTTCTGAAAAACCAATGGGTCACAGAGGAAATTAAAGAAGAAATCAGACAGTTCCTTTAATTAAATGGCAATGACAATACAACATATCGGAATCTATGGGACACAATGAAAGCAGTCTTATGAGGGAAATTCATAGCAGTGAATACGCATATTAGGAGACCAGAACGAGCCCAATTAAACAACCTGATGCTGCACCTCAAGCTTCTAGAAAAAGAAGAACAGGACAACCCCAAAGCTCATACAAGGGAGGAAATTATAAAGATCAGAGGAGAAATCAATGCAATGGAGACTAAGAGAACAATACAAAAAAATCAATGAAGCCAAGAGTTGGTTCTTCGAAAGAATCAACAAAATTGACAAACTCTTAGCCAACCTTGTCAGAAAAAGGAAAGAAAAGGCCCAAATTCATGCAATTCAGAATGAAAAGGATGAAATTACAACAGACCCAGCAGAAATCCAGAGGATCATCAATACCTACTTCCAGTACCTATACGCCAATAAGATGGACAGCACAGAAGAAATGGACAGATTCCTAGATACATATGAATTACCAAAGTTGAACGAAGAAGACCTAAAAATTCTAAACAACCCAATATCAACCAATGAAATTGAAAACGTAATTAAAAACTTATCAACTAAGAAAAGCCCGGGCCCTGATGGCTTCACTGCTGAATTCTACAAGACATTTAGAGAGGAATTGCTGCCACTACTGTTTTAACTCTTCAATGAAATTGAAAGGGAAGTAATACTCCCAATTTCATTCCTGGAAGCAAGCATCACCTTGATCCCCAAAGCAGAGAAAGACCCAACTGAAAACGAGAACTATAGGCCAATCTCACTAATGAACACAGATGCAAAAATCCTTAATAAGATAATGTCAAACAGAATGCAGAAGATCATCAAGAAGATCATACACCCTGATCAAGTGGGATTCATCCCAGGGATGCAGGGATGGTTCAATATACGAAAATCAATCAATGTAATACAGTATATCAATAGAGCCAAGGACAAAAACCATATGATTATCTCCATAGACGCAGAAAAAGCATTTGACAAAATCCAACATGCATTTATGATAAAAACCCTACAAAAACTTGGAATAGATGGTCTCTACCTCAAACTGATAGAAGCCATCACCATCTATGAAAAACCAACAGCCAATATCATACTAAATGGTCAAAAACTGGTTACAAGGTCAACAAACAAAAATCAATAGCTTTCCTCTGCACAAATGACAGACTCACTGAGAGAGAAATGGGGCAAATAATTCCTTTCACAATAGCATCCAAAAAACTGAAATACCTAGGAATCAACCTAACAAAAGAAATCAAAGACCTCTTCTCTGAAAACTATGACACTCTGAAAAGAGAGATTGAAGATAATATCAGAAAATGGACAGACATCCCCTGCTCCTGGGTAGGAAGGATTAATATAGTGAAAATGGCCATACTTCCAAAACTGCTATATAGATTGAATGCAATTCCAATTGAGATCCCAGCAGCATACTTCATGGACCTTGAGAAAACAATCCAAAAATTCATTTGGAGCAAGAAGAGACCCAGAATAGCAAAAGCAATTCTAGGTAACAGAGACATGGCAAGGGGTATCACAATCCCCAACCTGCAACTCTACTACAAAGCTACTGTGATAAGAAAAAAACAGCATGGTACTGGCAAAGATACAGACCTGAGGACCAGTGGAACAGATTAGAAGATGCAGAAATAACACCAGACACACCCAGCCATCTCATCTTCGATAAAGGAGCCAAACACCCTCACTGGAGGAAAGATAGCCTCTTTAATAAATGGTGATGGAAAAATTGGGCTTCAACTTGCCAAAGATTAAAACTAGACCTGTATCTCTCACCATGCACTAAACTAAAATCAAAATGGATTAAAGATCTAAATATTAAAATAGAAACTCTGAACCAGTTGGAACAGAGGTTAGGTAGAACCCTTGAAGACATCAGTGTAGGAAAAGATTTTATGAACAAAACCTCAGTTGCCTGTGAACTAGCACAAACAATCAACAAGTGGGATCTCTTCATATTAAAAGGCTTCTGCACAGCAAGAGAAACCACAAGCAGTGTGAAGAGACGACCCACAATGTGGGAAAAAATCTTCACCTGCTCTTCCTCAGACAAAGGTCTACTATCTTGAATCTATAAAGAACTTCAAAAGATCAGACCTCCCAAATTTAAAAACACAATCCAAAAATGGGCATCTGAAATGAACAGACATTTCTCAGACAAAGAAGTAGAAATAGCAAATAAATAAATTAAAAAATGTTCGACATCACTTGTCATTTGAGAGATGCAAATGAAAACAACACTGAGATTCCACCTCACTCCAGAAAGAATGGCTGCTGTCATGAAATCAACCAATAACAAATGCTGGTGGGGCTGTGGGGAAAGAGGAACCCTGCTCCACTACTGGTGGGAGTGTAGACTGGTGCAAGCACTGTGGAAATCAGTATGGAGATACCTCAAAGAACTAGGACTGGAAGTCCCATTTAACCCAGCTATTCCACTGCTGGGGATCTTCCCCAAAGAATTAAAAGAATCATACCACAGTGATATATGTGCACCCATGTTCATAGCAGCACAGTTTGTAATGGCTAAAACTTGGAAACAGCCCAAATGCCCATCAACTGGAGACTGAATAAAGAAAATGTGGGTTTTTTTATAAAATGGAATACTACTCAGCCATAAAAAATGAGAAATTAGAGACATTTGTAGCTAAGTGGATGCACATTGAGGCAATACTCTTAAGTGAAATAAATAGGACACACATGAATAAATACCGAATAGTTTCTCTGGTGTGAGAAACTGAAAGTGTAAATAAGGACTAAAATGTATAATAGGTAATGTGAAATAGGAAGAAAAGGGGCAAAGGGGAAGGAAGTGGGAGGGCTAAGGGAAAGGATAGAAGGGGATAGGATTAATATGAGAAAATGGAAAAATAGGAACAAAATCTTTGTAAATAGGGATGAATGGAGGGGTTGAAGGGAGGGCTGTGCAAGGGTGAAAAATAAGAACCAAGAGAGACTATGTAAAGGTGCAAATTTCCAATGATGAATGTCATTATATTGTATACCTAAAATGTACCAATGAATAGAATGAATAATCGATAATGTAAAATAGGAAGAAAAGGTCCAAAGGGCTAGGGGTAGTGGGAGGGGCAGGGGAAAGGAAAGGAGGGAAAGGAAAAATGCTGAGAAATGGAAATAAAGTCTTTGTAAATAGGGAAGGGAGTCTAGGAATGGGGAAAAAGTAAGAACCAAGATGCATTATGTAAAGGTACAAGTTCCCAATGAGAAATGTAAATGTGTTGTATACCTGCAATGTACCAATAAAAGAATTTAATAAAAAAAAAAGATGTGACCAAAAAATATGTATTTAAATTTTTTAAAAAATATTGCAGTAAAAGATATGTTGACAATAATCCCCCTCAAAATACTCTCTCTGGCTTCAAACACAATTATCTCATCAGTCTTGCCACTTTCTGAAGCAGTTCTGGAAGTCCTCTTTCAAGAGTGTTTTTAGCTTCACTGTCATGGCTGCCTCAATATCTGGAATCATTTCAAAATGTTTACTTTTTATGGTCATTTTTACCCTTGAGGAAAATCCAGAAGTCTCACAGTGCCAAATCCGGTCAGTAAGATGGATGGGATCACACTGTAATGGTTTTATGAGCCTGCCTTTCCTTTGACTGGAACTTGGTAGCAACACCCATTATAATTTTGATCATACCCTATAAAGATATTCATGAGACAGGACTTCCAGCACTGCTTCATAAAGAGGCAAGAGCAATGAGATGAGTGTGTTTGATGTCCCCCCCAAGCCTCATGCAGCCATCAGGCTGGGAATTTTCAGAGATGGCTGGATCTAGAGTGTGTGGTGTTGGGATCAAGGGTGTGTGATTACTAAATCAGTCCACTGATTGGTTTGGCACAGTTCTGTTAAGATTAAGGGTGGAAGTGCTACACCCACCCAAGAGCAGGTAGCCTGCATAAAATATAAGGGACAGAAAGAGGGCTAATGTACTCTCATCTGCCTGCTTGGCATGGACTCTTTCTTCTCTGCAGTGCCCCTCTGCCATGCCACCATGCCTTGGAGCCAGCCAACCATGGACTGAAACCTCTACAACCCTTTTTCTCCTTTAACTTTGGGTGTCAGGTATTTTGTCTCAGCAATGAGAAACGTAACTAAAACAGGGGGATTAATGCCAATGTTTCTTACTATAATTTTTTTAAAATGTAAACATTTCCCATATTTTTGATCATCTCTTCTATGTCTGAAATACTTTTCTTCTCCTTGTTCCCACCTGGAGTGTTCTCTTGGATTCCAGTCAATGGACAATGTACACCTCACCCTCTACCACCCTTGCCAAGAATGAGGCAAAAGCTGCCTTCCTTCTGTTCAACTAATGGTAAATTTTATGTGTCAACTTCATATCTGACTGTATATCTAGCAAAGTACTATTTCTGGGTGTTTCTTTGAAGAGATGAGCATCTGAAGCAGTGAACTAGGTAAGAAAAATCTGTCTTCACTAAGGTGGAGGGACTCCACCCATAGGGTGTCAGCTGGAGGAAAGTGAATTCTTTCTCTTTTCTGGAGTGCCCAATTGTCCATCTCAAGATCCTCAAGGCCTTTGCTTTCATGATGAGTTACACAACTAGCTGTCCATGTTCCTGGTCCGGCCATCTCAGACTAAATAGCAACCTAGCTCCTCCAAGTTTTCAGCTTTCAAACAGCAGATGATGGGTTTTCTTGACCTTTGTGACAGTGTGAGCCAGCTTCCATTATGAATCTCCTCTTACATGCCTGTGAATGTCCCACTGGTCCTGTTTCTCTGAGAACCCTAACTTATACACTCCTTAAGCTCCAGAGCACAGTGATCAGCTCAGAGCAGGAGACTAGCAGCCACTAAGTGACTGATGACCAATGATTCTGGTTCCTACTCCTGCTTCCTCTAAAGCTCTGGGTAGTTGACTGGGCCTGGCCAGGGTCAACAGAGCTTCCTTGAACAACCCCAAAAGTACCAGCAAAGGGCCCAGCAGGAAGGGTCACTCCCTGAGCTGCCCTCAGATGGAGCAAGGAGCAATGAAAACAGGAAAGCTGATCAAACCTGAGGGGAGAGAGAACCTTGCAAACTGCCCCATCAGAGGTGTGTGTGTGTCTTACAGCTGATGAATCACATTAGGAGAGCCCCACAACTTGATATAAGTCAGTTCTTATTTTTATGCAAATACTATTTTCAGTTTGGGTTGTTGGATTTTCACTGGCTCCATTGATTGAATGGTACAGGATAGGGGTGATGTCCTTACTCTCATAGTTTTCTGGCTTCTCCATAGCTTCACAAGTCTGTGGAGGGTGAGCTGAGGTCTCCACCCTGGATGCTGCAAAATTGTTAGTACTTATGCCCAGTCTAGCAATAGGGGGATTGGATGGCAGAGCAGAAATTATAGGGTCATCCTAAGTAAACATTTTTGTGGAGTAACTGTGAGTATTAAGAGGAGGCCAACCAGAAGTCCCCAGAGCTGACACCAAAAAAAAAAAAAACCAGACAAAATCATGTGTCATAAAAGTCACCTTTAGTGGGGGAGGAGGGTGCCAAAGCATGATGTGACCAAAATGAGAAGTGCTATGGAGACCAGGGACAGGAAGGGGGCAAAAGGAGTGTGACTGATGTTTGAATTTTGCATCAGAGGTTGATTTTCTTAATTTATTTGCATTGTCTATGTGTAAGGTGTATAATATGATGCTTTTATATCCAGACACAGAAATTACTACAGCCAAGTTAATTAGCTACCCATCACCTTCCATAATTGCCTTTTTTAGTGAAGCACCTGACGTCTACACTATTACCAAATTTCCAAAATTTCAAGTCTACACCACTGCAATACATCACTAACTATAATCCTCATGCTTTACATTGGTTCTCTAGATTTATCCAACATAACTGCAAATTTGAACATTTTAACCTTCTCACTTCCCACCCCCACTCTACCTTTCTGTTCTGTTTCTATGAGTCTATTTTTTTGTAGATTTCATAAGAGTCAGATCATGCAAGATTTCCCTTTCTATACCTGGCTTATTTAACTTTGTGTTATGCCTTTCAGGTTCACTGTGTTGTCACAAATGGCAGGAACTCCTTTTTCTAAATCTGAATAATATTATAAATACTCTATTATGTGTGTCCATCACAATTTTGTTAGCCATTTATCTATTGGTGGACACTTGGGTTATTTCCATATTTTGGCTGTTGTGGATAAAGCTTCAATAAACATGGGAGCTCAGATTTCATTTTATTTGGATATACACCCAGTAGTAAGATCATATGGTAGTTCTCTTTTAAATTTTTTTTAAAAACCTCTGTAATGATTTCTATAATGGCTGTCAACAGTCTGCAAGGGTTTCTTTTGTCCACACACTCACCAACCCTTGTTATCTCATGTCCTTTTTTATAATAGCCACTGTAACAAGCATGAGGTAACATCTCACAATGGATATGATTTTCATTTCACTGATGATTAATGATTTGGGACATCTTTTCATCTACTTCAGGAAAAAGTCTAGTCAAGTCCTTTGCCTGTCTTTTAATCAGATTACTTTTTCTGATATGGAGCTATGGGAGTTCGTTATATATTTTAGATACTAACCCTTTACCAGATGTATGAGTTGCAAATATTTTCTTCTAATCCATAGGCTGCCTTTTCAATTTATTGACTGTTTTCTTTGCTGTGAAGAAGCTTTTTAGTTTGATGTAGTCCCATTTATTTACTTCTGTTTTTGTTGACTGAGTTTTTAGTGTGACTGCCAAAATACAAAGGTGTGATTGAAAAATGCAGTGAATGCTTAAATTTTGAAAAATTGTTACAGTAGAAAATACATTGACATTAACCCCTAAAATAATCCCCCTAAATTTGAACACACTAATCCCATCATTTTTGCCACTTTGTGAAGCATTTGGGAAGTTCCCTTTTGAGTATCTCTAGTTGCACTGCCGTGGCTGCCTTGACGTCCTGAATCCATTAAAAACATTTACCTTTCATAGCCATTTTGACTTTGAGGAAGATAAAGAAGTTATAAGTTGCCACATCCAGTGACTAAGGTGAGTGAAGACATACTGTAATGTTTTTATGAGTGTGCTTTTCTATTGAATGTCACACAGCAGCAGTGTCACTATATATTTATGTATTTTTTATAACACTTCATGAAGACACAAAAGAAGACTTCCAGAACTGCTTCAATAAGAGGCAAGAATGATTGTATAAGCGTGGTTGAAGCTACATGGAATATTTTGAAGGAGAATTAATGGCAATGTGTCTTTTCTTATAATAAATTTTTTAATTCAAATATTCGCTGTATATTTTGATGACCCATTTTACCACTGCTGTGGCCAACGTCAAGATTTTTTCCATTTTATTCTAGGTGTTTTACAGATTTAGATGTTAACATGTAGGTCTTTAATCCATTTGAGTTTATCTTTGGGTATGGTGCAGTTTTAAGATAAGTTTTCAATTTTGTTCATTTGCATGTGCTGATTAATGTTTTAGAATGTAATGTATTAAAAGACTATTTTTTCCCCATTTCCAAACACTATTCTTGTGGGAAAAAAAATAGTGCTTTAATCTATATAAGCTGTTAACAACAACATACAAAAACACACATACTATATGGGTAGCTTATAAATAAATTTATTTCTCACACTTTTTTAAGTTCTGAAGTTCAAGATCAGGTGGAAGTAGATTTGGTATTTTCAAGAACCATTTTCTGGTTCATAGAAGGCATCTTCTCAGGACTGTGTCCCTACATAGTGAAAAGGGAGAATGAGCTCCCAGGTACGAATCCCACTGTGAAAGCTCTGCCATCATGACCCAATCAATTCCCAAAAACCACCCCATGGCCCATCGCTTCAGAGTATTTCAACATATGAACCTGAGGGCACACAACATTCAAAACATAGAAATTTGGTATAGGCAAGTTAGACTTTCTACAGATGAACCTCTAGACTGGTGGAGCTCCACCTAGCCAGCAATCAGATCAACAATATATAGTTGATCAATTTCCTGTCTTTAAATCTGAAATCCAAACAATGGCAGGCAAAGAAATTGAGAAGTCTGCCTCAAGGAAGTTCTTTTTCCCACTCAGAACTTTGTGAATCACAAAGGAAGGTGGGTTCCTGAGGCAAAACTTGAGCCATAGGACATAGGGTGGACCTGGCCAGGGATTGCATGACTCACAACAGGATGCACAGCCCACCCTCTCATCATTAGGAGGCAGGAAAACAAACTCCAGAACACATTTGTGCTTGTGATCACCTGTGTGTTCATGTTGACATTCACACCAATCTTTCACTACTACATATAGTTCTTATTCCAGAAAAGCAACTTGGTCTTCCTCAGCCCGTATGAAATTTGGATAATGAAGATATTCTCCTGAGACTGCTCTAAATGTATGCGCTAGGAGATCACTCAGAATAAGCAGAGCACAGAATATCACTTTGATAGAAGCCATTAAAGGAATAACTGAGTTGGGTATTTATGGCAAGTAGATTACCATGATTTGCCAGGGCCAGGCCAGTGTGGAGAGCCAGGAGAGATGTAATGCACTGATTTTGGCTAGGGTGGATAAATAGAAGGGAAGGAACCTTTGATGGGCAAGCTGCCCAGAAACCCAGGACAGACATCAAGGAACCTCCAGAGATCAGATACAAAATAAAGAATTAGACTTTCCAGAGATCTGAATGGCAACCACCTGGAAGAAACTCCAAGTGCTGCAGTTATCCTGTACTCCCACTTGCCTGACTCAGAATTCCTTAAACTTTCCCTGTCACAATCTGTCACAGAGCAAAATTTCATATTCATAATACTAATGACCTGTTAACTTAATGCAGAGGCAATTAAGATAGAGTTGATTATCACTGCTCAACACATATTCAAAATATTTGGCCAACAACAAAATAGCCTGGGTAATTTTTGTCATCTAATTACTTCTGAGTACAGCCTGGGACTTCCTTCCCATTAACTCTCCAGGTCCAAAGCCCACCAAGTAAAGCCTAAGTACAATTTAAGCACTTTGTGGAAATAGTGCATGAAACCAGAATCAGTAAGCTCAGCCAAGTGAATTTAAGATTGAAAATTGCCTTTAACTCTGCTTTTCTGAAAAGTTGTCAAGTATCTTTAATTAATTAAAACATATTCCTTGAAATTGATTTAAAATAAATGACTTTTTAAAAAAATCAAACTTGAGCCAGAATCTAATCTGACGTGTCAGAGGGAAGAAGAAGATGTGACCCTTGACTGATGTGAAAGATGGAGCTGCAAGAGGACGGGCTTCCATTGGACCTACTTTAGTCAGCACTTCCTGCTCCTCCCTAGCCACAGCTCCTCACCTGCCGCCCTCTACATCCAGAGCTCTGAATAATGCATTAGGAAATGTAAAGCATTATATCAATAGCACTCAGGTTGCTATGGAAGCATCTACCACTCCACTTTGCCATGAGCTCCAGGATAGGAGGTGTTGTGACCATAGATCTTGGTTTTCCCTGCCTATTAGGACATGACATTAAGGTTAGTTCACAAGAGGCATTAGACCAGGGGAAGAAGTTTTCCAAGAAAGAACTGCAGTGGTGACTAGTCATAGCAGGCATACTGGCATAAGATCAGGCAGGGTTTGGAGGCTGAAGGCCTCAAGAGGCATCTATTGCCATGACATGGACTACATTTTTTCTAAAACTAGAGAATAAAGATAAACATCAACAGGGCTGTAGTCTAGGGACAGAAATGCCACTGAAGGGATTGAAGGGGGTTGTTATGAATATTTATTACCTTTTATGCTACTTTTTAAATTAAATTTTATGCTTTTTCCAATAAGCATATAGTACTTTTATAATCATCAAACAATATAATTTTTAATTCATTAATTTAGGCCCAAGACCAGTGACTTTTCTTCAATATACTCTGTATCTATATTAACCTAACTTATCAATGGCATGACAGGAATATTCTGTACGTCATCCCTTGATGCACTTGGAAGACTGGGCACTTGTCTCCATAGCAGAATGCTTTCCAGACTCACTGTGGTGCCTGCCTTACATCTTGGGCTCAGAGTAAGAGATTGCCTAATCAGAAGGATCTCATCACTTTAGATGCCGACTTCCACACACACGGGAGTAAGGCAGGCAACTAGTGCACAGGAAAAGGTAGCAAGGCCTATTGGAGTGTGTGGAAGTGAAAAGCCTGAGAGCTTCTATTCCTGAATCAGCCATACCCACTGGGATCCATATCACCATGACTCCAGACTTGGCAGGGATCAAAGAAGTTCCCAAGGGCTGATAGAGAGGGATACGAAGTGAAATGCCAGCCTCAGCAGTTCTCACTCTCACACCTTCCCAAAAAACTCAAACCTCTGGGCAAAGAGGCCAAAGACATGCCCAGGACATCTCCTCTCCATGTTGATAGAAATTCTTTGCAACACAAATATAGCAACTGATGATCACATGAAGTACTTAAATTTCTACCTCAGGCTGAGAGTTGACCTCAGTGAACTCATCCCTTCCACAGACCTCTAAGAGGCAGGCAGTGCATCATCAATCTCACTGTAAGATAGGTCAGGTCTCCCGAGACCCAGGGGATTGGCCCCAGGGCCTCCCTTAAGTACAGGAACCCAGCCATGAGCCCAAGTTCAAACCACAGCCTTGTGTGACCTCATCCCACACCCAGTGATGGCAGGATGAGAAGCAAAGGGCACCAAATAAACCCAACCCACAACAACAGTTCTTTTTTGAGCACCTGGGCAGGTGTCACTGTGAAGGAAAGTGTCAGTGTCGGTAGGCAGATTGGCCTCACTGCATACTTACAGCTTTGAGTTAAATGTGGCTCATACTCTGCGTTAGTGACCTGAGCTCCCAGGCTCACTCTTGGCACATTTCATGGGACTTGGACATGGCACCTATGAGTTTAAAATTAACAAAACTGGCTACCACTTCTGTACATTTGTTTTAAATGACTGGTCAGGTTTGTAGTATTTCCTAGGGAGATTTCAGTAAAAAATGTGATATTCAACCAAAGTATTGTATTCAGACCAGAAGGTACAGTGTGCTCAATGGGATCTACAAACATTGTAACAATTTTCTGCTGCTCCAAAGGTGAGAACTGGGGCCACATGTTACTTAGCTTTCATTTGAGTTAATGACATTCAGAGTTTAAGTAAACTGTTTTTGCAAATATGATCATGTAACTAGAGCATATGTCTTGATCATTATTTGGCAAATATGTTCTTTTAGCATCAGTGCAAATGAAATTTGAGATATTTGGCTAATCACAATTTAACAGATGTTCTGACCAGTTCTACACAAGCTTAATTTTAACTGACACAAATCCTTCCCCTCCCTGAAGCTCTAATTGGAGTCTCTCCAGACCTATGGAGAACTGGAAAAGTGAGGAGTTAATAATTTTATCATATCCAGCCTTGATCTTGTGGCTTTAATTAATTTAAGTGAAATCTCATTTGACTTTGATAGTAGCAATCACTTAACGCAAGCCTGCACAAAATGTTTCATGCAGTTGTGTTTTCCCTCAGTATATCTCAACAGCCTCACAAAGCTAACATCTTCAGTATCCCACTGCACTGGGTCAGAGCACCACTTCCCCGACCCTCTGTGTGAAAGTCTACTGTGCATAAAAGGAAGCAGAGTTCACTGCACCTGCAGAAGACACAAAAGGCCACCTCTCCTTGAATGAAACCGTCTCCAGTCCCAACCAGAGACACTGGTGGCTGTGTCTAAGGCACAATGACACAGGGCCACCACTGTGAAGACTAAAATAAAGTACTGACCTTAAATGACCCCTCCTTGGGAAAGCTGGCTCTTTCTCCATTGGAACATAATTTATTGGTGCTGATGTTTGCCTAAATCCCAAAGGCTCACCCTCAACCTTAGGAGCCTGGCTTCTCAAAAGAAAATGCACATCTCTCCACTTTGAATAAAAGTGAGATCCTTTGCAAACGAAAAATATGTTTTTCTCAAAACAAATTATTACATTTTTTTTCTTCAAAGGGATAGTAGCACTACTGTATCTAGAAATCAATGGAGAAATTACATTCTGAGGAAGAAGGAGGTTTAGTTTGACTATAAGAAAAGCATCCGGACCTGCTTACTTTGTTCATCTTATAACAAAGATATGCCTCTTTATATACATAAATTGAAAAGGGTTTTCTATCATTTTCCTCAGAAAAAAGCACACATTGGTTTGGTTTCCCTGACTTTCAATAATGCAAGTAATAACCCAACCTTGGTTCACAGGTAACCGCAGAGCAGCTCAGATCAGGGGCTGGTTGACCCATGGCAATAATCAGCCCCACCAATGACTGGCTGTGGGACTCTAGGAGTCAGTAACATCTTGGACCTGCAGTGTCTTTATCTCAAAGTTGAGAACAGATGGCACTGACCTCCAGGGTGCAGGGAAGAGCAATGATATCCAGTAAGCACTTTCATTGTTATATAGAAAGCTCACCCAAGAGGGACATGTTGCAGGATCTCAGCGCCTTTGCTGTTCCCATGGCCTCTTTCTTATATTTTGAGCATCTTAGGGTTACAGTCTTATTGAGAATCTCATACACTCCACCAGCATGGGTGAAGGACATTGTGGGCCCCATGCTCACACCCCCAGAAAGAATTCCCTATGGCCTTTGCTGAGCAGCACCTGTCACTTCTCACATGGGGACCCTGTTGGTCCCAGGCCCATCTGTGTCCCTCTAGAAATGGGCAGAGGTCTAACCTAGATCAGTACTTAGCCTCATCTATGACATAACAGGTCAGCCTTAAAGGAAACTTCTAACCCAAGGGACCATCTCTATCCAAGTGAGATCTTACCAGTTGCTTAAAGCATTTTGGAACCGCATTCAGTTTACTTGAAAATTTTTTAAAACACATATGAAGGATATCTGAATAAATGCATTTAAAACAAAAGAATTCTTAACTTCCTTTGAATAACCATAAAAACACACAAATAGAAAAACAAGTCTGCTTGTTTTGTTGCCCTAGAGCTCAGGGAGCCCTTAGTGGGAAGAAGTCCCATTTGAGGTCAGAATATGCACCAAGTGAGAATCCCAAGTCCCTTCCCAGAAGGCAGGCAGGCAAAATGCCCCTGGAACATCAACCCCAGAGCCAGGTCCATGAGACTGCTTACATGTATTATCTACTTCCTGACCAACTGCTTTGCAAAATCAGAGCACCAAAAGCCACACTAAAGAGACATTTGTGTGCATCCATCAAGCCATCCACCATATAAATTGCCAAAAAGCAAGAAGATGCCTTTGCTGCCCCAAGTCCCCTGCAACAAGACCCACCACACACAGTTAAGCAGAGTACATCACCTGAGAAAGCGTGTTGCTCCTAGGATTCTCACCTTCCTTTTCTCCAGTTTTCTCTGCCTCCAAAAACCACACTTCAACTTCCCAGCAGTATAAGAGCACTTTGTGAATGGAGCTGGGCAATGAGGTTGGAGTGAAATCAGAAGCCAGAGTGCAAGAATCCCCCTGTCTGCATCACAGGAGGTCGGCACTCTTGTCCATTGTACAGAAAGCAAGGAGATATCCCCTCCTATACAGACCAGGGAGCTCCAGTGCATTTCCTGAAGCAGTGAATCTCAGATGCTTTAAACCAAGTTTCCACTTCATCCTCCTGCATGTCATGGATTGCAGTAGGCACCTCAGGAATGCTAAGGAAGGGGACCCTCCAGCTCACTATGCTTCTGCATGTCCTTGAAGAGCCTTCCAGAAACTCCACAGAGCATGGATTCCTGTTAGAAAACCAAGCCCTGTCACAGTCCTATGGGCAGTGATCCCCTTTGGGCCCAGCCTGCCATTGTATTTCACAAAGGAAAGGTGGTGGCCTTCTAGCGGCAAGCTGGGTTCTGGTCAGTCTCTTCTTCATTGAGAAATAAAAGGAACACTTTAACACAAGGCCCAGGATGAAACTCTGCAGCCTGAAAGAATGAGGACAATGTCCTAGGGATTTGAAAGAATTCTACTGAGTTATGTTTATGACAGTTAAAGCCAAAATACTTCATAAAGTGTCATTCAGGTTTCCAATAAGACTCATGAAACTATTACAATAAAGAAATGAGACAGGCAGCAATAAGAACCTGTGAGGAAAGCAAAAATAGAAAATTAGGATTCACCCTTTTGGCTGCTGAGAGTTCTCTCCATAGGGAATAAAGAATCAAGTATTGGAAAAGGAAATGAGTAAAACACCCCAAAAGAGGATAAGAAAAGAGGCAGAAATAAATTAAGAAAACATAACACAGAAACTGACCCCACACCTCTGAACTAACAAAATTGGTGTTTCAAAATAGGAAGCAGACAAGCAGCAGGAGGCTGCTCAGGGGGCTCCAGTGGCTGCTGATGTCACAGGGTTCCAGAGTCACCTGCTGGTCACATGTATGGATACAGAGCAACATGTTTGACTCACAGGCCACCAGAACCTGTGCTGTGACCAGAAACCTTATTCTGCCATGTGGATCATCAAGAGATAAATCAAAGCTGAGGACATAAAATGGACAAATAGTGGGTTAAAGAACCAACGGTCACTACCAAAATTAATTAGAGGTAAGTCTAAATAGTGACTTTTTTGTAATTACTTGATGAAAAAACTACATATGCAAAAAGGCTTCTTTCTTTCTTTCTTTCTTTCCTTCTTTCTTTCTTTGTAGTACTGGCGATTGAACCTTTGCTACATCCCCAGTCTTTTATTTCATTTTTTATTTCGAGACAGGGTTTCATTATGTCATTAAGTTGCCCAAGCTGGGCTCCAATTTGTGTTCCTCCTGCCTCAGCCTCCCAGAATGCCAGGATTATGGGGATGTGCCACAAAGCCCAGCTTGGAAAAGGATTTCTTAAATAAGAAATGTTATATTCTAAAGAATTCTAGTCGCAAGCTGAATTAATGAAATTGATAAGAATAGTAAGCAAGGTAAAGATGCCGAATGTGCTGCTCATAAAAGGTGTTATAAGTTCTATCAGTGCCTTTAAAATGTATAATAGGAAACTATATTATAAAACTTTGTTAAACAAAATCACAAAAATTAGCACAATTTAAACTTTACAAGTCATTTGAGGGGATACAGGTAAGTATTTAAGAGATAGGAAATAAAAATAAAAATAAAGAACAGAAATAACAAAATGAAATAACAAAAGTGGGATTGAGTAAAAAGGGGTAATTGCAAATTGTTGCATTATTTAAAGGGTGAATTAAAAACAAAAATTCCAAGCCACATATCTGAAATGAATGAAGCGGCATGTTCAAAATAAAAGGATGGGTAGAGATCAGAGGACAAAGGAGAATAGAGATAATTTTACTAACAGAGACTACATGATAATTTTCCTAACAGAGAATAAATTGTCAGCAAGTTTCTCATGCAAGAAGAGGATTATTTTCTTACTAAAA
This sequence comes from Heterocephalus glaber, assembly GCF_053883595.1. Taxonomy (NCBI): domain Eukaryota; kingdom Metazoa; phylum Chordata; class Mammalia; order Rodentia; family Bathyergidae; genus Heterocephalus; species Heterocephalus glaber. The sequence continues at coordinate 54,414,312 of NW_028258320.1, forward strand.
GTTACAATAACAATACAAACTTCACTGAAAATATCATAAAAACACAAAAGCAAAGAATATTGTAAGCATAAATGAAATCATCAGAACCACAATTGAACCTGGAAGCTTTAATAGTATCATTCCAGGACAGAGTAAATAGGGACATAGTGTGTTGGAGACTTGAAAAAGAATGTATATATAAGCCATCGAAAGGAGAGGAAATAATACTTACAAAAAATAATTCATATTCAAGTCTCAAAACATTAAATAAATTTTAACAATCAAAAATCATATAGATCATATTATCTGACCACAATATATGAAAACTTAAAATTAATAACAAAGTTGGTGCCCCACACACACATAAAAGCGAAGCTTTGTGGGGGGGGTAACTAGTAATTGCCAGAAGAAAGAATGTTAATACCATAACAAAATATATAGAATATATAGACTCTAAGGAAGTAATATCACACATCAAAACAACTATCATATGATGTGAATACTCAGAGTTAAAGTCATAGCTTTAAATGCTTTCAGGAAAAAAGGCAGAGGAAAATAAATTGATATTCAGTGAAACTGCCATTGTGTTAGCATATGTATTAATCAGCTTTTTCTTTTAGTGCTACATAAGAAGCAATTACAAAATTTCAGTGACTTACAGTGTCAAGTATTTATGTCTTATTCATGGGTCTGCAGGTCAGCTGACCTTTGAATGCTATAGCTGGGGTTAGCTCATGATTCTCATGGTATGTGGGTTGGTTTCATAGCTCCTCTGTAGTTTCTTTTTCAAGATCCAGGTTGAAGTAGTAATAATTTCCTGAAATTTTTGTTTCTCATGGAAAGAACAGACTCAACTCAAGTGTCCTAAAAATACCCAAAGCTTCCATGTGGATATGTGATGTCCCTCTCATTCTGTTGTCCAAAGCAAGGCTCACAGCCTGAGGTCTATGGTGCAGCCCCACAGGGAGGCCACAGCTGGGCTGGGCAGAAAAGGAAGATGAATAACAAAGAATCATTAAGCCACAGCATGGTACGGAGATGATAACACAAATAGACCAATAAGTCAAAAACAAGATGAAATGTAAGGGGGAGAGATGCAGTGATGGTTCTCTCAACTGTTGCAAAAGTTAAAGGTAATGATTATGTTAAATGTACAGAAGCTAATGCACAATCTAGAAAAATCTAGGAAACTGCTGGATTCATTAGAGAAGGCTAGTATAACACTAGTGTCAAAAGCTACTAAAAATAAGGCAAAAATACACAGTTGAAAATGGAACTAAAAATCCTTAGCAAAAAAAATACCAAAAATATCAAAAGTATACTGCAAAAATCATTTACTAATAAAATTCTTTAGCAAAAAAATTAACAAGATATTAACCAAACAGTCTTGGAAAACCAAGTATCCAAGAATGTAGCCATTTTAATATTAGAAAGTCTAATAATAAATATATCAAGTCAACAGACCAAGTTGTAAGAGTTACAGGTCTGTCAAACAAAGCAAATATCCATGCCCAATATCTAAAAATTAGAAGCACCCTCTATAAAATTGGAAAATGAATTAAGATGACTTCTGCTATACACTAAATGTTTGTGTCTCTCCCCAAACATTATGTTGAAGTCCCTCCACCAAGGTGATGATATTTGGTTTTCAATCCATGTGGAAATCTAAAACACCTAGAATAGCCCAAACAACTTGAAGAAGAAAATTGCAGGGCCATCAAAGGTCACTTCAAGACATTATCAAGTTACAATACTCAAAACAATATGGTACTAGCATAAAGAGAGATCAATTGAGCAAAATAGACTCCAGAAATATGCATTTGGACAATTAAGTTTTGAGAAAGATACAAAAGTAATTAAGTAGAGAAAGTATAGTCTTTTCAATGATTATAGAACAATTGGATATCTTTATGCAAAAAAAGAATTCAATCCATAATGCATTCCACATACAGAGATTTATTCAAACTTGATAGATAAGAGATCTAAATGTAAAACTTAAAATTACAAAATTTCAAAAGAAAATATACATAAAATATTTTACCCTTGGGTAGGCAAAGATTCCTTAGAACGCTGTAAGCACAATCCACAAAAGAATAAATTGATGGGTGCGATATTATCAAAATTCAAAACTTCTGCCACTTAGTAGACACTTAAGCACCTATAAAACAGAGTACAGCTCAGGAAAAATAGCTGCAAGCATATATCTGAAATAAATATAGTTCTCATATCCAGAATATATAAAGAATATTCAAAACTCATCCATAACAAAAAGTAGGGGGGAAGAATGGGGCAAAGTATGGACACTTCACCAAAGAATATACACAGATGGAAATTAGCACATAAATGACACTCAACATTACTAGGAATTAAGAATTACAAAGTAAAACCAGAGTGAAAACTAATCCATTAAAACTACTCCACACTTGTGAGAATGTCTAAAATTAGAGGAATGGGAACCCTCAGCCACAACTCATGGTTGTAAAGTGATGTAATCACTTTGGAAAACAGACTAATTCCCTAAATTTTTAAACAAACATATGCCAAAGAATCTAGATATTCCATTCATAGGTATTTCTCATTAGATATGAAATCATTTCTTGTGTTTTCTTACCAGAAAAGTCCATACAAAGACTTATACATGAATGTTCATAGCAGATTTTTATTTGCAATAGCAAAAAACTGGAAACAGCTAAAAATGCCTTAACTGCTGAGTTGATAAATAAACTGTGATACATCCTACTCAGCAATAAAAAGAATAAACTATTTATCCATGCAATAGCATGAGTGAATCTCAAAATAATTATTCCGACTGAAAGAAGTCAAACAAGAGTATGTACCCTCTAGTTCCAGTTATATAAAACCCTAGAAAATGCAAACTAATATATGGTGAAAAATCAGGAAAGTGGTTGGCAAGGAGCAGGGGACCAGAGACAGTGGGATGGGTACCACAAAAGCTTTGAAAATGATGGATACCTGTGTCTGCACAATGGTGGGGATGGCTTCGAGAGTGTGTAGGCACAGCAAAACCTATCCAATTGTACATTTTAGATATGTGAGCTTATCCTATATCAGTTACACCTCAATAACTCTGTAAAACTGATGCTTATGAAAATAATATTGTCAAATAATGGTCCTGTATGCTATTCAATAACAATGTAGAATGTTCACAACAAAATGCTATAAGAATAGGAATCTAAATAACATGTAATGGTTGGTTATTTTATGTAAAAAAATAAAACAGCTTTAAATAGTTTATAATAATATTTAATATTTAAATATCTCAAAGTGTGGACAGTCCTTGTATCTGAGTGGTGAAGCTGTAAGGGATATTTTCCCCAAATTTTGATAATGTGTTTATTGCTATTTGAATGTGCGCATACCCACCGTGGTGCTTCACATGGTGCTTCTTGTAAAGGAGGAGGATGTATTTCTCTGTCTCGAGCCAGGACCGCCAGAGCTGTACAGAGGTGCAGAGACTGTGCTTTGGAAAAGCTGGGGCTAAGAACATATGGAAGCCACACAATGATGACGTCCACTAATCAGTCTCCAATTTCACTGTGCCACTGAACCCAGTCCTCACTCTGTCCTTCCAGACCAGCTGTCTTATTCTAATCCCAGTCCACCATCTCTGTGGTATGGCCCAAACATAAACACAATTTACTTGTCAGCTGCCAGGTATGAGTGTCAGGCTATCACCAAGCTGACATCTCAAATTTACCTTCTCATTTAGCATTGTGAGAGATTGATGCCCTGGAGGAAAATAGAGTTTTGCCCTTCAAAAACACAATCAGCTTGAGACCTGATCTTTGTCCTCTGCAAACATCTCTACTAAGTTTTCCTAGAGTCCTGGGAAGGGCCAGTCAGCTTACTAAAGACAGAAGTGCATAAAAGGAAACCACACAAGACATTCCCACTTGTTCAAACGAGTTTTCCACCCAGCAACTCAAGTACTTATTTTTCTTTTGAATAATTAAAACTCACTAATTTTTAACAAAAGCCCAAACAATAAGAGCTAGCTGATTAAAAACTTCACTCTGGGAAGGACATGCTAAGAGATTCATGCATGTTCACACTTATCCTGCACACCCTGAATGCAGACAGGGAAACTGGGGCTGGAAATGTAAACATCTTACTGGGGGGAAGGGAAGAAACCAGCATGGGAACAATGAGAGTAGTGTTCAGCATTTGTGTCCTCACAAATACACTGTCACCCGTGACCATGCAGAATGTAGGCCAGCTCCTTCACCCTGTTTAAGTATGCTTCAAAAACATGGTGCCTCCTGCTGCCTCCAAGCCATGAATCCATGAGCCACAAATTTTGAAGGGCGAAATGGTAGATTGGCCACTGAACAAAAGCTCCAGATTCACAGTAACCAGCGTTCCTGCCATCCCCCCTCCTTCCAGGTTGTAGGCTCCTTCCTCATACTCCTGTGTCCTATAATGTATTTACAGATTTCTTTAACCTTAAAAGGGGGCAGAGGGGGGGAGAAAGTTTCAGAATTGCTACTAGTTGGTGATTTGTTTAAATTTACTTCTAACATTAGCCTGAGGATACAGACTCCAAATACTGTGTTCAAGTTCTCTGGGTCAGTTCTCCCACTGCCTCCAATCTCACTCCACCGAGGTCAGGTTATTCATTTCAGAAACCAACATTCTTCATTTGTTTTGCTCTTGTACTGCATTCTAGATTATATCTGCAACCATCCTTGTGGATTTTATTGGTTTCCTTTTTTAGATTAGGTAAATATTAACAACTGGGCAGTAAGACTGACCAAAAATATTTCCATCTACCCTCTCCCAAACATTTCTGCTATTTTTCCAGTTAAACCAGGTAAGTTCCAATGCCAATGGTCTATGCTTCCTCCTTTTCTTGTATATATGGTTTTTTGTTTGTTTAGGATTTTTCCCAAAATGAACAAAGGTACGTATATTTGATTTTCCAGTTTGACTTATATGAACAATAGTACACTATGTTCTTCTGTGGTTTTTCTTATCTGCTTGATAATATATTCTCAAAGGGCTGGGGATTTAGCTCAGTGGTTCTGGTGCCTGCCTCACAAGCCCAAGGTCCCAAGTTCGATCCCCGGTACCAAAAAAAAAAAGTATCCATAATATATCCTCAAGATCACTCCCTAACAGTTCATGAAGGTCTCCTATGTCCTTGTTTATAGCTAACTAGTTCCCACTTCATGGTTTGAGGTGTCAGGGGTTACCCATGTACTCTCCTGTGTAAGAGCCTTTTCGTTGTTTCCAGTGTTTTGTCATTACAAAAACTGTTGCAATAATAACCTTGTTAGTATGTATTTTTATATCTGAAAACCTATCATCAGAATAAATGATGAATTGTGATTGCAAAAGGAAAAGGAAAATGTCATTTCCATAACAGTTATAACAATTTGCATTCCCACCATCAAGGTGTGTACTAGGACACCTGTTTCCCAACGACCTCACCAACACAGTGGGAGGATTTACTTTTGAAAAATTGTCCATCAATTCAGTCAGAAATGTTATCTCAGTGTAGTTTAAATTTGCATTTATCTTATGATAAAAAAACATTTTCATATGTTTATGGGCAACAATCAATATCTCCATCATGACTCAAAATGTTGAATAGCAATGGAGGAGCTAGGGGTATCTTTGGTTTGGTCCTGGTCCTTTTGGAAATATTTCCCCAATTTATAAGACAGAGATTGTAGGACTTAAGTATCTGCATTTTATTATGTTAATAAAATGCCTACCAATTACTAACTCTAACCCTATCAGAATTAGTTTTTGAATGTTGACAAGTTTTTCAATTTATCTAAGGAGAAAGTTTTATATATGTATATATACACACATATGTATGTATATGTATGTATATATGTGTGTATATATACGTATAACATATATATGAGTATAAATATATATATATGTTTCCCTCAGATCTACCAACATATACTGTTATACTAATGAATTCCCTACTGTTAAACAAGCTTGCACTAAAAGAAAAAATTTTCAGTAAGATATATCATTTTCTTAATATGGCATTAGACCTTTATTTCTGCTTTTATCTTTAATATTTCTTTCCTTGTGATTTCCTTTTGTTTATTTAGTATTCCTTTTTCTAGGTCTTTGAGAAGGAAAATTAATGCCTTTCTTTTAATTCTTTCATTTGATTTATTAAAAATATTTAAGGCTCTAAGTTTTTCTCTTTTTTAAATATATAACATTCTGATATGTAGTGTTTTCATTATCATTGATGAATTATGTAATTTGGGTTTGTATTCTCCCTTTATTTAGGTTTTAATAGGATTTTAAATTTTCAAAAGAAAGGGCCTTTTATTATTTTGTTAATACTTTCTACTTTTATTACTTTATGTTGAGAGAATGTTGCTTATAATACTTCTACTCTATAGAACTTTCTAATGTTGCCCAACAGGTGATCAATTTTTATTGTTTCATGTGTGTTTTAATGTGAATGTATTTTTATAATTATCAGGTTATTCAATATGCTATATGCACATAGCACATAATTTACCCATTTCCAAGCACTTGGGGGATTTCCACTTTCTGTAATTAGTAATACCACCGTATATAGTCTCATATAACATTTTATGTGGACATTTGTTTTTATTTCTCTTGAGTACCTGGAGTAGAATCCTGGGTCTTTTGTTTAATTTTGTAAAGAACTACCAGACTATTTCCCAAAAATAACTATACAATTAGCATTTCTACTACAATATGAGAATTTCCCTGTGTCCCACATTCTTGCCAGTACTTGCTATTGTCTTTTCTGATTAGAGCCTTGTAGTATATGTAATGATATTTCATTGTGATTATAACTTATATTTTCCTAATTACTAATGGTGTTTTCAACTTTCCAAGTTCCTATCAACCACTCATCTATTTACTTTGGTAAAATGTCTATGCAGACATTTTGCCTTTTTTTTTTTTTTTTTTTTTTTGTACAAGGGATTGAACTCAGGACCTTGTGCTTGCGAGGCAGGCTCAGTGCCACTGAGCTAAATCTCCGGCCCCATTTTGCCATTTTTAAGTGATTTTTTTTGGTATTATCTGATTTAATAGGTCTTTATACATTCTAGATGCAACCCTTTGGTTGAATATATAATTTTCAGGTTGTCTTTTCATTTCCTTAATGCTGTCTTTTGAAGTGCTGAAACTTAATTTTAAGGAAGTTCAATTTATCATTTTTTTCTTTCATGATCAAACCTATATTTCATTTAGGAAATCTGTGTTTAATCCAAACTTATAAAGACCTTCTCGTAAAAAGTTTCTTCTAAGAGTTTAAACTTTCTGGAGTGGGGTATAAGGTACTGGGGACCGAACTCAGAACCTTGGGCTTGCAAGGCAGGTGTGGTGCCTCTAAGTTAAATCCCCAACCCTAGAGTTTTAACTTTTATGTTTAATTTTATAGTCCATTTTGAGTCACTTTTTTGTGAATGGTTTAAGAAAGAGACCTAAATATGTATTCTGAATATGTACATCCAATTGCTCTAGAACCATTTGCTGAAGTACTGTACGATTTGTATATTTTAATCATACTTGTGTATGTTGTATTTGTTGCTTTGTTTTTAACCAACGTGTTTCACTTGCTCTTTTATTTACATTCCATCCCACTTGATATTTACAACAGTTTGTATGTTTGTTCTGGAGTTTATTTTTGTGTCATACTTTTTAAAATGGTCTTGTTTACATCCTCTTATACAATATTTTTACCTTTTGTTTTGTTTTTAAGAGTATCTTACCTATGACATTTTGCACATAAAACCGTGAACTTGTTCTACTTTTTTCTTTCCCTCTCCTTTATTCTTCTACTTTACTTTCATTATACACTAACATAAATGCACATACACACACATAAGATATATTTATATGTATCTATGTCTATCTCTCTAGCCAGCTTTGTTTTAGCCTTAGGTCTACAACTATCAGATACAAATATTAAATTTATTAAATACCAACAGTTTTATACAGCAGTCTTCATGTACAGTCATCTCTTGGTAGAATAAATTTATTTTTAGTGGATTCCTGAAGAAAGCTCTTGCATTTAAACTGTTTTTTAAGTAGCTTTGATATCTGAAAGACGGCCAGAGAGAAATTCCTTGGTTCACATTTTTTTTCATTATAATCTTTGAAAATCCTGCTCCTCTGATGCATGCATGTTTTTTCTAAGTCTAATCTATGTCTATGTGGTATGATCAAAAATTATAGTGATTGTTTAAATATTTGTAAAAAATATTATTACAATAAAAGACACTTTGTCATTAATCCCTCTCAAAATACTCCCATACACTTGCACTTGGAATACACTTATCTCATCATTGTTACCACTTTCTGAAGCAGTTCTGGATGTATTCTTTGGCAAATTGCTCTGTTATGGCTATCTTGATGTCCTGAATCCATGCAAAACGTTTGCTTTTCATGGTCATTTTAACTTTAGGGAAGAGCCAGAAGTCTCACAGTGACAGATCTGGTGAATAAGGTGGATGAGAACTCACCATGATGTTTTTCTCTCACAGAAATTGCTGTGCTAGAAGCAATGTAGGACACAGAGCATGGTCATGATGAAGGATAAAACCATTTCCCCATTTCTCAGGCCATTTTCTATGCATATTGTCTCCAGTAAACCCTTATTATTTTCAGTTTACCATAGTATTCCTGGATACAAACTCAGTTTGCACTATTTCATCATACTTAAAGGAAAAACCACATCACTTTGATATTGAATCTTGATTAATGCACTTTTTTCACATGAGAAAAACTAGGTGATTTCCATTTAGAACTTTGTACCTTGATCTCTGGATCATAAACATTGGCCCAAGTTTCACCTCTCATGATAACATTTCTTAAAAAGCTGGAGTCTCAAGTGGCATGATCATGCAACATCAATGAAATTGACAGAATTACATGTGAATGCTTTGTTCATGATCCATTATTCACAGCACACTTTAAAACACACCTTTCAACAACAGCTCACAATGAACTGACTGCACTGAACAAGTTGAAACTTGCAATACACCTTAAAGCATTCACCATATTTTTTATCATACCTCAATTTCTCATGTCCTATAAGTTTGTTTTATAGGTTCCCTTGAGTTAAGAAATTCCATGTAAGTATTCTGTGGACCCAGTGTCCCATTTCCATATGTAGATTCAGGTATTTATTACAGGAAATTTTTTCTTAGATTAAATTTTTTTTAATTTTTTATGGTTTTCTTTTCAGTGTTGCTTCTGTACCATTGTCTTATCTTCTTTTACATGAAAATGCAACCTTCCTGCCTAAGTTGGATTCCATACAATTTCTCTTGGAGTCTTTTTACTTTCTTTTTTCTCACTTTCATCTTACATGTTTTCACAGTTTTCAGTGTATTTTCTTATATTGTCATTCAAGTCTATTTTATAGGGCATCTTGTAATTTATTTTTCATTTCTTATATAATTTTGTCTTTTTCTTTATTTCTGATTTCATTCCCTTTTTTGTCTTTTTTTCATTCATTTCTGTCCTTATTTGTTGAACTTCTGATTCAGAATGTTTCTTCATAGCTGCAAATGTTTGTTTAAGTATATCTGATTGTATTTTGTCTCTAATACTGCCATTTTCTTCTACTTTGTCAATAGTTTCCATGGAAGTGGGGCTTTCATCAGCTGAGCTGTCTGAAGTACCATTTTTGTTTGCTTTTCATAGCAGTTTTAAGCCTCTGCCTTTGGGTCAAGAGGACTAGGGATGGGGGGTAGTCTGTTACACTTGGGTCCAAACTGTCTTTGCTGTCTCCTGTGTGGAAAGCCCAAAGTAAGGACTCTACTGGATTATGTTCTCGCTTCTGTTTTGTTTTTGGAAGTGGTGTGGGAAGAAGGAATGCATGTCCCTTGATTTTCCTTTCTTTCAGGATCCTCATTCCCTGCTTCTCTTTCTGTCACTGTGTGGTGACCATAGCAACCTCCACCCCTTGTGAGCTCTCCACTTGTCCCACAGGGCCACCTTTCCAGAAAGTGTCCCACAACCAGTGCATATGTTCAGGTCTTTCCTTTACAGTGGGGTGTTAGGTCATTCCAGATCTACCACAGGGTCTCTTCTGTTGGTAGGACCTGCCATGGCCTCTCAGAGATGTGCAGCTCCTATATAGGCACCAGAGGAATTTTGCATATGTGACCATTACCCAAGTTCAAGTTATGCTGAAAACTCTGGTAGTTTCTAGTTTTATCTGTTATTCATCTTGTTTTTTTAATCTAGAAGAAATGTTAGAAGTTCATATTTATTCAATCATTATTACCTCTACTACCCTAATTTCCCCAATAAATTTATTTTTAAAGTCCAATTTATATTAGAAAATAAGTCATGTATTTATCCAAAATATATACATATGAATTCAGAATATCAGATTAAAAATTGTCTTGTGTGTCACCAAAAATCATCTCTCTGACCGCACAGTTACAGTGGCCATGGGAAACCACAGCCACAATTGCTATTTCTGTGACACCCAGCTTCCATCACATCCACATTTACTTAAACCAAGTGTGTCTTTCAAGGCCCTCTTCAGGGATGTGTCCTCTGTGATGCTATATGCCATCTTTCTCTTCTGAAACTCCAACCTTTCCTGCAGTTGTTTCTCAGAGCAATTGCACCATGCTTTCTTTGAACAGAAACGTTTACCTTGAGCCAAAGGTGAGCTTAAGAGGGTTACCTTGAGCCAAAGGTGAGTTTAAGAGCCTCAGCACCAGGAAGCATGTCAGGCAGGAGGATAGTCACACACTCAAGCCCAATCTGGACAATTTAGCAACTTAGCAAGATCCTGTCTCAAAATAAAAAATGGTTACAGATGCAGCTCATTGCCAAGGCCTTGGGTTCAGTTTCCAATACTGAAAAGAAATACAGGGTGCCATAGTTTTTCAGGTTCCACGATCATAAAAGAAAAAGAGATAAAGAGATGAACTACCCAACTGAGGCAGGCACATGTAAGAGTGGCTGCACCAAAGCTAGTTCACAGACACACATGCCTAGCCCTCTGCCAGGCATGACTGCTGGTTCCAAGATCGTGGGTGCATCCTCACGAGCATTTTGCAATTGGACAAGAAATACAGCTGACTGACCTTCACCAAGCTGAAGAGTCAAGGGCACAGTTTAACTTGACCACCCATAAAAGAAAGAAGGCTGTGGCAGCTAACTCGCAGTGAACCTTACAGACAAACAGCAGTGATACTCCTTTGTCCATCTTGCTGAATGTATTCAGAAAGTGAAGCAGGTGAGGCCCCAGGAGTAGCAGCACTAGGTGAAGAGCTAGACATTGCGTTTGGGTCTAATTGACTTCATTTAGCAGAATTGAACCCTGCTCACGAGATTAGCAAATTACAAAGAGCAAGCTTTATATACCAATTCTGGGTGACAAATTTGAATACATCTCTACATCATAATGGAATTTGACAGCAGAACACTGAAAAAATGACAAGAATCACTGTAGTTAGATACTGAGATATTTAGCATCTCTTTTAGTGAATAGATATTCTTATAAGAGCCACATATGTATTATTTGTGTCTCAAATAATTTTTCCCACTCTATGGCTTACATTTGTATCTTCTTCTTTTTTTTTTTTTTTTGATACCAGGGATCGAGCTCAGGTCCTTGCGCTTGCGAGGCAGGCAGGGGAACCACTGAGCTAAATCCCCGGCCCCTCATTTTATCTTCTTAATGGTTCCCTTTGAAGACATTTTCAATTATACTATTATTCTAAATTATTCTATAATAATTATAAAATTATTCTAAATTTTATCCTTGCTCAATGAAACTTTAATTATTTAGATTTTCCCTTTCACATTTAACTCAACAGTTTTGGTTGTTTGTTTTTTTCACTTAAGTGGTAAGGTAAAGCCAACATTATTCTTCCAGTGAATCCAATATTATTTATTGAAAAGAAACTCAACCTATTCCACAGTGCCACCATTAAATTAAATCAAGTGTGTTTATATGTGTGAGTCTTCTCCTGGGCTCTATTCTGTTAGCTAATCTAATACTATTGTAAATAGCAAAGACTTTTCAATATTATTTTCTAACAATTTTTGCTAATATTCAGAAACAAAGCTGACACTAAATTCAGTGTTCTTCTTGAATTAATATATCTAGTAATTTTTCTAGAGATTTTTTAGGATTTTTATGCACATAAACATGTCAGCTCCACAGGATGACAACTTTGAGTTTTCCTTTCCAATTATTATAAATATTGTTTATTTTTCTTTCATAATGTGCTGTGAACTCTGATACAATATTAAGCAAAAGTAAGAAAAGTGAGCATTCTTATTTGTTTCCAGTCTTGTGGAAAAAATATTTCAATATTTTACTATTTAATATGATGTGATATATAGTCATTGAGTTAATACATGGGAGTTTTTTGTTGTTTGTTTGTTTGTTTCCCAGTGCCAGGGATCAAACTCTGGACCTTGCTCTTGTGAGCGAGGCTCGGCAATACTGAGCTAAATCCCCAGCCCTTGTTATACATTTTTAGTTCCTTAGTTTTGTTTGTTTCCCTTACCTATTGAATTATTATGAGTTTTCTTTTTTATTCTGATAATATACTGAGTTATATTGATTGATTTTCAAATGTTAAGGCAATCTAATATTCCAAAATATTAATTTAAACATTATGTATCACCTCTTCTACGGATACTTAAATTTTTAAATCTGTATTTTTAAGAGACATCAAGCATAATTTTTCTTTCCTTGTATGTCCCTGTTAAATTTCAAATTCCACATTATTTGCCTAATAAGAAAGAAATTTGAAACCGTTTCTTCTTTTTCTACTCTCTGAATGATACTACATAGGATTGAGGTGATTTAATCTGCTGCTGAAACCACCTGAACATGGAGTCTAGAGTGTATTGTGTGTATAAAACTATAAATTGTATACACAGTACTGATGAGAATATAGAGATTTTCTATTTTTACTTGGATCAGTTTTTAAGCTTTTATTTCTGGGATTTTGATATTTCATCTAAATGTTTAAATTTATTTACATAAAATTGTTCCCAGTGATTATCCTTTTTTGATATTTATAAAAATGTGAATATCTGTAACAATGTACCCTTTGTAGTCCTGATATTTTCTTCATATCACCAAAGGTTTCTTGTTTTTTTAAAGAATCAATATTTGCTTTATTAATTCTCTATATTGTCTACTTTTTCTAGCTCAATTTATATTCTTATCAAAATTATTTCCATTTTTTAATTTTCTTAGGGTTTAATTTGATTCTTGAGGTGGGTATTTGATGATTAATTAGTAGCTTTTATCCTAATATATATATATATATATATATATAAATTTCTATCTCATTAGAACACATTAGTTCCACTAGCCACCCTCTAATTTGTACGCCATTAAGTTTATAGTTTCTGAGACTCTATGTCTGTTCATATCCAAAGGATATTATTATAATAATTATTCTTTTAACATATACCATGTATTTACCCCTCTTTTTGCTCTAATTTCCCTTCTGTAATTCTAAAGTCTGTCTGGAGTCATTTTTCTTCTGCCTATAAAATAATAATGCATTCCTTTTGCTATTATACATATGTTATGGCTTGTGTTTTGATGTTCTCCCAAAGCCTGGTGCTTTCTCAGAGATGGCTAAATCTAGAGTGTGTGATTGATTCATGGTGAGGCTAGGCCTGAGGGCACGAGGATTAAGGGGGAGGATGCTACCCACCCTAAGTAGTCCAAATTAAAAAAAAGGGCAGGAAGATGCTGTTAAAGTCCCTTGTTACCTTTACTACCTTGTGCACACCAATGTACACACCATGCCTGTTTGACATCCCTGCCTCAGAGCCAGCTCATTATGGACTGAACCCTCTATGAACTAACCATAACCAAATAAACCTTTCCCCTTTAATTTTTATTGTCAGGTATTTTGTCTCAGCAACAAGAGAAAAGTAACTAACACACTATACTACCATTTTGTTTGTCTCAAAATCCTGTTTGCTTTCATTTTTGAAAGATATCATTGCAACATATAGAATTCTAGATGGGCAATTATTGTCCTTCGACACATAAACCTGTCTTTTTTATTGTCTGAATATCACTATTCTTGGTTAAAAGTCAGCTATCAGTCTTGTTCTCTGAGAATAATGTGTGGGTTAATTTTTGTTTGCTTTGTTTTGTTTTTCTGTGCTCTTACAAAATTTTGTCTCCATTCAATTTCAGCAGGTTTACTGTAATTTGCTTAGATATAATTTTTTTGAGATTTATCTTAATTTTATAGTGTTTCTTCAATTTGTTATTTAATGTCTGTTTTATTCTCATTTTTCTTTTCTCTACTAGAGCCCCAGTTGTATATATTGTTAGACCAAAAGAAATTGTCAGTATTCAATCATTGTTTACTATAATATTCACATAGCTCTTCTAATACTTTTCTATTTCCTTTTTTCCCCACCCATTTTTCTCTCAATGGCAAATTTAGAGATGTTCTTGTGCCATATCTTCAGGGTTACTGACACTTCATTTTATTTAATCTACTGTTGGGCTCAGTCACTAACTGGTTAATTTTAGCTATTATAATTTTCAGTTGTAGAATTGCCATTTTAGTTTTTTTAATATATTCCAATTTTTTGTGAACTTTTCCACCCAATCTTTTATTCACATAAATATACTGAATATGGATACTTTAAAATTTTTACTGATAACTGCTAAGTTTATATCTGGTAATTCTATATTATATATATTTTCTTTGCTTATTTATTTAGTTATGTTTTTTACTTGAGTTATGTCTCATCTCCTCATATGCCTAGTTCTATATTTTTAACAAAATGCAAAACTTCACAAATGAAAAATAGTATAGAAGATTTGAGAATTTTAACTATAAGTCTTCCTTCACAAAGTATTAACATTTTCTTTTTCTCTCAAGTGACTAAATGAGAAGAACTAGCAATCACAGGTTAAGATGTTTTATAAATAGTCAATATTATTTCCCCTATTTCTTATTTATCTTTTTTTTTTTTACTTGTAAACCTTTGAGGTCCCAGATGAAAGCCTGAGTGTTGCTGATATATGTAAAACTGATGTAAAGTCTTTCTATCTGTCCTAACTCTATGTCCTTTGTCTCGTCATTGTTTCTAATTATTATTGTTATTACTCCATTTATTATCTTTATTAGTTAGGTAGTTGTACATCCATTTAGAATTCTTTCTGTGCTTCTCCTAAAGATTAAAACTTGTATTCTGTAGTTATCAAAGTTTTACTTCAAGTTTTGGCTCTCCAGTCTCCAATAATGCTAAAAACTTGCTCAGCTTCCTAGCCACTGAGCTTCCACTTTTAAAACCTGTAGATATCACTAGGGTAAAACCTACTCCAGACAACAGACTCATTTGTTTCACTATTGCTCCTGGCTCAGGTCAAAACAGCTCTTCAAAGCTTCCAATTAGAATTTTCTGGGGTTTTGTCTCTTCTAGTTGTTCTCAAGGAAAGACTGGTCCAAGCCATCTAGTTTGCCATCAACACATCAACAGAGGTGAGAACATCGTTGTTATCATGTGATGTGTTTGATTTATTTCAGTTTTCTAAGTGTTCAAATGGCAACAGAGACCAAGTATCATGGGGACTTTGGAAGTCTGTAGTAGTACCTGAGGTTTATAAAGTTTTTGCTGTGTTCTCTACACTGGTCTAAGTACTTGGCAAGTTTGGTTTACTTGATCCCCAAAATGAGTACTTAATTTGAGATATTGTCATTATCTCACTCCCTATGGAGGAAACAGGAAGCACAGAGGATAAGTAAAAATTAGGAATGGGCAAGGTTTACAACATAGCTGAAAAGTGATAGAAATGAACCTGCAGAATCTGACAAATGGCATCTTAACCACTGCACTTCATTTCCTAGGAAACGGCTACACATTTCTGAAAAACCATAGATACAAAAGTGACAAGGTAAAGTGCAAGATTGCAGAATGTGGTTACCAGACTTGAATATATGCACCTGCTAAAGGACAGAGCCAGAGAATGGGGAGAAAAGGAATTTTAAAAGCAGCCTATAACTGGAAAGACAAATAATGCACTTTAATAGGCAGGAGTCTTTGCTAAATATATGAAACTCCATATTAAACAAATGTCACTGAATAGTTTGATAGTTATTCTGTATAGGGTCAATAAAATTATGTTTATCATGGTTCAATTCCTGTGATGTTCTCCCAAGGGGAATATGCAAACCTCTCCATGACAAAACTGCATGTCCCTCAAGAGGGGTGGACAGGTTGTTCCTTTCACATATTACCCAAGCAAGAGAACAAGGAGCCATAGCAAGAGAAAAAGAAAGAACCAAAAAGGAGAGGGAGCAAGGATAGAGCTAGTACAAAGTCCAGCAATGCTGCCCCCCATCAGCCCTCAAGTAACCCACATCCACCATGTGACAGGTGTTCATCTACTGTTTTCCCCCATGCGCAACCAGGCTGCCTCCTGGATTGGATTCCAACAGTGGATTGTTATCTCCTTCCCAGCCTTAGTTATATACCTAAGTCCTGGAGAGCTATGCACAGTGCCAGCAAAAACCCATATCAGGATATCAGAGACTTGCATCTGATCCTCCAAGATAGTACATAACTAAGATGATTCAGGTCCCAAATAAAAGGATAAGCTAGTGAATACAGAAAATCACATTAGCAAGGAGACCACCACAGTTCTCCTGAAAATCCCCCTTTCAATTTTTCCTGAAAGAATCATAAACTGAGATTAAGTCCACCACTGCCAAAATGAGCAATTGGAAAATAAGTGTCTTAGTTACTGCTATTGTTGCTTAGACAAAATACCCAACACTCAAAGTAAAAGGAGGAAAGGTTTATTTCAACTCACAGTTTGTAGAAGTTTCAGTCCATAGTTGGCTGGCTCCAAGGCAAGGTGGCATGGCAGAGAGGCGTTGCACAGGAGAAACAGTTCATGGCACAGCGGGGCAGGCAGAAGCAGCAAGCAATGAGCAGCAGGCAGTGGCAGGAGCAGAAGCAACAGCACCAAGCAAGCAAGCCTGCCTTTATATTTTATCCAGGCTACTTGCCCTTTGGGCAGTTCCACCCACACCCAGGGTGAGGCACCTTAATCCCAGCAGCATCATACTCTTGATCCAGCCAGCTCTGAAAAGCCTCACCTATGAGTGCATGGGGCTTTGGAGGGACATCTTGATACCAGCCATAACAATAAGTTCTATAAACTTCCCATAAACATAAAACACAAACAGCCTGGTGCTTTGACCACTGTCAGTTAGTTACTATGACCATGGTGTAGTATAGAGTCTGAGAGTTGTAGGGAACCTGGCACAGGGACCTGCTGCTGTGGTTGGGTCACGATTTGTCTCTCAAGTTAATATCTGAAAGTTTGGTCCCCCGTGTAACAGTACTGAGATAGGGATTAAAAGATGGAGCCTAGTGGAAAATCGTTAGATCATGGGGTTGAAGGGCCTGACTGGCAGGAGTGATTTAGGTCTCATGTGACTGGATTAGCTCTTATGAGAGCACATTGTTATAAACCAAGCCCACCCCATGCACCAGGCTCCAAGGGTATATAGCCAGCTTCCTCTTATTTCTCTGCCATGTTGTGATGCACCCCTCACCATGACACCAGTAACATGCTGTTTGGACTCTCCAGCACTATTACCATGTGTCAAATAAACCTGTTCACTTTTTAAGTGCCCAGCCTTGGGTATTTTGTAATAGCCACATAAAATGGACTAAAACCCTAGTCATGTCCTGACCTCTCCCATCAGCAGAGCCAACTTCCCTGCACACACAATGAGTACATTTTTGGGAGGGACCCAAACCTCCTCCAGGTCTGAGAATATCACATCTGTGATGAAGAAAGAAGAGGCCATAAGGAGATATGATTCCAAGGTTACATCATTGGCATAAAATTTTACATTCAGCTTACATTTAACTTCTCTTATTATGTTATTAGTGGACACAAACTCTTCCTGTTTTCTGAACCTTGACCCATGACAGTATGAGTTAGTGCTTCAGGGAAATTACACCCCAGTCCTGATACTTGTTTTTGTACAAGCACTCACAGCTATTGCAGAGACACATGAAGCTCAAGGGTGGAAGAGCTCTGCCATCTGCATTGCTAATGATTCTGCCTCTGTGTCCACTGTGGGGGGTGGGATTCCGCACCACCTGCTGTGTGCTGCCACGGGCTGAGGGTAGAAAATGATGTAGCTGCTCAAATAGAAGTATATGTGTTGCACTGAAACCAAAAATTAAAATCATCAACCACAGGAGCCTAGATTTAAGCTAACACATATTTTTAATCTCAAATGCCAATAAACAATGCCACCAATACAATTACACAGCTGTGTAAAAGAATAACCAAAAAAATTCCCTTGTGCCAAACAATAAAATGGACCAATTTCTATCCTTTATTCCTATTATAACTTTCCATTTTGTAGGTCCTTCGATTATTTTAGGACAGATTTTGCCTGGTATGGTCAGATAGCAACACTTTTTCACTATTTTCCAGGCTGAAAGTTTGCTCTTAAATAGCATTCAGAGAAGCCTCTGCATGACAAAGACAATTGTCAACAATGTCAACAGCAGCACCCATTTCCCCTTCATGTACAACAAATGAGGGCCATCCTGTTTCGAAGGGAAAAGGGCTATGCACCTTTCCCCTCATATTTCAGAAGCAGCTTACAAGAAAAAGGAAGCAGATACCTCCTCAGGACTACACATAAGATGATTCTGCAGCCTAGGTGATACCTAGGGCACTTGCAGAGCTGAGTGCCCAGGCTGCACCAATAGATCCCAACAGGCTACATACTGGACCGCCCTGCTCCACCTCATGTCTCCTCCTTCACTCCTCTTCCTGTTTTCTCAACCATCTTCTGGGATCCTTTCCTCCATTCTCCCAGGCACTGGGGAAGAAGTAGGGAAGCAGGAGAAGCTGCTGGAACTTGGCT
Organism: Heterocephalus glaber; assembly: GCF_053883595.1. Taxonomy (NCBI): domain Eukaryota; kingdom Metazoa; phylum Chordata; class Mammalia; order Rodentia; family Bathyergidae; genus Heterocephalus; species Heterocephalus glaber. The sequence continues at coordinate 54,433,199 of NW_028258320.1, forward strand.
CCTACCCGCCGCTGGAGTTGGTCTGCTCCCTAGTCCCTGGATGCTCTCCCTACAGAAAGGATTAGGACCCCCACCTGGCCCACCATTGGCCTGAATCAATGCACCAGGTATGTTAGCTGCACAAGTATATAAATATTTATCTACTAATGATGTCTCCAGCTTCCTCAGCGATTCTGAGAAACTCAAAGCAGTCTAGATAGAAATACAGTTGTTCCACCCTTCTGGATGTCATTCCCTTCTAGAGAACAAAGTCCTAGAAGAAAGAAGCAGCCACACAGGAGTTTCCAAGTGACTGTGGTTATGCCTTGGCCTATTTTCCACCCCCAAAATCCACCCTAGGGAACAGCTCAGTCCCCAGATCAATGTGTGAATATGGCCTTGCAAGTATCCATTCGGAAAATCACATCCCTTTATGGGTACTGTGGTGGTTAATTGATTGTCAACTTGAGTGGGAAACACCCAGCTGAATTGAGTCATCATGGTTCTGGGTGTGGAAGACCCACTTTAAAGAGGAGTGTTATAGTTTGTGTTTAGATGTTCTCCCAAAGCCCCATGCAGATGAGGTGGGTCTTTCTTTTTCAGAGGTAGTTGAATCTGGAATGTGTGGTGCTGGGATTAAGGGCATGTGATTACTAAACTACTAAGTGTGAGTGATTAGTTTGGCACTGCCCTAATCCTGGTAGTCTAAATAAAATAAAAGGGGCAGAAAGATGCTGTTAAACACTCTCTTGTTTCCTTTGCTACCTTGTGGGCTCCATGTTGTTTCTCCTCTTCGATGCCTGTTTGTCCTCCCTGTCTTGGAGGCAGGCAGCTATGGACTAAACCTCTAGGAACTGTGATCTCAATAAACCCTTTATCCTTTTAGCCTTGGGTGTTGGATATTTTGTCTCAGCAAGGAGAGAAAAGGAACACAAGGAATGTTGACAGAATAGTATAAAAGGAGAGTGGGAGGGACGGATTTCAGCTGGTTTTCCTCGGAGGAGCTTTGGTGCTTCAGCTGTTCTATTCAGAGGAGCTCAGGTCCTCACGGTCACCAAGGATGGCTGCTGTTCTCTTCGGAGGAGCTCCAGTCTTCACCTTTTGCCTTGGGCATCGTCTCCTGGCTTTCGGCACAGATTCTTCAGCCTCCAGCACTAGCCTTCAGCCTGCCAGCGCAGATTCTATCTTCTACCACCGACCCTTCGACCTCCTGGGTGCAGACCTCTATGTCTTCTGTGAAATATCCTTCAGCCACCTGATGCAGACTCATATGGGACATTGCTGTGGGCTCCAGGCCTTCGACTGGATCCTTCACATCTCTAGCTCATGGACAGATCTTTTGCACTCTTTTACACTTGACTCTGTAGACAGCCATTGTAGGCCAATCTTATAAATTTCTGTGTCCTGCATTAAATCTGATTCAGAGCATGTGCAGTCTTTTGAGGAGCCTTGCCCCAGCCCTGGAAGCCGTGGTAAGCACTGACTAATACAGGTACTATATTGAGGACAATATCCCAAGGAACTCATCAGATGTAACTCCGGTTTTTCAGCTTCTCCAAGGAAGAAGGTAGCCTGCTGGGGTAGGATAGATAATGTTCAAGCCTAATGGATGGTGAGCCCCCTTTTTCCAAAGTCCCTCACTCTGAGGATTGATGCTACTCTGGGCATGGAAGACACCCTGTAATATGAAATAGCAGATTCTAAAATCTCTAACTGGTGCTAAAGAAAGCACAAGACATTATCAACAATCTCTCTGCCTATAGTCTCAAAGGTTTTGGGTATCTACAATCCTCTTAATTTCATGTAAAATATTTCAGAAAAGTCAAATTGGCCCTTGTCAAGTAAATTTTGGCTTTTTGAAAGGAGCCAGTCAATAATTCAACTCTAAATAGCAGTTTAGAACTAGAGGAAATAATTCTGAAATGTGTACTGAATTTTTGTAAGCACTGCTTACTCTTACTAGTACCTTAAAATTATTTCTCCTTGAGGCATGAGCAGAAATTTCACAAAATGCAAATGTCAGAACACCTGATCTCCATGAATTCTTTTCTATTATCCTAAAACTCTCCATTTCCATCCTTAAGCCTGGCTATCACTCCAGTCAAGAATTAAATAAAGTAGGAATCATCACTGGCTCTTCTCTTGGTAGGAAGTTTATGATAAGTCTAATAGATTATATATGGAAAAAAATCTTACAAAGAGCAGCAAAACCACCACAGCTGCTAAATTTTCCCCTGGAAAATAGAAGTGCATTTTAAAGTAAATGGCATATTTTCTTCTTTCTTCCTAATTTGAAACTTGAAATTCAAGAGGACGGAGTTCCAACATGCACATTACTCAATTTTCTGCAGGCATTTTTCTCCATGTTAAGAGACCACCATTTGCTCAGATCATTTTAGATATTTTATGTGACATAAGACTCATTTCCAAAGGACAAAGTATACAACCAAGATCCATGAACTGCACACATTTTACAGCACCCTGCCTTGACAAGACAATGGAAAACATGTTAGTGCCAAAGGGCTGGCTTCATCTGTTAAGGAGTGACATTTAAAAACAAAACTGGAGGCTAAAAGAGCAAACTTAGTTTACTTAATCTATTAAAAAAGTGAAGGAGATATTTTGTGGTTCAGAATTCTTGTTAGTGTTACCACTTTTTTTAATAAAAGCCCAAGTGTCTGTCAGGAAAAACTAGGACACAAAACAGAAACAAGCTACAACCCTTAGAACTTCCAAAAATAACACAAATTTCTCATTCCGTTTTGGGTCCAAGGAGGTCAGTGGAGCAGCAGAGCCTTTAGCAGAGACACTAATGTTCCCCAGCCTAGAAGTGACGTTACTTCTACCAACCTACTGGTCAGAACTGGTCAAGAGCCCAATTCTGACTTCTCAGGCTGGGGAAATCCAGTTCTCTTGCAGAGTCACCCATGTGATACTGGAGAAACAGTAACAACTCTAAGCACACCAGTTACCACCATCTTTGCACAATTATGGGCCTTAAAATTTGACACTTGATTCTCGAAGTTCTCAACACTGGCCACCCACCAATTACATGGAAGTTCCTTTATACACACTCCACCTGGACCCATCTAGGCCAATAAATCCTGAATCTCTGGGATGGAGCTCAACCATCAATATCTTTTTAAAGTTTAACACATAGTGGTTATAAGGACCCTTCTGAGAGTTTTACAACCTCCTTCCTGCCCCCAACATGATTCAGTAGTGCCTTTGCCTGCCCTTGACCCAGATGAGTTCAGATCACTCCAAACTGCAGCTTCCCAAGGGAGGGTAGGGGGAGAGAATAGACCAGCCAGCACTGCTAAACCAGGGGACTCTAATTTCAGTGCAGGAGAACTATCTGAGGGTCAGGGTAGGTCTACATAGTAAAGGGCCCCATCACACACAGTTCTGATCCATGCCATCCACTGGAATTCCCCAGCCCAGGGATCTACGTTTTCTCTTTGTTGACCCAGGATAACAAGTGGAAACCACTTGAGAACAGGACTGTCAGATGACTTTGGTGGGTTCTGGCCTTTTTCTTCTCCCTTTGTTCACACTGTCATTCGGTTCTTCCACCAGGCAGTCACTGACACACTCCAGGGCCAGACCTCAGACCAAGTAGAGATCCCAGAATCTCTTCTCCCCCTGCAGCCTCCAGGATGCTGCAAACTCTTGTTTATCTCAAGGTGCCAGTTAGTCCAGACACAGTGCTTATGCTCCAGGGTTAGTCAGTCACAGGTTGTAGAGTTGGCCTTCTCACCTACCAAGAACTTCTTACAGTGATAGAGTATTCAAAACAAAGACCTTCAGGATCTACAGGCCCTGTGCCCTTGTACAAGGATGGTAGGTGGCATTTCAAGGGAAGGCATCTCATCAATAATCCCAAGGAAGTACAGCAGGCTCTTCTGGGACAAGTCTTCTTGGATGGTGCAAGGCACAGCAGCACAGCACAAGACTACTATTACTGATTATGGAAGTAGGTCCCTGGGATAAAGCAGCTAGAGGTGCCAGGGCATTCCTAGCAGCTGCATATTTAGCAGCCCCTCCTGCCAACAACAGACAATCCAGGCTTTAGCCTTCCATGACTATTTCATTTGTCTTAGGATCTTTTTCTCTGTAAACTGGGATTTTAGTAGTCAGTGCCTACCCCATAATGATTCCAGAGGTGGATCTGGCTGCTATCATAACATACCACAGGCTGAATGGCTTAAACTGCAGAAATTTACTTACTTACAGTCCTAGAGGCTATAAGTCCAAGATCAAAGTGTTGCAAGGTTGGTTTCCCCTGAGGCCTCTGTCTTTGGCTTGCATATAGCCACCTTCTCTCTGTGTCCTTACCTGTCCTTGCTTCTGTGAGTACACATTCTTAGGGTCTCTTCCTCTTATAAGTATACCAGTCTTATTGGATCAATACCTCTCCCCACCCCCTTATTACCTCCTTAAAATCCCTGTATCCAAATACAGTCACATTTGCAGTAGGACTTTCACACATGAAATTTAAAGGGAAATAATTCAGTTCACAACGGTGCATGCAGAGCAGGACTCAGACTCACCCCAGGTCACACTACTAATGACCTGTGTTAGTTACTTTTCTCTCCTTGCTGAGACAAGATATCCAACACCCAAGGTTAAAAGGAGAAAGGGTTTATTCAGATCACAGTTCCTTGAGGTTTCAGTTCATAGTTGGCTGGCTCCAAGACAGGGATGACAAACAGTCATCGCAGAGGAGAAATAACATGGCACAAACAAGGTAGCAAAGACAATAAGGGACCTTAACAGTGTCTCCCTGTCCCCTTTTATCTTCAGACTACTTAGAGCAGGTAGCACTCACATCCTTAATCCTAGTGCCCTTGAGCATAGCATTGCATCATAAATCAATTCCAGCTTCATGCACTCTAGATCAAGCCTATGACCACATGGAGCTTTGGGGAGACATCTAGACACAAACCATAACATGATCTGAGCTGAGATATAAATGCTGACCCAAAGCTTCCCTCTTTCCACAGTACCACCTGGTCCCAAAAACAGGTGTAATAGGCTGAATATTTGTTTCCCACAAATTCATAGGTTGAACTGTATCTCTCTATTTGATGGCATTAGAAGATGGGGACCTTTGGGAGGTGCTTAGCTCTTAAGGTAGAAACCTGAACAACGAGATTATTGCCCTTCCAAAAATTATTCTATGAGAAGTTGGCTGTCCACAACCCAGAAGTGAGTGAGCCCTCACAGAACCCAGCCCTGCTGCCTTCCTAATCTCTGATTTCCAACCTCCTGAACTCTAAGAAATAGTTGTCTGTTGTTTAAGCTTCCCAGACTCTGGGACTGTGTTACAGCAGCCTGATCAGTCTAACATCTGAGCCTACATTTCTGTCCGGTCAGAGGAAAGTCATCTCTGCTCCGCAGAGTAGAGGTTCTCATTAGTCATTGGTGGGAAAAAAAATCATGTTTAGGGACACATAGCAGCTACCCGCACTTGCTAGAACTATGAATGGAGTTAGAGCACTTAGCAATGTCATTTCTCTCACCCATGTATTCCCCTCCTTCTCTTCTTCTCCAAAACAATGTGGAGTGATTCATGTTAAATGATATATCACTATTATTGATTGAACAGCAGGTCGTAACTCAGAAGAGGAGATGTCAACACGCCAACCAAGAAAGCCCATTTGTGAATGTGAATCCAACTGGGCTCCAAAAATCCTGGAAACCAGAACAAGGAGGGAAACAAGCTAGTAGCAGAGTGTTCATCAGCAAATAGCCACAGGGTAAACATTTCCCTGGCCCACAGATGGAAAATCAACATTCAAACTTCTGCTTCTCTTGCTTTCAAAGACACTTTGAGCTCTTGAAGGTGTGAAAGTGATTTGGTCACAGTTAGTGAAGCAGATCACTCTGACAAAGAGGAAAGGAAAGGAGTCACAAAGGCTGTGCCCTACCGCCAAGTCAGCAGGCTGCAGACAATGAAAGAAACAAGTAGGGAATTAGGAAATAAGGCCCTGGGCTCAGCAGAGCATGCTGGGAATGCCTATTTCCTGCCCTACCACTAAACAAGCATGGTGCTCAGAGACACCAAACATCATTCTGCTCATTCTCTCCTCACCTTCAGGGCAAGAGAAGAAGAGGCTGGAATTTGAGGCCTTAGGAAGATGGCACAGGAGCCTCGTCTCCCAGTACTGTTTCACCTGCAGGGACCAAAAATGTTTCCACCATTTCATAGAGACCTGAGGATTTATTTCATTCAGGACTTTGAAAATCATACATTTTCTGTCAAATGTTACAAAAAGTCTTGAGTGAAATTATCCCCTAGCATTCACCCTATTTACTGCAATCACAGCAAAATGAAGCAGTCCTTGTACTATCTTTGGGGTTTTTTGTTTTATTGTTTGTTTTTTTGGGTACTGGGGATCAAACATGGGACCTGCACTTGTGAGGCAGGTGGCAGACCCACTGAGCTAAATCCCCAGCCCAGGTCCATGTACTATTAACTGGGCCTGTCACATGCAGCAGGTCACCATGGCACACATGTGGTCATGGTTAGATGCTCAGCCCACAGATGGCCAGGCAAAGGGCAGATGTCCACACAGCCCCTGTGCACAAGTTCATATGGATAAACAGGAGCTGAGTTTGTGGAATCACAGAAATAGCACTTGGTCCAAGGAATTCAGTTGTTGTGCTTTGACAGTTCTGAATGGCAGCATCTGCCTGGTGGTCTTCCCACCACACCAATGTGATGGGTACTGAGGAAGCTGGAAGAGCCCCATCTCATCACCAAGGGGGCTTCAGCAATGTGATGATCCGATCCTAAAGGGTCCTGCTATTTTCCAAATGAAGATACCACCTGTGCCTTCTCAGGGATCTCTCCACCCCCATAAGATTATGGGGAGAGGCAACCCCACACAAGCCACTGTGATAGCCAACTCGACTCCATCTTGTGCCTCAATGCCTTTTTGTACCTGTGCTTGAATAAAGTGCTTGCACATGAACAAAGCACCCAAAACCCCCACATCCTATTGACAGTTAAATTGCTGCAGTTGCAGGATGTTTTGTAGTTCACCTAGTGTGTGTGAAACTTCCTCGTACCCCCCACTAACCTGGCATGGTTCTGCTTCTGTAAGATTCTGCTTGCTCTCCCCTGACCCCTCCCCTACTGAAAGCATGATTTAAAAGGAGAAATCAAACTGCTTCCCATTGCCGAGGAACCTTTCTGGGCACCAACCCTCCTCGGCCTCCGGCTGTAATAAATGGGCTTGGATCTGGCACAGAGTGTGGCGCATCTCTATTGTCCAAACTCACTCATTCACAACACCACCTCATGGTGACCAGGTCCCTTTCAACACATACACTTTCCTGAGGGTCTCAGCTGCTTCTCAGCCTAAAATGGTCTCCAGTTTCCTCCATCCTCCAGAGGAATGAGAAGAAGGGATTGGATTTGCACAGTGGGTCTGCTTTCTCAGGAAGGAGATAAGACAGAAGAAAAGATTCCCCCAAGGGGGGATGGCAGGGGTCCATTCCTGGGTCCCTTGGGACTTGCAAATCTCTCTCTCTCTCTCTCACACACACACACACACACACACTTAGCCATTAACACAAGCTGGCATCTTTGAAGACAAGATGAAGTAGGAAGAAAACACCTGTGGCAAATCCCTCCACAGAAGTCCTGTGGACAAAGGGAGGCCCCATCCTCTGCTGATACTAACCTGTTCCTGCTCAGGGGTGAGGTGCTGTGTACATTGGCAAAGGGCATGGTCCTAGAGCAAGATGTTCCATCTTGGAGATTAAGCTTATTCGTACTTAAGAACACCATCTCCTGTCACAGCCCTTCACAGAGACAGAGTCCCCTGGGATGACTCTGTCCTGGACTTCAGCCCCTGCCCCTCTCGCAGCTCTGGTGCATTCCCAACAGCACTGTCCACCATTTCCATACCTCACTAGCCAAAAGGGCTCCTGCCACTTTTGCCTAGTTGTCATCTCCTTTCTCTTCTCCTCTGTCAGATTCTTGTGGCTGTCTCTACCTCCCCAACTCTACCATATGTACAATTAATTGCAATTTCCTATGGAAAGTCTCCAGACTTCCCATACAGCCTTCACCTGTATGTCTAAAACTCATCTCAATACAATGTCAAGGAAAACCACCCCCTTCCCAGGGGCACCCAGCACTTCCAGGTTGCAACTTCCAGGTTTTGACTCTGCCTGAAAAACTTTCAGCTGGCAACTCAAATCCCACCACCTTCCCTTTCCCAGAAGTATGGTAGAATGGATGGCTTGAATGGCTTTTCCAGTGGAAAATAATTAAGGTGGTATATAAACTTCACATTAATATGTTGTATAAACACAAGTGTTCTCAAGAAAAAAAAGTACAATGTAAACAGGACTCCTGGACAGGAAGAGCAAGCCAGCATGGCCCTATAAGCATTAAGCTTCTCCTTTGGTGGCTGCATGGGTCAGATATACAGGAAGAAAATAAACCACTCAGGAAGCACTCATAAAGACAAGACTTCAGAGGATTACATTTATCATTAAGTATAAGCAAGAAATAACCCTAGCCATGCAGGAGACAGCAAAGAAATGTGTTTGTTTCAACTCTACCATAGATAAAGAAGAAAAAACTTAGAAGCCACAAGTAGTTCTCTTGCAGGTCTGCTGTCTGAATTCACTCAGCTCTAGAGCCAGAAAACTTCAAGCAGAAATTGAATCTGCATTGGTGCCTAGGACAATAGAAGGAAGCAAATAGTCAGCTTCTTCAGAGGAAACCAGGATCAACCTACCTCTTCAAGAAGTCTGCAGGTAAATGTGAGAGCAAAGAACAGCTTGTTTTCCAAATAAGGATATAAGTTGATATATGTGTGTGTGTGAAGCAGCAAAAGTTTATTATGATTGATCCATCCCACCACTCCCAGCCCAGAGGTAGGGGCTTCTGAGCCACAATCCCACTGCTACCGGCCCAGAGGAAGGGGCTTCTGGGCGACCATCAATCCCACCGCTCCCAGCCCAGAGGAAGTGGCTTCCAGGCCACCATCAATCCCTCCGCTCCTGGCTCAGAGGTAGGGGCTTCCCAGCGACCATTGGTCCTGCCACTCATAGCCCAGAGGAAGGGGCTTCTGGGCCACCGTCCTTTCTGCTGCTCCAAGCCTAGAGGTAGGGACTTCTGAGCCACTGTCCCACAGCTCTGGGGCCAGAATAGGGGCTTCAGGGCCACCATCCATCCTGCCACTCCCAGACCAGAGGAAGGGGCTTTTGAGCTGCCGTCCCACCTCTCCCAGCTCAGAGGAGGTGAGCCACGCAGGGGCCAACAGCACTCCTACACTCCTGGGTCTAAATGAGAAGACAGGTATATAAGTCTCAGAACCAAACTTCCAGATCACCTACAGCAACCCCAAAGGGAAATGAGATGGAACACTCCGATACTCAACCACCTGGACCCAATGAACTGGCAACAAAAGAGGATCTGGAAAAAATGAAATCAGAAATAATTTCTCAGATAACAGCAGAGATTGTGCTCCTAGTGCAAGACATGATTAATAAACCTAGAGAGGAGCTCAGGAACATGATGGAATCCCAACATAGGAAACAAATGGAATCCATAAAACAGATGCAAATAGATTTCCAGGAGATGAAAAACTCCACTGAAAGTCTACACAGCAGAATGAGCCAATGTGAGGACAGAATTTCAGATATAGAAGATAAGATTGCAATTACTAACCAGAAAAAGAAAAATTGCTTCAAAATTGTAAGGGAACATGAGAAATCAATCCAGCAACTGCTAGACTATGCAAAGAAGAATAACATAAGACTGATTGGAGTCAAAGAAGAAACAGAAGAGAATGCAGACTACATAAAAAAAATCTTCACAGAAGTAATGGCAGGAAACTTCCCAAGCAGGGAAAAAGAACTTGACATACACATAAGTGAGGAATATAGGACTCCAAATAACCTTGGTCAAAAAAATCTACACATAGACATATAATTGTTAAGATTCCAGAAATTCAACAGAAGAGCAAAGTTCTATAAGCAGTCAGAGAAAAGAAACAAATCACTTGCAAAGGAAAGCCCATCAGAATCACAGCAGACTTCTCAACACAAACCATCAAGGCAAGAAGAGATTGGAGTGACATATTCCAAGCCCTAAAGGAAAACAGCCTCCAAACCAGATTGATGTACCCTGCAAAACTATCTTTTAAAATTGGTGGAGAAATAAGATACTTTCATGACAAAGAGCACCTTAGGAACTTTGTGAATACCAAACCAGCACTCCAAAAAATTTTAGACAATATCCTAGGAAGAGACAATGAGGATGACAACCCCAGGAAGCCCATCAGAATGAACCCATCTGGCATGACAAGAAATTAAATATAAAGGGGGAGAACCCAACAAAAACAAAAAGTCATGCAAATGATAAGTCAATACGGTTCAGTTATAACCATCAATGTTAATGGTCTCAATTCACCAATCAAAAGAAATAGACTGGCAGAATGGGTCAAGAAGCAAAATCCAACAATATGCTGCACACAAGAAACACACTTAATTCAAAAGGAAACTCATAGACTGAAAGTTAAAGGGTGGAAAATAATACTCCATGTGACGGGAACCCCCAAAAAAGCAGGAGTAGCTATCCTCTTGGCAGATCAAGTAGATTTCAAACCAACACTGATTCAGAGAGATGAAGAAGGACACTACATCCTTGTAAAGGGAACAATCCAAGAGGAAGAGATGACAATCATAAATATCTATGCACCAAACACTAAGACACCCAACTATATAAAACAAACATTAATGGATGTGAAAAACCATATAAGCACTAATGCAAATATTTATATATATAGCCCAAATGCCCAAAAACTGATGAACAGATAAAGATATGGGGGTGTTTTATACAATGTAGTACTACTCTGCCATAAACAAGAATAAACTTGAGACATTTCTAGGTAAATGGATGCACCTTAAGACCGTACTCCTAAGTAAAATAAACTGGACACACATATGCAAATATTGCATGGTTTTTCTGGTGTGAGAAATCAAAAGGGTAAATAAGGTCCAAAACATATAATAGATACTATGAAATAGAAAAAAAAATGTTCAAAAGTGAAGGGGAACTTGGGAGGGGGAGAAAGAAAAGGAAAAGAAAAAAGAATAGAAGGAAAAAATGGAAACAAAGCTTTTGTAAATAAGGAAGGGAAGAGAGGTTGAAGGGAGAGGAGGGAAATGGGGAAAAAAGATCAAGATATATCATATGCAAGTACAAATTCCATATGATAAATGACATCACGTCTATATAAAAATACCAATAAAATTAATTTTAAAAAGAAAATAAGAATACATCATATAAAAATTTATAGGACAGAGCTAATGCAGTGCAAGAGGGAAATGTACTACTAAATACATAGATTAGAAAAAATGAATCTCAATTCAATAATCTAAAGTCCCACCTCAATCCCCTAGAAAGAAGAGCAAAGTAAACTAAAAGTAAGCAGAAAGAACAGAAAAAAAAGGTAAAAGCAGAAATCAATAACATTGAAAACATGAAAATAAGGAGACAAAACCATGTTCTTTGATAAGATCAATAAAATTGACAAACCTCTAAAAAGACTCACCAAAAAGAAAGAAGACGTAAATTCTAATATTATGAATAAAATAACCAATATAACAAAAGATCCTGTAGGCTTCAAAAAATCATAAGAAAATATTATAAAGAATTATCCACAAGACAAATATGAAAACTTAGACAAAATGGACCAGTTCTTCAAAAACTACGAACTGCCAAACTCAACCAATATAAATTAGGTCATTTGACCAGCCCTAAACCTACTTAGAAGTTTGAATTTGTAATTTCAAAAATTTCAAAAATGACATCTCCAAGTCCAGGAGTTACATTCCTGAAAATGAAAACTTACATTTACATAAAGACTTATTAACAAATATTTTCTGCAGCTTTGCTTATAATAGCCCCAGACTGGAAAAAACCCAGATAGCCTTCTCCAGGTGAATGGATAAACAAACTGGTATATCCAGACCACAGAATACTACTCAGGAATGTAAAGGAATGAACTACTGAATCCCTTAACAACCTGAGTGAATCTCCAGAGATTTGTGTTCAGTGAAAGAAAAAAAAATACACGAAAAGTTACAGATTACATCACTTCATTTATATAATTCTTGAAATAACAAAATTATAAAACTAGAGAAGTTGATGGCTGCAGTAAGCAGGGACAGGTGGAAAACCATAGTAGGAATGGGTATAGAAGAGGAACATTAAAGTCCTGGGGTGGAGGGGAGATGCTCCATATTCTGGCTGTGTCCAAGCTGTGACACTGTACTACAATCTTCCAAGATGTTCCCTTGGGGGAACTATCCACAGAATCTCTTTGTATTCTTGTTTCCAATTGTAGGATGAACCTATGAATTAAACACAGGTCAGTAATCTGGTTGATCAATGTATTAAATGCTGATAGAAGGAAAATTAAACTAGAAGAGAGATCCAAAGCATTGGATCATATTGTGGGGCTAGCATAACTCCTATACCCATAGCAGACATGGGCCAGGAAGAAAAATTACAGGCCAATTTCACTAACAAACATAGATACAAAATCTTATAGGATATTAACAGAGTGAATGCAGCAATGTATAGCAGCGTTTAAAATCATGTGGATCCCTTTCTAAAACTCCCTGGATGTCCTTACAACTTGATAATTGGCTACCCCAAGAGTAAGCTCTTGAGGTCAGAAGAGAAAAAGAGGAAGAAGATGAGAAGATGGAGAGAATGGAAGAAAGAGGAAGTAGAGAAGAAGGTAAAAGAGGGGAAGAAGAACAATGAAAAGAAAAAAAGAAAGGATGCATAGACACTGCACTTCATATTCTCATCTCTGGAGCTGCACACCATCACCTCAACTTTAATCTTTCATTGGAAGTAAATTACTACATCCATCCCACCCCCAAGGAAAAAGGAATTAAGCTCCACCTCTTGAATAGAGAAGTCTCAAATAATGTGTTGAGAAAATTTAGGACCACCACAGTGCCACTTGCAACAGCAACAGAAATATAAACTAAGAACATGTACAACAAATGACACATAAGCCTTTTGTGGAGAAAACCACAAAACTGTATTGAAGGGAAGCAAATTTCATCAAGAGAAGTGAAGATATAAACCGTAGTCTTCACTAGAAAACTACAAGACCCCAAAGAGGTTGCCTTTCCTCACCTTACTTCACAGATCCAATGAAAGTCTAAACAATGTACCACCTGGCTGGTTTTTCTTGTTGAGTTTGAGAGAATTATTGTGTATTATGTATAACCAGAGCCAAGACTCTCCTGGAAAACAATAATGGTATGATGGTGGTGGGATTGAGGGGTGGCTGTTCTTGGGAAGATATCAAGACTTACTGCAACTCTAAATAAAGTATTTTAAATCCTGTGTTTGGAGAAAACATGGGAATGATTGAAGACTGGAAAGAAGAGGGTGTAGATCCACAGGTGCTCTTATTCCTGCAGAAAGAATGCAAAAGTTGCACCAACTCCACAGAAAGTTTAGCAATAACTTATTAGGATAAGTTACATTGTTCCTATCCATACCCCAACATATAAAAGGACCTACAAAAGCACCTTGAAAAAGTTTTGCCCAGAGTGTCAGAAGATGAGCATAAGAATATCTGGAGCAGTGGTATTTGTAGTTGAAAGGGCAGTGAAAACACAAATCCTTTTCTATCAACAATAAGTGGGAAAATAAAATGTAGTGTACACAGTTGAGATGAATCTTGAAGTCACAATGTCAGGCAAAAAACCACACAAAGATCTAATTACACAATTAGACTTTGGCTGGTTTCCAATATGTGTGCATGCTCCTGCTGCATGGGGCTCTGCCTGTAGGACGCTGATATTCTCCAGTAGCACACCTGGTCATGGACTATGGCTTCCATCCTCAGTATTGACTTAAGCTTGGCTGCAGCTATCACTTCTCTGGTGTTTGCTGAAGCTGCCTCTGGAGTGACCTAGGTCTTCATCTCCCTAGGCCAGTGATGTTGAACCTTTTAGACCTTTCAATGATAACAAACAGTTGGCTATAGCATGCATGCCATAGGTTTGCCACTACTGCCGTAGGCTCAACCTGGAAGCTTTCTTCTCATAAATCCCATCAATTTATGGCCTTCCTAGTGAAACAGTCATTTCCATGACTGGTAACAAGGATGTGTGAGGCTTAAGTGTAAAGGCACCATGAACCATGAGCAACTCCTGTAGCCAGTGCTAATGCTGTCTGCAAACTTCTATGGCCAGAAGGTGAGGTTCTGCAACTCTGGGGTTCCTGTGTGCTCACAGTGTCTTCTAGGCTTGGGAACCCCATGAACAGTTATTAGGATGACTCAGAGACACCGGCACACCTCAAGTCTGCTTCCAAGGACAGCAAGGGCCATTGGCAGGCTGACCTGTGGCTAGAGGAACACAGCAAGCTCTGTGAGCAGAGGACACCTACACCCGTCATGTGGCAGAGCACTTCAGTCTCCCAGATCACTCTTCACCCTGCCTCACCAGGTGGTGGGAAGCTGGGCCAGCTGGGCAGAGAAGCCTCAGCAGGGGCTGGCCGCTCTGCCCTCCAATGGCCATAAGCCACCTGCTTCCTACCACCTGCTCTCAGACCTTGAGCCCCTCTGAGCTGGAGGGAGGTGGGGAGCCTCTGGACCAACCAAGCAGATAGAGTGGAAGTTTCCAGCTCTGTGCCCAAAGCCCCACTTCTGTACTACTGACCCAGAAAAGACTAGCCACCCTAAGTGATTTTTCTCTACTCCTGTGCTGTGTGTCTGTGCAGCACACTGTGAAATTCATAGTTGATATCAAAGTATTGTGCAAAATGGAAAAGAAAATAACTTTACAGTCTGAGTGAACCACCATCATAAACAAATTGTGACGATTTAATACATTTATGGAGAGCTAAGTTTTCTACATTTCCAGCACACTTCTGTGCCCACTGGGATCTCTCATATAGCTAAACAACCAGTGAGCTGTCCCCTCCAGCAACAAAATGTTAATAGACTGACACTGTTGGCTCGCTTGGCTATGGGAGTGATGCAATTTACTTTCGTAAGATGCCATCAATAATACACAAAATGTATTATATAACCCAATATGATTGCTGTAATTCCTAGGCTCAAACATTAAAAAACTCCCAGGGAGGTCCTACAAGGATGTTCTGTTTAAATGTGGATTCTAGATTCATGCGCACATGGCACTGGGGCAGAAATATTGCAAGATGTTTAACAGGAAATCCTTTTCCTCTATTCCAGATATAATGAACCAATAAATCTAAAAGTTATTGTCTAAATGAACTGGCCATGGATCCTTTTCCCATCTTTACCCTATTTTGGTCACCAAATGACTTTATAGAGGAAGAAGGTCTAGCACTCATCCACAGGCTGGAAGCAATCACCCCTTTTAGATAAGACCTTGACCCAAGAGTGTGTAGATGGCTAAAGTCCAGCCAGCCCAGACCTGACAGGTGATTAGCAGAGCCCTGCAGTCCAGTTGGTGAATGCAAGCCAGGGTTCCTCACCTCTGGCATTACTGAGCAGGTCTCTAAAAATGTGGACATTGCCAAAAAAGAGAAGCAGAGCAAGTGGTTAGCACTGCACCACACAATTTTCAAGTTCAGGACACCAATAAATTATGTGTGACAGGAGCAGACAGTCCCATATCTATTGCATGCCATGTGTTAAAGGAGAGGGAGAACCATGCTGCATTAAGGGAGAGAGGAAAAATTTAATTCCTACTTCATTTCTATCATTCCTTCTGAAGGTTCTGGTCAGGCATGAGCAGCCTGGACTGTCACAGGCAGAGCTTTGGGCCTCGCCTTCTGAGTCTACTGGGTTGGGCCCAAGCAATGCATTATCTCAGCCTTCTGGCCCAGGCAGTGGGCATCACAGTCCTAGGCCTGTGGAGGGAACAGAGTCACTAGTATAGTACAGGGCACAGACAATCACACACCCAGCCTGAGTCATACCTCTCCTTTAAATGTGCATTTCTCCTTCAAACTGGGAGCAATGTGAAGGCAGCTTCCCCCTGAACCCATGGGACTCCTGAGAGCTAATGATCCTGGCTGTGAATGGGGAGGTGAAGGAAGGGTCTGCCCTTGAGTTCATGTTTCTAAAAGGCCTCTACACAAACCACAGCCAACACAGGCACTTATCTTGGAGGACAATGGAAAGTGCAAGGTGTGGGATGAGTGTTACTTCATGTTTATCATCATTATCATCATTATGCATGAGGTAGGACAAAAGGAATGAAGCAGAAGGACAAGAATGGTAGCTATAAACCACCATGTACTGGGTTTAAATAAAGGCTCCTTCACTGTTTTTCAGAAAAGCACTTTCATTCACTATTATACTTAATTATTTATATTTATAGAATACCATCACACACAGAGCCCTGGGCTTTTTTTGTTGGTAAACATGAGAGAATAATTTTTTCCCTCAAGCCCACATAGACACACACACAACAAAATATATATGGACATACATAACTACATAGATATATACATGAATACCTCTGCGCACACAGTATGCACATGCACCTGTATACAAATGTGTCCACATAAATTCATATGTGCACACATAAACAATACAAACACATGTGTACATGTGCTTACATGCAGACAAACATGAACACATACACACATGTGCACATACAGACACATGCATTGCACATGTACACATATATACATATACACAAGGCTCTAGGCTAGAAATGGTTGCCTGTGCTAGGACTGCTAAAATTTCTCTGAGTCTGGACTTATACTGGTTCCAGTCTGGACTTACACAGGGAAGTGAAGTGCCCACAGCACGGCTAGGGCAAACACTAAGGAAATATTATCTTCCAGCACAGTCACAAAGCCAGGCCCTAGCTCTCTACTTCCACAAAAGGGAAACATCCAAAAGTTTGATTCAAACTAGTAAATACTTCTTGTTTGTTATCTCTAGGCCATGGCTTTTATTTCTCCATCTATATGGTAATGTTTCTCAACTTTGCTTCTTATAGAAATGTTCAAGCATGCATGAAAGTGGAGAAGCCATTTCATCATCCCCATGCATCCATCATCAACTGGGATCTAGCCCTATCCGAGGCTACGTGCCTATTTTATTATTATTATTATTATTATTATTATTATTATTATTACCAGGTGAAGCAGTTGGAGAATGGCTAAATGGATAAACTTGAACAGCATTGTCCTGCATCTGTCAACCTGGATGTGACCCCAGCTCGGCCTCTAACCAGTTACCTGGAGATGAGATCAGCTTCCCCTCTGCAAATGTCAATGAGTATATTCAATCACAGTGCCATTTTGAGGATTAAATTTTAAAATAGTGTCTGATGCCTTGTAAGCATGTAATTAACAGTAATTACCACATAGTAATTATATTATTAGCTGAATATTCTCACACCAATCCCCTACTCAGGTTTTCTAAACAAGAAGATTAGCTTCCTGCTGAGGCCTCTAATCCCCTCTGATTCCACCAAAGGCCTAAGAATAGCACCATTTAGTCCTCTACAACACATGTACTAAGAACAGTACCATGTGCATTTGAACTCCAAAAAGTTATTGAAGGCATCATTTTATGAGTTTGGCAAACAGGTGCATGAACAGCACCTTTTTTTGAGTCTTAAATCTCAGTTATCAAAGTTTTTTTAACTCATCATTTAACTCTAAAAGGAAGAGTTCTCTTTTTTGAGTCTGAATTGAACCATCCCATCATATAGCACCCTTCTTACTTCATGTATGTGTTAGCTTTCTGTTGCTGTGACAAAACACCTGAGAAAAACAACTTAAAGGAGGAAAGATTTACTTTGGCTCAAGGTTTTAGAGGTTTCAGTCCATGGTTGGCCTTTTCCATTGTTTCTGGGCCTCTAACTAGGCCCCACTTCCTATATGTTCCTCCACCTCTCTACAGCATCATCAACTCACAAACAAGCCTAGCACAGGACCTTGAGGGGACATTTCAGAGCCAAACCAAAGCAATATGCCTCCCTTCTGCTTTTTGTAGCACAGTGAAAGGTGTATGAATGAGACCCATGCCTCTGGGCTTCAAATACAGGATGCAAGGCTCCAAATGAAAGACCCTTCAGTGTCACCTTTGCACCAATTCTAACAGACGTGGTGATGGGCTTCTGAGCTGGGAGTAACTCACATCTGCCTTGTAGAAGAGAGGCAGCAATGGGCTGTGAAGAGCGCACACCACAAGGGCTTGTAAGGTTACAGACAAGAGGAAGGAGGAGATTGACAGAGACTGCAAGAGAAATTAAAACTCAGCACTCTGAGCTTATAGTGTGTGGTCAAACCCACCAACTTAGCCCTGTGTCTCCTGCCCCTGTATGGCACAGCCTGGATCCCATAACCAGGGCCCACACCCAAGCTCCCATATCCAGGGTCCCACACACAGATTATCATGCTCAGGGTCTCACACTGAGTGTTCATGTCCAGTGTCTACACTCAGGGATCCACACTTCTTATACAATCAGGTACCAAAGACCACTCTGGCAGCTCAAATCTCAGGATGCTTTCTGGATCCTACAGGCTGTGCCTTTTCCACAACAGTTCTGCCCTTTCTCCTCCAAGCCCAACCCTTCATGATTTGTTCTGTGAGCAGTTTGTAAATTACCATAGAATGGCTGGGATGTGGGTGGGAGGAGGGCAAGCAGTTCAGTGCTGTAGCTCCTGGATAAACAAAACAAATTATAATTTAGACTCCCAGATAGAGTGTGCTTCTCAGCATGAGCAGAGGAAGTATTTATTGTCCTGGGTTTATCTGCCTTAGATCATGCTTGGCAGCAGGGTATACCAGTCCTCGCTCTCCACTGTCTGTCCCCACTCAGCAGTAGCTGGTTTATAGGGTGAGCCCGTGCCCAGCTCTGAGCACAATTCCTGACCAAATTAATATTCTATAAATACTGGGAGCACTGAATCATAATGCTATCCATCGTAATAGAGTTCTACCTGGCTCGGCAACTGTTCCTTAACCACAATTCATTTCTAGAGACATGTCTGATAAAATTAACATTCCACCAGTGGCCGAAGATCGTTACTCAGTCATGATCATGCTCCCTCTACTTAATGACGAGCTTTTTAAAAAATGATGGCTCTAGTTAAAGTTGAGTGGTCATTTCATTCCCAGCTTTTCTTTACAGCTTTCAAAGGATGTTTAAAATTCCTTCCACCAAGCCTCAGGCTAACTGTGAATTTTTTTTAAGAAAGTAAACAAAAATCATGAATCCCATTTGGGAATTAGTGAGGAATGAGCAATTTACAGCTTGGTTTCAAAGTAATGGCTTAGGCTCTGGCTTTAGCAGTAGGTTAAAAAATAAAAAATAAAAAATGTAGCCTGGGCTGACATTGAGAAAAGACTTTTTCCCCAGATGAATAACTATTCAGAAACAGAGTGAGACAGCAAGTACCTCCTGGGCCCAACACAAGGCCCCCAGCAGCCCCAGGGGCCCTGGGGAAGGTCCAATGGAAAGCAGGTCTGGCCCCATTCACCAGGACCATTGGAGGCAGCAGAGTCCCAGGCCATGGGACTCCTGCCTTCTGTCACCAGGGTCTGAGCTTATATTCATGAGCCCCTGTAGGTCAATGCACAAATTCAGAACATGATTGCACATGGTTATCCCTCTGCTATATAAGGGTTGAACTGATATAAATGATTATTTTCTTAGCCTCCTAGATAATTCCATTAAAGCAGTAGTTCTCAACCTTAGAGGCACATTGGGAATCGCTGGAGAGATTTTAAAGTGCAAATGCCTGGATCTCACCCCAGAGGCTGCCATTTAGTTGGCCTGGAAAATTAATTGAAATAACCAAGGAATGGAGAAGCCTTCATTAAAGGAACAGTGATGGAAGATGAGTCTGCGAAATATAGAATTAAGACTAAACCTGTGTGGGACTCAAGTGAATATGCATGTTACTAGCTTTGGCGATGTTCAGATAATAACTAGCAAAAGTTGCAAAGGAAGGCGAATTGTCTACAATGTTCATGTCTTTATCTTTCTTGGTAAGAAATCAATCAACACATAGAAATCTGAAAACACATTATGTAAACAGTCTGACTCCAAACTTACTTCTTCTCATAATTATTTTTCAGAATCTTGAAGGCATCATTGTGTCACTAATATCTCTTTTAATTAAATCCATTAATCTGAAGTTCAGCAGTCCCTTCAGCTTTACTTTTATTACTTCCATTGTCCTCCTGGAAAATTAAATTAAATTCATATTTTAAAGATAGCATATATCATATAATCTCACTTCATCATTTACAGTGAACTATCTGAGCTGCCATTTGACTGACCACCTTGTCATCTCCCTTCCACATGTGAAACATAGAGAGGCCCTGGATGGAGTTCACCAAATGTTAACCAAGTACCTCCAAGTAAGATAGAAGTCAGTGAGTGTCTTTTGCATGTCATTCCATATGTATTGCTTAACATTTTAGAAGGGCATATATCATTTCTCCACAAACAAAATGTTTTCCCTAGACAAAATCTGTGAAGGCCCAATTGCCCAAATTGCCAGTCTTGGTTTCATGCCTCCAAACCAAGACCTTCCTCTGTCTCTTCCTGAATCTCCTGAAGCCCAACTGCTTCTCCCATCATTCTGCTCCTCCTGCCTCTGCCCTTGGACAGTGATCCTTGTAGGACTGGGACTATGTAACTCTGACAGTGCCCAGATGCACTGAGCTAAGCCTGGTTGGTGACATCCACCCCCCAATCCCTTCACTAACCTGTACACTTCCTAAGAATGGAGATGCCATCTCTATATCAAAGCCCTAGGAATGTGATTAGCACAGAGTACTAAACTCAGATGTGTTATATATATATGGACCAACTCTACACAAGGAACATAAACTTTATATACTGCAAACAAAGGAAAGGTTCCAGATGAGTGGAGGGAGGAGCATAGGAAGGGAAAGGGAATGAAAAAGCGAATTAAGATGTGTTATGTACATGTACCAACTCCCCACAAGGAATGTAAACATTATGTACTACATACATGTAAATAAGGTAAAAAAGAACAAATAATATTATGAAAAGTCTATATCCACAAATATGACAGTGCCACCCAAATTATTTTTTAATAAAATTCAAAAAACAAAATCTAAAATTGATACAGTAAATGCTTGCTAAAAAATTTTGTTAAAATGGAGGGAAACATTTCAAAAACAAAAGAAGTATTCCTGAGAACAAGAAGGACCTGCCATCTCCTAGAAAAGATGGAGCATGGGGAGCAAGAACAGGGCATTGCTTTGATGCAAATCGGTGACCAGGGAGCACAGGCCACATTTACCCCATCTCACAGCATAATTGTAAAGACCTGACAGTCCACTTTTTCCCAGAGGTATTTAATCCACTCTGATTCTAGTGTGATGAGAGGCTGTGGATGTGGCAACATCCTGGGAAAGTATCATCTGTCTGGAACAGAACACTAGCTCAGAACAGTTCTGGAAAAATCAAAGTGGAAATCTGAGACTGGGTCTAGGGCAGAGGCTCATAGGCTAAGTTCCACCAGTCACAGGCAGTCGAGGCCAGAGGGCCACTCTGTGCTCTGGCAAGGGACAGCTGCACTCCTAACTCATTCATCCCTTACCATATGCCAACGTGACTACACACCTATGGCAGGCATACTTTCATAGAGGCAGGTAAGGGAGCAAGACATCTCCTGAGGCTGGGTTAGATGGCTGAAGAGCAGCAGAAAGTGAGGGAGACCTGAGTAATGGGGGCTGCTGGCACCTGAACCCAGATGTGAGGCCTATTTAGCCTTAAGATGCTACATGGAAGGCAGAGTCTCATCTGTCAGTTCTGGAACATTTTCCTGTACTGGGTTGAATATTGTCCCCAAAAGTTCATATCTACCTGGTACCTCAGAATGTGATCCTATTTGGAAATAGAGTCTTAGCAGATGTATTTAGTTAAGATGAGGTCATACTAGATTAGTTGAGCCTTACATTCAATGACTGATGTCCTTATAAGAAGACCCAATGAGGACACACTGGCCCACAGGAAGAAGGCTGTAAGATGATGAAGACTTGAGTGACACAGCTGAAAAGGTCCAGGAGTGCTTATAGGGAAAAGGTAATGGGAGTTGCCAGAGACCTCTACAGTGGTCCTGATCTCCTGCAAGCCAGTACAACACCCACAAGATAGGAAAGTAGGAATTAAAAGAAACACAGAGACAGAGTCTTGAGAGAAACTGAGACTTGGGCTGATCTAAGCTGCTCTGAGCAGCAAAGACAAAGGATTCTCAGAACATCCAGTGTTTATTCATTACAAGTATGGGAAGGGGGAGAACTGGGCAGACCTTGGGACACCTGTTGATAACAAGTATAAAGCAGGCAGGACTGTAGAATAAAAACACAAGCATATCTTTGCTGAAGAGAACAAATGGTTAATTCAGAGGGGAAGCATTTAGCTGGAGTCAGTTGACCTTGACTGGGAGTGAACTCAGCCAAGCTCTGCTACTTCCAATGTAACACAGCCCAATTATGGAGGGGCAAGAAGCTTGTGCCACTATAGCCTGCTAATACTGAACAAAGGTGTCTGCCACAAGTGCTAGCAACACGGGACCTGGAAAAGGCCCTGGAGCCTGCACCTCTGCTGACACCTGGACTTCAGGTGTCTGACCTCCAGAATGGTGAGAGAACATATTTCTGCTGTTCTAAGCCCCCTGTTTGCAGCATTCTGCTACAACAGCACTGGGATACTAATGCACTCCTATGTGCCAGAGCCCAGTCTCCTAGAGGTGTCAGGCTCTCCCCATGCAGCTCTCATCTGCCCACATTCTCTCCTATGCCTCACATCAAGCCACAAGAGCCCCAGCTCCTCTCCTGGCCCTCTGAGCTTACAGTGGAACAGATTGCTTCCTGTTCTCTCAGGCATGCAGGTGCCTGCTCCCTCCATGTCCATTGGGTGCAGCCTCTGCACTCACAAATCCCTAGCAAGGGATAGACACAGGGCTGAAGCTCACACACCTGAGGTCTGTGCACAAGCATCAGACTTCAAGTCCCCAAAGACCTCCTTCTCCCACTGGAAAGGGGCTGGCAGACACTGACCTCCTATAAGTCAGTGGTCCCACAGCTACAGATATCTATTGTCCCCCATTTGTCCCTCAACTCAGGAAAAAATATTCTAAGTTCTCAAAGGTTCCTGTTGGCACCTGGCTTACTCCACACTCACCCTGTCCGGGCTGAGGACTGAGGGCTAAATAGGGTTTGTATCTATATGGAGGGCCCACCTGTGTCTGGTCTTTCACCAAGAAGTTAACGATCCCCTGTTCCCTCCAAACTAAGTCCCCACTGCAGAACTTAACTCTGTGGCATTTCCTTAACATGGTTAAGTAGCTTGAAATAAAGCTGAGTGAAACAAGCCTTCAATGTGCAAAGAAAATCAAGTCTGTGCTGAGAAGCCCCACATTTCCAGCTCATTGCTCCACTACCACCAGCCTATCATTAAAGCTCAGTTCAGTGGGTTGCCAAGCTTTATGGCACTGCAGCCCTCTAAAACTACTAGTCAAAGGGTGTTGTGCTGGCAACTCTTATTGGAGGAGACCCACTGTTTGAGCTAAAGCTGGTGCTGTAGGTAGCCTGTCTTTGCTGCCCACATAGCCAGCTGGACACTATAAGAGAAGACAGCTGCAATCCCTGTACACATACAGAAGAAGGGGGAGGAAGTGGAACAAAGAGTGTCCTGGCCAGGGACTCCATAGAGACAGGAAGTTAATGGGGTCAGAAGTGACTCCCTTGCTCTATGTGGCTGAACCTAGTAACTATGACCAGCAGTCAGGGAATCTTGTATTGTCCCACAGGCTGAGACCTGCCAAGAAAGTACCCCTAGGCCTCCACTCCAAACCCACCTCCATATGCAAGTCACTTCACTCAATGGCTGAAGCTTAGATACCACATCATGGCTGCTCTAACAGGTCAGGCATGCCCAAACTGACAAACACTTTCCAGACTCAACACAAGAAGGGGAACTCACTGCTACTTCTCTGCTTCAGTAGCATACATATGGTTTGGCAACAATGACCCACACTAATATATATATATATATATATATTTTTTTTTTTTTTTTCTCACCCACAAGGAGCAGAGGTGGAATGGGAATGGACATTTTATTAGAATGTTTTCTTCAAGTGCAGAATCACAGAAGCCAGTGAATCAGTGCTCACTTAGGAAAGCAAATGCTATCTCTGCAGGTTTTAACTTTTACAAAAGAAAACAGTCATGGTACAAATTTTCCTCCAGGAACAGCTCCCACAGCCTGAGTCCTTGAAAATATGCGTGTTGGCCTGAGGTTACAAACAATCAGACCACAAGGGAAGCATTGGAGTCAGAACCTGGGGCCATGCAGTTTGAGCTCTGGGGTCTGGCCACACACAAACCCACAGCCACCTGGGTCAGCAGAGCTCCCGAGCAAAATGGATCAATTGACAAAATGCATTAGGCATGGTTAATGTCTAATGACA
Source organism: Heterocephalus glaber (assembly GCF_053883595.1). Taxonomy (NCBI): domain Eukaryota; kingdom Metazoa; phylum Chordata; class Mammalia; order Rodentia; family Bathyergidae; genus Heterocephalus; species Heterocephalus glaber. The sequence goes on from NW_028258320.1 coordinate 54,457,656, forward strand.
AAATAATGTTCTACCTACTGCAAAATTGCATAAAAGTGAGTGCAGAAGAATTTCATCAATGTTGTCCATATCAAAATCTGAAAGGTTAGAGGATGAAGTCCCCTCCTTGGGACTCCTCCTGATCGTCCACGCTCTTCATCCCTCCCTTTCAAGCCTGACTTCTCAGTATCCATGGCCTTTGCAAGATGACAGTGGATCCAAAGTCCTCAGCTACTTGTCATCCCTTTCCACAGTATCTGCACCTGGTAGGTGCTGAACTATGCCACAGGCACCCTATGTTACATGGCCCCGGCCTGCTGAAGCTTAGAACCAAGTTACTACTCTGCCACAGACCCAAGTCTACCATCAGTCTTAGGAGTCTGAGGGGAAGTGGCAAGCCCTCATTAAAATGCCTTCATATTCACATTTTTATCAATGTCTCATATTTAGTAAATGTCAGCTCAGTGTAGCCAAGCTCCACATCCCAGTACATGTCAGGTACCAAGTCTAGATCTCCTGGATACACTGACTGCACCTGAAGGAGCTCTGACTTGGTTAGACTTTCTCCGTAGAATCTGGATTGGGGAAGCGTAAGAGCCTGATGGATGCATAATAAGGCAGAAATGAGTGAGATGGGGAAGTGATGTGAGTCTGTTGGATAATTGGAGATCCACTGGAGCTCCAGGCTGAAATATGAGTCTCTCCATGGATGATTTCCTTCAGAGCAAAGCCAGCCCTTCTTCCCTCAGCCCTTATAGCTTAACTGAGACTAGGATTTTATGAATGTCTATATCATTAGAATAAACACTCCTTTTTGTGAGCTGGCTCAAATTGCTTCCTGTCCCTTGCAACCTTCCTGGCCAAAGCAGGGCTGCGGTGCCTGCCACCTTGCCTCTGCCTGGCTCCTTTACCTAATGAAGTTTTATGGCCCTTTTCATGAAGGGGAGGTAGTGGTCATCAGCCCAGGCTATACTCTTCTGCTGTTCCAGATCAGACACTAAATCAGAGGTGATTTAATGTCTGGGCACATAGTCAAGTAGGAAGATATGAGGGCTGATCTCTCCAAAGTCATCTAACCTGGCTCTCACCCTGCCTGAAGAACCAGGCATGGTGCCTGGGTCTTTGTGTAGGTTAGGCCTTCTTTCAGGGCTCAGTCCCCCATTCATGAGTTGTCACTGCAGCCACTTCCAGCCAACACAAGGATGAGATGCCCAGCAGGAACAAGCCTGCTTAGACCACACACACCCGAACAGATAGAACAGCTTCCAATTGAAAAGGGCCTGCAACAACTGGCCCTGTGTCTGGAAATAAACAGAAAGCAGCAGTCATTTCCTCCAAGACATTGTGAGTCTTTTCAGAGTCCCACTCATGCCAGTTGGCCCAGTTCTCCAAGTTTGGTACTGCTGTGGCCCTGGAGGCAGGCTGACTTAGCAGCCCCCAGAAACCATAGGGTCTTGATGTGTTCAGGGCTGTGGTTCTAACAGCTGCACAAGCTCCAGAAAATCCTTAAGGGGAGAAACAGACTGAGCCTAAAGGCAGAAACATCTGGCAGGCTGCAAACAACACTGGAGATAATTCTCCACAAAGACATGCAGGAGAGGCCTTGGCTGCTGGTCCTGCCCCCAGTGTGCTGGTGTGAAGCTGATCATGCTGATCAGTCCCTCTTTGCTCCAAGGAAATAGATTTGTCATCACTGTGCCTTCTGAAGCTCTGGGTTAGCTTTCAGATAGGCTTCAGAGTCTGTTCTTGTTTTTTTTTTTCCAAAATATTTCATTTTTCAGGGCCAGAGATGTAGCTCAGTGTCACAAGGCCTGCCTAGCAAGTGCGAGGTCCTAAGTTTGATCCTCAGTATCAAAGAAAAAAAAAGTACCAAAATATTTCATTTTTCTCCACTTTGGTCACTATTTCTAATAGATAAATGCCTAGCTCTATTAAGCATTTTTAGTATTAGGAATGACTGAAAGAAATTTTGCCTGAACAAAGGCAGTTAGAATTTCTAGAAATTCACTTCCTCTCCCACGGGACTCCCCCTTCTTCCATTTCCACACCTACACCCAGGAGTTACCATGATTCTCTTTCAGAGGTCCAGTAGGAACAGTTTCCACAAATCAACATTAGAAATAATTTGCTTCAATCTTCTTATAATACTAATAAAAATGCAAAGAATAGCCATAATTAAAGTTTAAAAATAACCCAAAGTTAAATAGTTCCTATTACTCTTATTATTTTTCAGATTGATATAAAAATAATATTTATTAAATAGCAGTCAATAAAAATTAATCTCTTAAGTGCTTAATGGATTCCTTGATACAGCTCAGCCATGATCCTCCAGCAGCTACCAGTTATATGCTGTTCTTACTACAGATGACATGAGGAGCTCCTAGACGGCACCAAGAGGACCTCGTATTTTAGGACTGCTGACAGACAGCAGCTTCAATGATGTCACCTGTCACTGGAGTGAGGATGGTGCTCACAGGAGTACCATCGTGAAATTGAAACAAACTAGAATTACCACATTAGGCCTTCCCTGCTGGCATCCTATGTATCCTGCCCCATCAAGGAAAGAGCCCTTTCTAACCCTCTAACCCATCTGATGCTCTATGTCTTATCCAGTGTTCCATTCTGCACAAGTGTCTCACTCTTTAACAGATCCACCTACAAGTACACAGTCACCCTTCTACATAAAAACACCCATCACCTCCAGATGTCAAATGAGATGGTGTCTGAGGGGAAACCAAGGGTCACCATAGGAAAGTGTATCTGAAAACTGGAAGTGCAGCTGGACCCTGTCCTCAAAGTAAATGCCCATATTCTGGTATATGCAGAGGGTCTTACTGAGTCAGGCAAGTGCGTTCTTGGATTGTTTTCCATGACCTCATTATTTTAAGTCAAAGTCACAGGCAGGCAAGAAGGCAGAGTCATAGGCTTCCCATCAATGAGGCCAGCATTTTCCCTTCTGTGCTTGTCTTACCCCACATTGGCTGATTCTCACGTTGCATCTCCTTAGCTTTCCCAATTGTCCTCTAAAGATGGGACCATCAGGGGTAGCAGCAGGATAAATCTCCAGTGATTTTTCCAAAGAGAAGCTCAATACCATGCTCCCCAAAACCACCACTTGGCTCTCGGGGGATGGCAGGCAGCTTTCAGGGTCCATGCTGTGCCTGAGAACCATGGCTATGAACTTACAGAGAAGACTGCACAAGGCAGTGATGCCCTTGATGTGACTGTCGTTGAGTGTAATTCAGAGTGTTGCCCTAGAGGAAAACAACCCAACTTCAATTGTTCTAACAACCCTAACTTTGTCCCAAAGCAATTGCACTGTCCAGTTTTATTGTTTTTCCTCTCAGTAAAACATGCTGACAGGGCTAATTTCATTTATGAAGGAAGGAAGGGTTTAGCACATGCCCTACACAGTTAGAGGACTATTAAAGGCTTGTCTGTGCATAGTCAAAACAATGTCCAACACCTGCAAACTCAATCTCTAAAACAGATAATAAATACCAATCATCTCACAATATTGTATTAATTCAAGGGATCTAAGAGATTAAAGTTGACTTTTAATACTCTATGCTTTTATCAGTGCATTTGAATATAATCTCAGCTCTACATCATGAACACTTTGTTCACATATTCAGGGTTTCCAGCTTCTCATGTTTATTGTGTTAAAAATCAATATAGATATCTGGCAACAGTTTAGAATCAAAGACTTTTTTAGGAAAATAAAGACGCTACTGGGTGCATATTTTTAAAAGGGGCTCTTTTCCAAGGAGATTGAGTTTCCTGAGAAATAGTGAATGTCCCCATGCAGAAAAGGCTAAGCCAGCCAGCCCAACCACTCTTGTTAGAAAGGTCTGTTTGTAGGTCTGCTCAGCTGGCATCTGGGCATTGGATTTGGGAGAGTTCCTCTTACTCCTCAGATGAATGAGGGTGACTCCCCGTGCCTGACTGTGTGTGCAAACTATGAAGTTTGTGCTGGTCACCTGCTTTATTCCTGGAGGCTGGGACTTCTGCTATGTGCCAGGCAGAGTGGTCTATATGACTGACCCTAGTGAAAACCTTAGGCAGAAACCCGGCACAACTGTCACTGTATTTTTGTTGCTTATCTCTCCTGGGAGAGGAAATGATAAATAAGCCAGGGCCTGTGTGCTTCCAGATTCCACCTGCATCTTTCCCTTTTTCTAGATCTTTTGATCTAGCCATATATGTTTCCCTTGCCACAGTACCAAACCTTGGCTCTGAGCACAGCCACATGTTGAGGTCAGTGAGTCCCAGCCAATCTCTGAACAAGGATAGTTCTGGAGCTCAAAACTCTCCCTAGCTCCTGACTTGATTATGACTCTGCAGGTGACCATCTTCTGGCCAGCATCCTGGCAGAGGCTTTTGCTCTGTATTTTTATTTTGGAGTTTAAAAGTTAAAGAGACTTTAAAAGGATCCCAGGCTTCTTTGAAGGGCTGTGCTCTGGGAGTCACCCTTAGATGGGTATCACCTTTGATGCTATCACAGAGGAGAACAGTTTGGGTTTCTTAGCAAAATCAGCCTTCCAAGAGCTACCACTCAAAATAGTAGGATACCAGTGGGGAAACTCTTCCTTCTCTGCTAAAACAAGGGCCACCTTTGAGCAGTCAATGTTGGGCTGACATCAGTTTGTCTTCTAGGAAATGACAAAGATAAGAAAAGGGATTCTGAGATAACAGTAGAGACTGTAGTAGTGGGGGAGGGTTCTGTGCAGCTAGGAGGAGATGTGGACTGGGTGCTTGGGTCACCCCAAGGAGACATATTAGGAGTTGGGGCTTTGGGCATGGTGATTAGGTCTTACAAGTGAAGTCTTCGTGACTGTGATCAGTGTCCTGATAAAAGGAACCCCAGAGAAGTCGCACCCCATTTCCCCCACATCAGAGCCCAGGAAGGAGGTGACCAGGATCTCACCAGAACCCAATCAGGCTGGCACCTGATCTCTGACCTCCATGCTCCAGAACTGTCAAACATAAGTGACAATTGTTTATAAGCTGAACAGCCTGATACATACTTTATTAGCATAGTCTGAAGGTACTGAAACTGGGGAAAGTCATGGTACCTTAGTGGTAGCATCTTAAATTGTTCTCAAAGAGGAAACATGAGAGATCAAGGCAAAGAGGAAACATGAGAGACAGCCCAGAAGGATCATCAAGGAGTGGACTCACAAGCAGGACAGTAGAGTCTCATGGCAGTGGCAGCAAGGGGTGAAGGAGGGAACGAGAGGCCACTGAGACTGGCTGGAGAACATGATGGGAAGGAAGAACACATTATTCTATCACATTATTGAGGCCTATATTAGAATTTCATTTGCTGGCCAATAGTCACTAAACATGAGTATATCTTTGCCTAGGGCATGATTGTTATTTCCAATCAATTCTTGTTTCCCTTTAAGATCTAGAACCCCAGTTAGCCAACCCCACATGAAGTCAGTGTAGTCAAAGCTTGCCAAAGAGGACTACAGATGGCAGGCCACACTGCTTCTGCAGAACTGACAAGAGACAGCACACTCCACAGCCCGGGGCAAGGACACTTCTCTGAATGTCTGTCCAGATCACTGAACATGGGCAAAAACTGGACATGAATTGAGGCTCCCAAACCCTCACAGGATATCATATATTATTGTGGCATCCCACAGGCTCCTTTATTTTAACAGCATAACATAGCATGAAAACACAGATCTCCAGTGGAAACTCTTCAGAGAAGAATCCAGTGGAATTATTGATGACGGTGTTGATACATTCCTATAGAACTTTGGAAAAATGCCAGTTATCACACACACATACAAACTGAAGCCGCTTGGAACTCCCATTCGTAGAGGAATTTGTCATCACCACTGGACCCACAGTGAAAGCGTCAGCAGAGAACAAACACCCATCAAGTTTGTAGGATGTTCCACACACACTATCCCCACAAAAGATGGCAGAGAAAAAGGCCAAGTCCAGCTGAACATAACTTCATTAGTTTCACATTAAGAACAACCTTCAAAGAGTGCTTGAACAAAACAGAGTTGGTGGGTTACTTCCAACATTTAATTCAACAAAGGAATTTCAAATCAAACCCAAGGAAGCTTGTGCTTTTTAAGGTTGTTTCCATTTCTTTTGCATATATATATTTTTTAAAAAACACAAAACTCTGCAATGAAGAGAAAAGAAGGTCTGTGTGACTCTTCCAGTAGGGGGCATGGTAGAGGCCAAGTCTCCACATGGAGAGAAACACAATGGCAGATAGGCTCTGGATGGGTTGTGGAGGGGTGAATTTTGTGGAAGCTCATTCTTCAAGCAAGAGCATTGCAGCTTTTCTGCCTGGTGGGTTAGAAGAGCATGGAGAGAGATGGATTGCCTCTTCAAAAGGCTGTGAGGCCTTGAGTGTAGACCCTATTTATAACAATAGGGTCTAGACAATTATTAACAAGCAGTAGCCTCCAAACAACGTATTTACGTGCTGAATTTTTCATGCTTTGCAAGACTTGCCTCTCCTTCCTTGTCCATTTCACTGCTGCTTAGCACAGACGGAAGAAAGGAGCTAGAGGTAAAGGTTAAATGCAAAATTAACCAAGCAAATTACCCTCTGCACCTACTGTGAAAATTGGGTGGAGGGATTTGAAATAAATGGCACAAAAAAAGTTGAGTATGCGCTGTAGTTTCCTTCTTTCCCCAGTAACCAAGACTTAATCACATTTTCATAAACCATGAAGGAATTAACAATTAGTATGATAATGACTATGTCTCTATTAAGTACTTACTTCGGTATTGCATGATTTGTATCCTATGTTTATTTCACAATCCAAAAACTGATAATTTATGAGTTAAACAGGTCCAGATACTTAGGTAAAAAATAATGAATTACTATGACATGTTTAGTGATGCCAAATACTAATATGTATTGAACTAGCTGTTGTAGTAGCTGCCATAATTGAAGGCCAATTGAGCCTTAACTGCATGGAGTTGTTGGATTACTTCACTATAAATTGCATCTTAGATTGAAAAGTATTTATAAATATTAAACAGCACAAAATAATCAAGTTGTTATTCACTCAGAATGAAACGTGCCCCTGTGCTGCATAAGAAATGTATAGATTGCTACCGAGGTCCTGAGTCGCATGGAAGACACTGAATCACCCCACTGCAGACAGGCAGCCAACTGATTCCACACTACAAAGAAGCAGAGGACACCAGACCACCAGACCAAGGTACTGAGTCCCACTGTTCCCGGCCCAGAGGTAGGGGCTTCTGAGCCGTCGTCCCACTGTTCCTGGTCCAGGGGAAGGGGCTTCCCGGTCACCTTCCCTCCTGCTGCTCCCAGCCCAGAGGAAAGGGATTTTGAGCCACCTTCTGTCCCGCTCCTCCTGGCCCAGAGGAAGGGGCTTCTGGGCCACCATTCCTCCCACTGCTCCGGCCAAGAGGGAGGGTCTTCTGAGCCACCATCCCACTGCTCCTGGTCCAGAGGAAGGGGTTTCCTGGCCACCATCCCTCCGGCTGCTCCCAGGCCACAGGAAAGGGCTTTTGGGTCACCATCCCTACCGCTGCTCCCAGCCCCTGTCCCACCTCACCCAGCTCAGAGGAGGTAATCCGTGCAGGTGCTAACAGCCCCCCGCCCCAGTCGAAATGAGGAAACACGTAAATAAGTCTCAAAATCAGACTTCCAGATCAAGTACAGCAACCCCAAAGGGAAATGAGATGGAACACTCTGATACTCAACCACCTGGACCCACTGAACTGGCAACAAAAGGGGATCTGGAAAAAAGGAAATCAGAAATAATTTCTCAGATAACAGGAGAAATTGTGCTCCTAGTGCAAGACATGATTAATAAATCTAGAGAGGAGCTCAGGAAAATGATGGAATCTCAACACAAGAAACAAATGGAACCCATAAAACAGATGCAAATAGATTTCCAGGACATGAAAAACTCCACTGAAAGTCAACACAGAAGAACGAGCCAATGTGAGGACAGAATTTCAGATACAGAAGATAAGATTGCAATTACTAACCAGAAAAAGAAAAATTGCTTCAAAATTATAAGGGAACATGAGAAATCAATCCAGCAGCTGCTAGATGATGCAAAGAAGAATAACATAAGACTGATTGGGCTCAATGAAGAAACAGGAGACAGTGCAGATGACATAAAAAATCTCTTCACAGAAATAATGGCAGAAAACTTCCCAAGCAGGGGAAAAGAGGTTGACATACAGATAAGTGAGGCATATAGGACTCCAAATAGCCTTGATCAAAAAAATCTACACATAGGCATATAATTGTTAAGATTCCAGAAACACAACAGAAGAACAAAGTTCTACAAGCAGTCAGAGAAAAGAAACAAATCACATACAAAGGAAAGCCCATCAGAATAACAACAGACTTCTCAACACAAACCATCAAGGCAAGAAGAGCTTGGAGTGACATATTCCAAGCCCAAAAAGAAAACAGCCTCCAACCCAGATTGATGTACCCTGCAAAACTATCTTTCAAAATGGATGGAGAAATAAGATACTTTCATGACAAAGAGCACCTTAGGAACTTCGTGAATACCAAACCAGCACTCCAAAGAATTTTACACAATATCCTAGGAACAGACATTGAGGATCACAACCCCAGGAAGCAAAGCAGAATGAAACCATCTGGCATGACAAGAAATTAAATGTAAAGGAGGAGAGCCCAACAAAAAGAAAAAGTCATGGCAATGACAAGTCAATACATTTCAGTTATAACCATCAATGTTAATGGTCTCAATTCACCAATCAAAAGAAATAGACTGGCAGAATGGGTCAAGAAGCAAAATCCAACAATATGCTGCATACAAGAAACACACTTAATTCAAAAGGAAACTCATAGACTGAAAGTTAAAGGGTGGAAAACAATACTGCATGCGACAGGAACACGAAAAAAGGCAGGAGTAGCTATCCTCTTGGCAGATCAAGTAGATTTCAAACCAACACTGATTAAGAGAGACGAAGAGGGACACTACATCCTTGTAAAGGGAACAATCCAAGAGAAAGAGATGACAATCACATTCTTCTCAGCTGCACATGGGTCATTCTCCAAAATAGACCACATATTCACTCATAGAACATGTTTAAGTAAGTGCAAAGGAATTGAAGTTATCCCTGGTATATTATTAGACCATAGTGTGATGAAATTGGAGATCCATAGCAAAAGAAACTCAAAAAATTTCATTAATATGTGGAAATTGAACAACACACTTCTGAATAACCAATGGGTCACAGAGGAAATTAAAGAAGAAATCAGTTCCTTCAATTAAATGACAATGACAATACAACATATTGGAATCTATGGGACACAATGAAAGCAGTCTTACAAGGGAAATTCATAGCAGTGAATACGCATATTAGGAAAACAGAACGAGCCCAATTAAACAACCTCATGCTGAACCTCAAGCTTCTAGAAAAAGAAGAGCAGGACAACCCCAAAGCTCATACAAGGGAGGAAATTATAAAGATCAGAGGAGAAATCAATGCAATGGAGACTAAGAGAACGATACAAAAAATCAATGAAGCCAAGAGTTGGTTCTTCGAAAGAATCAACAAAATTGACAAAACGTTAGCCAACCTTTTCAGAAAAAGGAAAGAAAAGGCCCATATCCATGTAAAAAGAATGAAAAGGGTGAAATTACAACAGACCCAGCAGAAATCCAGAGGATCATCAATACCTACTTCCAGAACCTATATGCCAATAAGATGGACAACACAGAAGAAATGGACAGATTCCTAGATACATATGAATTACCAAAGTTGAACGAAGAAGACCTAAAAATTCTAAACAACCCAATATCAACCAATGAAATTGAAAATATAATTAAAAACTTAATTACTAAGAAAAGCCCAGGCCCTGATGGCTTCACTGCTGAATTCTACAAGACATTTAGAGAGGAACTGCTGCCACTACTGTTTTAACTCTTCAATGAAATTGAAAGGGAAGCAATACTCCCAAATTCACTCCTGGAAGCAAGCATCACCTTGATCCCCAAAGCAGAGAAAGACCCAACTGAAAAGGAGAACTATAGGCCAATCTCACTAAAGAACATAGATGCAAAAATCCTTAATAAGATACTGGCAAACAGAATGCAGAAGATCATCAAGAAGATCATACACCCTGATCAAGTGGGATTCACCCCAGGGATGCAGGGATGGTTCAACATACACAAATCAATCAATGTAATACACTATATCAATAGAGCCAAGGACAAAAACCATGTGATTCTCTCCATAGATGCAGAAAAAGCATTTGACAAAATCCAACATGCATTTATGATAAAAATCCTACAAAAAATTGGAATAGATGGTCTCTACCTCAAACTGATAGAAGCCATCTATGAAAAACCAATAGCCAATATCATACTAAATGGTCAAAAACTGAAATTCTTCACACTAAAATCAGGAAAAAGACAAGGATGTCCACTATCACCACTCTTGTTCAATATAGTTCTGGAAACATTAGCCACAGCAATTAGACAAGAGAAAGAAATAAAAGGAATAAAGATAGGTAATGAAGAAGTCAAATTGTCATTATTTGCAGATGACATGATACTGTATAGAGAAGACCCCAAGAACTGCACCAAAAGTCTTCTAGGTTTAATAACTAAATTCAGTCAAGTAGCTGGGTATAAGGTCAACACACAAAAATCAATAGCTTTCCTCTACACAAGTGACAGACTCACTGAGAGAGAAATAGGGCCAATAATTCGTTTCACAAGAGCACTCAAAAAATTGAAATACCTAGGAATCATTCTAATGAAAGAAATCAAAGACCCCTTCTCTGAAAACTATGGCACTCTGAAAAGAGAGATTGAAGATGATATCAGAAAATGGACAGACATCCCCTGCTCCTGGGTAGGAAGGATTAATAAAGTGAAAATGGCCATACTTCCAAAACTGCTATATAGATTTAATGAAATTCCAATTGACATCCCAGCAGCATACTTCATAGTCCTTGAGAAAACAATCCAAAAATTCATTTGGAGCAAGAAGACACCCAGAATAGCAAAAGCAATTCTAGGTAACAGAGACATGGCAGGGGGTATCACAATCTGCAACCTGCAACTATACTACAAAGCTATTGTGATAAAAACAGCATGGTACTGGCAAAGAAACAGACTTGAGGACCAGTGGAACAGATTAGAAGATGCAGAAACAATGCCAGACACAGTCAGCCATCTCATCTTCGATAAAGGAGCCAAACACCCTCACTGGAGGAAAGATAGCCTCTTTAATAATTGGTGATGGATAAATTGGGCTTCAACCTTCCAAAGATTAAAACTAGACCTATATCTCTCACCATGCACTAAAATAAAATCAAAATGGATTAAAGATCTAAATATTAAAATAGAAACTCTGAACCAGTTGGAACAGAGGTTAGGTAGAACCCTTGAAGACATCAGTGTAGGAAAAGATTTTATGAACAAAACCTCAGGTGCCCGTGAACTAGCACAAACAATCAACAAATGGGATCTCTTCTTATTAAAAGGCTTCTGCACAGCAAGAGAAACCAACAGCAGTGTGAAGAGACAACCCACAATGTGGGAAAAAATCTTCACCTGCTCTTCCTCAGACAAAGGTCTACTATCTCGAATCTATAAAGAACTTAAAATGATCAGACCTCCCAAATTTAAAGACCCAATCCAAAAATGGGCATCTGAAATGAACAGACATTTCTCAGACAAAGAAGTAGAAATAGCAAATAAAGACAAGAAAAAATGTTTAATATCACTGGTCATTCGAGAGATGCAAATGAAAACAACGCTGAGATTCCACTTCACTCCAGAAAGAATGGCTGCTATCATGAAATCAACCAATAACAAATGCTGGCAGGGCTGTGGGGAAAGAGGAACCCTGCTCCACTGCTGGTGGGAGTGTACACTGATGCCAGCACTGTGGAAATCAGTATGGAGATACCTCAAAGAACTAGGAGTGGAAGTCCCATTTGACCCTGCTATTCCCCTGCTGGGTATCTTCCCCAAAGAATTAAAAGAATCATACCACAGTGATATATGTGCACCCATGTTCATAGCAGCGCAGTTTGTAATAGCTAAAACTTGGAAACAGCCCAAATGCCCATCAACTGGAGACTGGATAAAGAAAATGTGGTTTTTTTAATAAAATGGAGTACTACTCAGCCATAAAAAATGAGACATTAGAGACATTTATAGCTAAGTGGATGCACATTGAGGCAATACTCTTAAGTGAAATAAATAGGACACACATGTGTAAATAGTGAATAGTTTCTCTGGTGTGAGAAACTGAAAGTGTAAAAAAGGACTAAATGTATAATAGGTAATGTGAAATAGGAAGAAAAGGGGCAAAGGGGAAGAAGTGGGAGGGCTAGGGGAAAGGATAGAAGGGAATGGGATTAATATGATAAAATAGAAAAACAGGAATAATATCTTTGTAAATAGGGAGGACTGGAGGGCTTGAAGGGAGGGCTGTACAAGGGTGAAAAATAAGAACCAAGGGAGACTATGTAAAGGTGCAAATTTCCAATGATGAATGTCATTATATTGTATACCTAAAATGTACCAATGATTAGAATGAATAATCAATAATGTAAAACAGGAAGAAAAGGTCCAGAGGAGTAGGGGTAGTGGGAGGGGCAGGGGAAAGGAAAGAAGGGAAAGGAAAAATGATGAGAAGTGGAAAAAATGGAAATAAAGCCTTTGTAAATAGGGAAGGGTGGAGGGGGTGAAGGGAGGGCTAGGAATGGGGAAAAAATAAGAACCAAGATGCATCATGTAAAGGTACAATTCCCAATGAGAAATGTAATTGTGTTGTATACCTACAATGTACCAATAACAGAATTTAATACAAAAAAAAAAAAGAAATGTATAGATTGAACATAAAAGCCATTACAAAAAAATGAAGTGTTTGTAGTTTGCAATCTGGATATGACCCACAACTCATTAGGAACTGTGTTTTTGGCCAAACTGACCCAGGTTCCCCCTGCCACAGGTGGTGACAGGTCCCTACTGTTGAGGGCTTTAGGGTCTCCTAAGGTAGAATATTCAGACACAGAATAACACTATTAATGACAAAAGGAGACATTATCTCCTATTCAGAACAGAACAACTGTCCTTATAATTGAAACTTCATGCTAGAGTCAAAATTTCTCTTTGGAATGAGAGTGGCATCCTATTTTCCTCTACCAGCATTAGCCACTGAATTGCTCTTTCTCTTCCAAGATAACCAAGTTTGGCTCAAAGATGTTTGGGAGGCCAGTACCAGGCCTGGGCTTGCACACCCTCTTAAACACCGAAGGCCCTGAGTCTACCAGTCCCAAGCAGGCAAGTTCTGTGACCAGAGGTGGCACTGAGACCTGAAGGTGCTTATGACACCCTTTCCCTGCTGGATACTCTTTGGCTTCTGGGGCAGTGAGGCACCCACTCTGGGTGGTGGCCTCATTCGTAGGATGACAAGTGCCCCCAGTGCAACTTATCTACCTGGTGAGATAGAGTTAAATGCAGGTTCCATGTATCTATTACCTATTGTAGGTTCTATCTGTCTACTATTGCATTAATTGTGTGTGCGCACACAGATCCCGATACAAAATACATTATTTACTATAGATTAGGTCAAAAAAGTTTGAAGACCTCTGGCCTAGAGGAAGGTGTTGGATGTAGGTGCTTGGCTATCTACTCTAGTACTTTGCCATTGTGATAATTTGCCAACATAGAACCCTATAAACCTGTAACTCTATAAACTCTGTAAACATAACTCTATAAACTCTCTTTTTTCTTGTATGCAATCACCAGGGGATGACCAGTTTAGACACTCCCTCTCATTTCCTCCAGGTAAGGACTGACATGTGGCCTCACTGTAGGTGGACCCTCTTGTTCTCAGAAAATTCCTACTTAGCTCAGGGCTTCTGGATTCTCTCATCCTTTCCTACAACTCTTCATTCCTGCTTAAGGAAAACAAGCACAATTACACACTTCAGAGACAGGAATGTTATTGAAAAAAGCAACTGAAAAACACCCTACTAACTACACAACCATCAAAGCGTGTTCTGTTATACTGTCTTGTTTGCTAAAATAACTACTATTGTATAAATTCTATGTTAACATTTTTCTTTTGAAAACCTTAAACATTCTCCTCTTTATACAGCAACATTGGTCAGCAATTCCTCTTTTAGCTAACTTTCTCCTTGGAATCCTGCCCCTACTGTTCAGGAAAAGATCATCTTTTCCTGGCAATTAAGCCATGTTTCAAAGCTATCCCAATATTTCCTGCTTCAAGATTGGAAATAAAATCTGATGCCCCATCCACATGGACCCCCATTGCATTTATCAGTAAATGGAACTGACAGCCAGAATGCGGGACAAGGGTTGTATGGGAAGGGGACTGAGCAAACACATCTCAGGTGCTATTTCAGGATGGAGTTGAAACACATCTGTCCTTCCTGTGGTTTGGGTTTGCCTTAATTTTTTTCCCCAAATTTTGCATATTATAGGCCCTTTATTTGTATGGTATAAGCTACTATCAACAACCAAGAATTTTGCCACACTGATACAATGAAGAATATAAAAGTTCAGTATTTCGGAGGCCATGTGAATGGGTGTAGGCTGTGTCCAGAGAGCACCAGCTCAGGACTAGGCATCCACACCCAGAATGCACATCTCTCAGCTATCACCTAATGGCCACCACCTCAGTCCTTCATTTCATTCAGCAAATATCTACAGAAGACCTGTTCCTTCTTGTGCAGCTGCTTTATCCAGATGAGCGTTCCACAAGATGAGGGGGTGGGAAGCTCTGGGGCTGGCAGAAAGGGATGTCTTCAAGCTCTGTTTCCCCCATATCCTTTATGCTGATCCCCACTTTGTTCCATGTCCCTGCTCATGCTTCTCCTGCTTTTATAGAGGAGACATTTAATGAGTCATTTAATTCAGCCTAATTCTCCCAATTTAGGTCACTGTCTCCTTGGGGAGCCTGCCTCACACTTGGAAACAGTCAGAGAAGGCTCTGGTGCTCTCCCTAGAGACCTGGCCCTTCACAGCTGTCATCAGAGCTGCCATTTATTCTTGTTGTCCATGGAGACTGAGAGCAGGGAGACAGCCTCACTGGTTTCAAGTGACATCTACAAAACTGGCTTGCAGTCTGCATCTTCCAGACTCTGTGAGCAGCACCCAGGTCAACCAAAATTGCCAGGAAGATCCCAAAGACCACCACCCAGCCTGCAGAAGGGGCCAGAACCTTGACAATCACTTCCAAAGGAAATATCAGAACCATGTTTACCTCTGATATTTTATAGTTATCCATACATAAACCTGGTGAAAAGCCACCAAACATTCTACTCCCACAGAGCCTTACTTCTGTCTTTTTTTTAAGCCAGCATTTCTTTTGGGCAGCACCAACCAAGTAAGAGAAGTCCATAATATATGAGCAAACTCTCACTGGATTCTTGGGGTTTGTTGCATGTCACTGAAAGTAATTTGATACCTTTAAGAATCCTTTAGTGTGGGCATAGCAGTACATACCTGTAATTCCAGCACTCAGGAGGACTGCCGACAGTTCAAGGCCAGCCCAAACTACATAGCAAAACCCAGTCTCAAAAACAAAAATCTCTTAGTGTTCAGAAAGCACCAAACTTCAGGTCACCAGTCCTAGTCAGCAGGCCACTGGACCTACCG
Source organism: Heterocephalus glaber (assembly GCF_053883595.1). Lineage (NCBI taxonomy): Eukaryota > Metazoa > Chordata > Mammalia > Rodentia > Bathyergidae > Heterocephalus > Heterocephalus glaber. The sequence continues at coordinate 54,473,282 of NW_028258320.1, forward strand.
ACTCCACACATGCATGTGTGTACACACACATGCACACTGGAAGAGCAGAAATAAAAATAATATCTGCTAATAGCTTTCCATCCATGAAGAGTCATTAAGATCACTCCATGATCTGTGATACTTCTCACACAGTACCTACTGGAGAACCAGACATAAGTTTGTCTGTTTTTTTTGCATTATTCACTTTTTAAAAGTTAGACATTTCACATATATTACAGAATTGTTAATATTTCCATAGAAGCTGGGATCTAAATAGTCAAAAGAACCAAAGATTTTCATTCTGCATTCAGTCTCTGCAATCAGCCCTAGGATAAGTCCCATCTCAAGAGCTTTCCCAGATGAGCCAGCAGCTCCTCCAAGCCCCAGGAAGCTGAGGGCAAGTGGGGTGGGACTGCTTCAGGAAGGAGCAGCACTCACAAGTGTTCAGTTCCAATCTCACATTTTGCAATGAGCCAGTAATGTTTCCCAGAGATGGATTAACAGTGCTCATCCCAAGGGACGTGCCCCCAAGGATGCTGACTATGTAAACCTAACAAACGGCCAAATCAAGAAACCAAGCGTGCTTTAGGGGGTCGGGGCTGATTTTCTGCACACGGTCAGCCCAGCATCAAGGCTGAGTGATCAACAGATGAAATGCTCCATCCCTGCTAATGTGATGTGACAGGACTGTTTTCTCTCCCCCAATCAGAGGCTGGGCACATGCAAGAGACTGGACTCCCGGCCGAAGCCAGTCCACTGGAAAATAAGTATTAAACAGAGCAAAACAAACCTTGTCTTTGGGTGGAGACACATTTTCAGAGGGAAAAAAGCATTCATAGTGAAATAGCTTCAAAAAGACATAGTGGGGTCAAACTCTGCTGCATTCTGAGGTGATCAAATATTTATCATGATTTCTTTCCCTTCATTGTTTGCACTCTCTTTCCAAGTTGATATTGAGGAGTAAATACACAGAGGCCAGCCTCTAAGGAGTTCCCACCAGCCACAGGCATCCTTCAGGAGAGTTCCTTGTTCAGACTATACCGTGCTTTTCAGAAGATGAGAAGTAACATGTCTTCACTTTTAGAGAATCAAAAAGAGATCCAAATCAAAAGAGGACACTCTTGACTCTTCAGAGTAACCAGGATAGAAAAGGAAATGCGAACTGGTAATTCTGTCATTTCCAGTAAGACTGGCTCCTGAGGCAAGCTGAAAGGCTCAGAACAAAAGGTTTGCTCACATAAGGATTTGCTGAACAGCTACTATGTGTCAGGCATTGGGACTACCAAGACAGACAACACATGGACTCTGCCCACAGTGAACTTCTATCCTAAGACACAGAGATAATGTGAGACTGTGATGTGGATGCTGACATGTGGTTCCATCAACACTGGAGGAGGGAGGGAAGGAACAAGATGGAAAAGATAGGACAGAGCAATTATCACCCACCTGAGATAGAGGCTAGGGGGATGTGTGCAGGCAGAGAATGGAGGGGCAGAAGTCCAAAGCAGAGATGAGGAAAGGAGCTCCACAGGGAGGAGAGATCAGGCCCCTGCTCTAGTCCCAGACAGCAGCATCAACAGTAGGAGAAAAGACAGCAGAAGATGAAGTGAGGAGAAGAAAGAGGACTTGGTAACTGAGATGGTAAGGGAAGAATTCAAAGATGACTTTGAGTATGAATCTTATAAGACTATGATTTCTTTCTCCAAGACAGGAAGCCAAAGAGAAAGACTAGTGTGAGGAGTGTGAAGTGTGAAGTGTAGTGGGGGATGGACAGGCAGGTAGCCAGGAACTCAAAGGCAGATCTCAATTGGAGCTGAACCTGATGTAGGTGTAAATCACTGAGAACAGTGGACAAGAGAAAATCAATGTAGAAGTGGGCTGTGGGGGAGCCCAACTGTGGAATATCAGCATGTGTGGAGGATAGGAGTAGGCTGAGAAGCTGAGAAACCAGAGAAGTTTTATCAGAGACATTGTGGGGTATTAAGGGGTTAGCTAAGGGTAGATAGCCACTGGATAGCATGCACTTGTATGGCAATCACATGATTGTCCTGCAGTGTCGCTCAGCCTCTTCAGTGGTGAGGAAGCCAGGTAACTGGATTGCTTTGCTTGGCTAGTAAGGCTCTTCTGTAGATTTCCTCTCTGCTGGGTGCTAAAGGGAGCACAAAGGATAGGAAAGGAAGGACCCCAGGCTCAAGGACCCACCATCTAATGGGGAAGCAAGAGCTACACATATTAAGCATATTGATAACAGCATGGATAGTCTATATTCCACAATAGGCTAAGAATAAGTAATTTCTTCAAAGAGAGATAAAAAAAAGACAGCAGGAGAAAGCTTGTAAAGAAAGGGAATAGAGTCTTTAAGGAAATAGCATACTAAGATAACTACCTGTAAAAAATAACTACAAGCAATCAGGTAGTTTTTTGTTGTTGTTGTTGTTTTTGTTTTTTGGTTTTTGGTTTTTTTGCAATCAGGTAGTTTTAAAGTCAACATTATGAATAATTATACTAATTGGAAATGGTCTAAAAAGTCAATTAAAAGACATAAATGCTAGGTTGAAACACAACCAAAATATACACTGTCTACAAGAAACTCACTTTAAATATAAAGGTGTGAGCACCCATCCATATGTTAAAAGCAAAAGAATAGGAAAAAAAATATTGTATAAACACTAATAGAAAGAAAGGTGAAGTGGCTATATTAAGACTGCAGAAATGGAAATGCTATCAGAGATAAAGAGGAACACTGCATAATGATGAAAGAATTAACTCACCACAAACACAGGCAATCCTAAATGTTCATGTACCTAACCTCAGAGATACAAAATATATCAAACAAAAAAATGAAGAGAACTAAAAACCAAAAATAGGAAAAAAACTACAAATACGTTGGAAACTTCAGCAATCCTGTGTGAGTGATTGAAGAGAAAGTAGATCCAAAATCAGCAAAGATATGGAACATCTGAAAACCACCATGAATCAACATGACCTAATTGGCGTTTACAGGGCATTACCTACAATGATAGTGGGGTACAGAGTCTTTTTAAGAGTAAATTAAATTCTAAGATAGGCCATATTCTGGACCTTAAAACATATCTCAGCAAATTTTTTTTTAAATTAAAATTATACAGAGTATGTTCTCTGACTGGAATGGACTTAAATTAGAAATCAGTAACAGAAGGACATCTGAAAAGCACCAAATGCCAAATTAAACAATATACTTCTTAAAACCCTCAAATCATAGAGGAAGTCAAGAGGGAAATTAGAAAATCTTTTTAATTGAATAAAAATAAAAGCACACCATATCAAAATGTGTGGGATACAGCTATGGTAATGCTTACAGAAAATTTTAGTAGTATGTTCTGAAATTGGAAAAGAAGAAAGTCTCAAATCAATGATCTAAGTTTCCACTATGAGAAAATAGAAAAGAATGAGTGAAAAGCAAGACAAGAAATAAAGTACTAAAGATAAGAGCAAAAATCAAAGAAGCTGAGAAAAAGAAAAACAATGAAAAGAGGGATTGCTACTGTTTTCACTCTCATTCTAACGACCTTAAGACCCAAGGCTGTGTCTCCAGCCTTGATGTGCTCCCAGATGGAAACTATAGATCCTTCAGGCCCCTGAAACCCAACCTGCACTAAAGTGCATCATTACCTTTCTCCCTTCCTGCTCCTAATCCACCTACTTGCCCCAGCCTGTCCTGGAGGCTGTCCTTTTCATCTTTCTCACCACTCCCTTATCCAAACAGAAGCTACATACAAATGGTGATGCCTACTACAGCTCCCTCTTCTGTCCCTCCCACAAGTAAATGCTCTATACTAAGCCCTCCTGTTCCATCTCCCAGAGCTGTAACGTCCCTTTCATGGTGCCCCATCCAGCTGCCAGCCCCAAGGTAGCCCTAACGACCTCCAAACTGCCAATATGACCAAGGATATAAGAGTCAGTGTCTGAGAAGACAGGATTGTAGTTGGGTGGGGCCGCTTCAAAGGCAGAGAGCACACAAACAACAACCAAGGACACTTTTGAACAACCCTACACAGACCTTTGATTCCTATACTTAGGAAAACTACCTACAAACAATAATTTACGTATTTTCTTAAACTGAATACACAGTCCCTGTAAAAAGCCACAATGTAGCAATTTCCGTTAAGGAAACCAGAAAGTAATTTTTAGTGGTTCATTTCTTGCCATGCTAGGACCACTGGGTCAAAGAAAAGCAACACAAAACGGCCTCAATTTTAAAATACCAACTCTAATGTTCAGAAGAGCTGCCATGGTAGAGTCAAGAGCAGGCATGAACCAAGTGAAGCTACGTGTTGACATAAGGTAGATTCACAGGGAAGCATGTGGGTTATTTTTACCTGAAGCAACAGTTCCACTGGGGGAGATTTTTATTTTTGTTTTTTTAACTCAGTTTAACAGATATTGAGCTGAATGCCCCAATGTTTTTGTTTGTTCCCTTGTTTCAGCTTGTTTACTTTGTTGGAGTGGAGAGATAAGCTGGTTATTTCAGTGTGTGCAGTGGTGGGAAGGCTGGTGCTGGCAGGGCACACACTAGCACCACTGGGCTCACACTGAAAGCTTAGAACCCAGGACCATTCCCTGTACCTGTGTACAAAACATGAAGGCACTAATTGACATGAGCTGGTATGTCACCACAATAACTTCAAGTGACCCAAGAATGTAAACCTGTGTCTATTTTCTCAATAACCCAAAAGTGGTTCACAGAGGAAAAGCATAAGATGTCGAAGGGAAAAGGAAAGTAAAGCACCATATAATTCTAAAGAAAGCTTTACTCAGTCAAAAGTTAGCTGTTTTCACTTTCAACTAGCTTGTGCTCAGACGTTGATCTTTAGCTGGACTTATTTGTTGAAACTGAAACTACCCAGCTTACAGCTGCTGCTCCTAATGCACAGTTAAGCTCATTTTAATCAATGCCAAGGGCACAGCCATCAAAAAAAAAACAAACCAGTGTCAGAGGAACTACACTTCTACAGACAGGGAAGGTCACCATGGGTGATGAGAGGTGAAGCCCTGCCCCACCCAGTGCGTCCTCTCCAGCCTCCTCTGAGATCTAACTCATCCATCTTCTCTTGCTAAAGAGAAGGAAGAGCATCTGTGTCCCATTGCATTCTGATAGCACAATAGGGGCTAAAGCAGTGTTTTAAGGGTTAGAGAAAAACATAAATAGACGATTCTTAAATCCCTGGGAGTCTCTCAGGATCAAAATGCAAATGAAAATAAAGCACTTGAGCTCAGTTGCCCTGTCTGAACACATGCATATTGCCAAGAACATCCACTCCTCTACATAATATAACTTTCAAGCAATAAAATCAAAGTCAGGCATTTGGGAGCACTGGGGTCCCATAAGGACAGACCTCAATAGTATTGCTCCACTTTCCTGCTCCCCAGACACCTCCATAACAGAGTTCAGAGTCAGTGTCCCTACCTCTTCGCCCTCCCTGCAGAACTACAGGCTCTGTGAGTTGGAGCTGGGTGTGGTAAAGGGCACAGAAGTGGGAGCAGGGTACTCCCTTTGTAGACATGCGTCCTGTTTCAGCAGATGCAAGAAGAGTGATTACAAACATTGGTAAATAAATCCAAAGCTACCCCCATACTCTTCTGTGCCATGAACTGGTGGCAATAAGAATGGCTTTTTGAGAAGAAGGGCAAAAGAAAAGAACAATGGCTTTCATTCAAAGCATACATAAAGATAAAGACAATTCAAAACGGTAGACAAGCTCAGGAGACGGGGGTGACTGCCAGCCTAGGCCCACATAATATGTGGCGTTACCAGTGTGGATGGATAGCAGATGGGAAATCATACTTCAAATAAAGGAAAATCCTCTCTTCCTCCTCTCTCCCTGCATGCTCCACCAGAAGGAAGGCCTCAGACTGCAGATGAAGGCAAGCCCCAGCCCAGAAAGATGCACCTGCCAGGCAAACCAGCTTCCATGAGCAGCCCTGGAAGACGTGGGCACATCACCTCCAAAGGCAGACAAGCAGCAAGGACATCCTGACAGTGTACTTGGCCCGACTGCAGAAGAATCCCTGCTGAGTGTCTGTGGAGCCCAAGGGAGGGATCCTCAAGCCAAGTCACCAGTCATGAGTGTTCCCGAAAGTATATGAAAGGCATACATCGATCAGTAAGACCAATGACTGCTTTTGCGTATTTACCATGTGCCAGTCACTATGTTAAGTCTTTCACATCTGTCACCTCAAGAATATTTCACCACTCCAGGGGGAGGAGGCAAGTTCACTGTCTTCAAGATGTAATTTAGGGAACTGAGACTTCACAGGGCCAAGTCCCTCGCCCAATGTCACCCAACTAGTATTTGTCAGAGAAGGGTTTTGGTCCCTTCTAAAATTTAGGGTCCCAAATATAAAGCCATTCAACCATAACACAGTGTTGGTAGGGCCTAGTACCTCTCCCATGTGACAGGATGAGCTGAGTGTATGACCGTTCTCTTGAGCTTCACCCTCCAGAGCTGTTGGGGATACACAAAGCTCTGACTTTGGCGCTCTATTAGCCAACCCCAGTGACATCATATACCCCTGATTTTTAGGCTTCTTTATGCCAGGACCTTCAAAAAGCCACTTTGAAGCCTGATAGTCCTCCAAATTCCAGAGTCATACCTCCAATCAGTTACTGGATGCCACACGGGTACTTCAAACTCAACTTGGTTAAAGATAACCCACCATATCCCCCAGATCTGCCCATCATCTTAATCATACATTAGTGATTCCAGCTGGGACTGACAGGCATCCAACCCCCTGACAGTCCCCACCCCCTGTCCTGTGCTGGGATGTCACAGCTACCCTATAAATATTCCCTCCCTCACTCCCATGGCTTCATCACCCCCCAGGGATTGTTGAAGGCGTCTTCCACCTGTGTGCACTCTGACCTGGCACCCACTTCAGACAGTAGTTCTACCTTGTGACATTGGAGAAGGTAGTTTTGCAATGGAGAGAGAGGGCTACACACACAGTCTTGCTCATACTTGTTCCTCCAAACATACTCATACTCATACACGCTTATACTCACATAGTCACAAACACATATTCTCATATTCACATGTTCACCCTCAAACGTATACACTCAACATCACACACACTTACATTCACATACTCACACTTACATTTGCACATACACACACACATTGAAGTTGGGCTCGGTCTTGACACAGAAATGACAAACCCAAGCAGAACTTAAAGGATGCACATGCTCTCCTTGAGTCCTGAAGTTGCCAGTGGGTGGTAGGGGCAGGGCACACAGCTGGTGTCAGCACTTTCCCCACAAATGATCCAGTTAAGGTCTTAACAGACCAAAGAACCTATCTTTTTTGCACCAGGGTTTTTTGATGCTAGGAGGTTTCACTGACCATAAGGGACTTATACAAATTGTTTTTGCTCTTCATAGGAAATTCTCACAGATAGCCAGTGGCATCATAGTTCTCAAGGCTCATCAAGTCTATATCATCTCTCAGAGACCAGGAAACAGACTCAGTGCCCTGACATCTTTAAGTAGCATCTCCAGCCTTCTAGCATCCCAGAAAGCCCATTTCCTCAGGGACCCAGGACCTTGTTTAACACTCAGCTGAAAAGGTACCAAGACCACATTCATAAATCCCTTCTCTGTGGGCCGGGGATTTAGCTCAGTGGTTCCGTTGCTTGCCTAGCAAGTGTAAGGACCCGAGTTCGATCCCTGGTACCAAAAAAACACAAAAACATAAATCCCTTCTCTGCACCCTCCTCAGCCTCTGGCAGGTTATCGTATATCAAGAAATTATGGGTCATATATGTATACTTCTTATAACTTGGGGCTCACTGATAGCCTGTGGCCTTTTTGTAGCATGTGTTCTATATTTTGCCTCACTGAGTATCATCTTAGACTTACAAGCATTAATGACTTCAGCTATAATCATGAATCCTGTTGTCATCATTTTATGTCTGAAGCTTAAATTGTAACATGTTTGCTAACAATGCTCCCCCTAATCTGACCCCACTGTCATCAAACCCCCCAATATTAGGATGCACTTTTTTCTCATGACAGATATTTCAAGGCTTTCTTGAGTTCTCTCACTCCAAATATGGAATCAAATTATCTCAGAGTAGCCTTGGTTTGTTTCCTTGGAAGACAACCTGGAAAACCGATCTCTGAACACAAGTAGGGCATGGTGGCATTACTTCACATCAGAGCAGAACAAACTTCCCTGCCTAAAAAGGTCTAGGTCCACAATGGCATTCTCAGTTTACCATACCCATATTAAGAAGTGCTCATTTCTCCCCACTGACCAGACTTACCTATTTGCTAAAGGGGCTTCCATTATTTCTAGCCTTCCACCCTGAAATAGTATGCAGCAGTTTTGCCTAGAGAGCTCTTGGGAGCCACAGCAGCAGAACATTGGAAGCAAGTTTATGGCCCTGCCTCTGGCCCCATCCAGGAGGAAATACCAGTGCTTGGTTGGCTGGTTTGGTTTTGGTAAAACTGTAATTGGCATTATATTGCATTCTGTCCACCAGCTTACCCAGAGGGGGCTTTATTTCCACCATTATTGTGCTCAAATAATGCAGAATTATATTCCATTCAATTATTTGGTTGGTCAGTATAATAATTTTCTAGGACCATAACAATCTGAAGTTTCTATGCCAGTATCTATAAGAAAAGTCAAACTATTGCCTACCTGGGTTGGTGTTATAGGTTATATAAACATAGTATATAAACAAAAGTTAAAATAATATAATAAAATTGCTTGGGATATCTTTTATGAACTTGTTCTTCCAGATCCCAACATTATTGTACAAATTATATGGCTCTACAGACATTATCTTGAATTTTTTCAAGTATAAAATTGTTGATAAAGTCATGACATTACGTGGTAGTATTTTATGATGGTGTTTGTTTTCTTTTGCAATAATGAATTGGTAAAATGTGCTATTTGACAGCTAAAAGTCATTGGAGTGTACACCCATAAACATGAGATAAAAGTCAAAGGGCTATGTTTTTCTCCTATTGCACAGCTGAATGCTGCACCCTTTGACAAATACCCCAATATCTCCCCTCTCTTGGCCCCTAGAAAACACTCTTCTGCCTTCTGAGTCAATAAGTTTGACTCTTTTAGATTCCTCATGTAACTGGTATCATATAGTATTTATTCTTCTGTGCAGGGCTTATCTCACTTAGCAGAATCACTTCCCGGTTCATTGATATTGTTGTAAATAACAGAGTCTCCACCTTTTTCAAGACTGAAGAATATTCCATTGTATAAATATGTCACATTTTCTTTATCCATTCATATGTAGATTCAGCCTTTTTGATAACTCCCTTTTATATTATTCATTAATTTTATTGGTACATTTTAAGTATGCAATATGATGGCATTCATCATTGGGAATTTGTACCTTTACGTGATGTATCTCGGTTCTTATTTTTTCCCCATTTCCCTGCCCTCCCTTCAACCCCTCTACCGTTCCCTACTTACAAAGACTTTGTTTCTGTTTTTTCCTTTTTGCATATTTTTTGCTTTCCCTTCTTTCCTTTTCCTTAACCCCCACCCTCCACACACACACACACACACACACACACACACACTCACTTCCCCTTCCCCTTCCCCTTTGCCCCTTTTCTCACTATCTCACATTATCTATTATATATTTTGGTCCTCATCTACACTTTCAGTTTCTCACACCAGAGAAACTATTTGCTATTTACATATGTGTGTACTGTTTATTTCACTTAAGAGTATGGCCTCAATGTGCATCTATTTAGCTATAAATGACTCTAGTATCTCATTTTTATGGCTGAGTAGTACTCCCTTTTATTAAAAAAAAAGAAAGAAAAAAAAAAGCAAACATATCTTTATCCAGTCTCCTGTTGATGGGCACTTGGGCTGTTCCAAGCTTTAGCTATTACAAACTGTGCTGCTATGAACATGGATGTGCATATATCACTGTAGTATGATTCTTTAATTCTTTGGGGAAGATCCCCAGCAGGGAAATGGCTGGGTCAAATGGGGCCTCTAGTCCTAGTTGTTTCAGGTATCTCCATGTGGGGGGCCTTGCCCCCCTCCCCCTGCTAGAACTCTTGAGTGCCTTTCACGGGCATGTCTGGGCCTGCTGCAAGTCTACCCGGCAACAAGGAAGTAGCCCCAGTACCCTCCCCTTGCTCCTCCCCTCTAGCCCTACGGTATATATGCTGTAGCAGCTTCCGCAATAAACGAGACTTGATCAGAAACCTGTCTTGTCTCCATCTCTCGTGTCTCTTGTCCCTTGTCATTCTCACTCCCCCTCTAGGGTCTCCGTTGACTTACCCGCGGGCCGGGACATCTCCATAATGATATCCACAGTGGTTGCACCAGTCTGCACTCCAACCAGCAGTGGAGAAGGGTTATCTTTTCCCTTCAACCCCAACAGCATTTGTTTCTGGTTGACTTCAGGACAGTAGCCATTCTTTCTAAAGTGAGGTGGAATCTCGGCATTGTTTTCATTTTCATCTCTGGGATGAACAGTGATGGTGAACATTTTTTCATAAGTTTATTTGCTCTTTCTACTTCTTTGTCTGAGAAATGAATGTATAATTCCCTTTTTAAAAAATCAAAATTCATATCTCTTCTAAGACTATCTCTTCATATTTTCAAATGTTTTCAGCTGATACAGGAAAAAATATTTTAATTTTTTTCTTTTACAAAAAGAATGAGAGGTGGCCAACTCCTTTTTCAGAACAGAAGTCATAGAAATGAAGAAACTGAAAACCACATTTCTAAGGTGAACAAAAGAGGGAGGTGAAGCAGAGATATAGAGATTCCTTCCCAAATTCCAGATAAGCCAGGAGTAGCTGGGCCCTGTCCTCGCAGAGGCCAGCTTCCTCACAGGTCATGGGGCTCCAGCCCCACAAGGGTGGATCTTCCAAATAACGTTACTCTGGAAACACACAAGTTAGTTAATACTTTTGTCAATTTTCTAATGACTATTTCAATTCAGCATTTGGAGAAACTATAAAGCACCTTGGGAATAATAAAATACACTTTATTTTTTGGTACTGGGGATCAAACTCAGGACCTTGCACTTGCAAGGTAGGCATGCCACCACTGAGCTAAATTCCCAGCCCAAAAATACACATTTTTATAAGCTCATATAATTAGACATTAAAACATCCTAATTGGACAAGCTATATCCTCATATTTAGCTTTTAAACAAATGTTTCAAAATGAAAAAAACAATTAATACTATTTTTCAAAAACACAGGGAATGTTCTAAATTTTTCATTTGTGAGGGGAATTTTCCAGAGAGAAAAATCATTCGTGGATTTGTTTGTTCGCCATTAAAAAGAAAAAGAAAATCAATTAGCATGTACAAATCACAGGGTTGCAAATCTGAGGCTGTTTTATTTTTTTAAAAAAAAATTGGGGGTACTTACCTTTTATTCTTTTTTTTTAATTTAATTTTATTGGTACATTTTAGGCACACAATATAATGACATTCATCATTGGAAATTTGCACCCTTACGTAATCTCTCTTGCTTATTTTTCCCCCTCCCCCGCCCTTCTTTCAACACCTCCATCCCTCCCTATTTACAAAGACGTTGCTTCCATTTTTTCATTTTCTCATATTAATTTCATTCCCTTCTTTCTTTCCCCTACTCTTCCCACTTGCCCTTCCCCTTTGCCCCTTTTCTTCCTATTTCACATTATCTACAACTGTTAGTCTTTATTTACACTTGCAGTTTCTCACACTAGAGAAACTATTCAGTATTTACACGTGTCCTATTTATTTCACTTAAGAGTATTGCCTCAGTATGCATCCATTTAGCTATAAATATCTCAAATATCTCCTTTTTTATGACTGAGTAGTACTCCATTTTATTTTTTTAAAACCGCATTTTCTTTATCCAGTCTCCAGTTGATGGGCATTTGGGCTGTTTCCAAGTTTTAGCTATTACAAACTGTGCTGCTATGAACATGGGTGCACACATATCACTGTGGTATGATTCTTTTAATTCTTTGGGGAAGATACCCAGCAGGGGAATAGCGGGGTCCAATGGAACTTCCAGTCCTAGTACTTAGAGGTATCTCCATACTGATTTCCACAGTGCTTGCACCAGTCTACACTCCCACCAGCAGTAGAGCAGGGTTCCTCTTTCCCCACAGCCCCACCAGCATTTGTTATTGGTTGATTTCATTGAAGCAGCCATTCTTTCTGGAGTGAGGTGGAATCTCAGCGCTGTTTTCATTTGCATCTCTCCAATGACCACTGATGTTAAACATTTTCTCACATGTTTATTTGCTATTTCTACTTCCTTGTCTGAGAAATGTCTGCTCATTTCAGATGCCCATTTTTGGATTGGGTCTTTAAATTTGGGAGGTCTGATCTTTTTAAGTTCTTTATAGATTCGAGACAGTAGACCTTTGTCTGAGGAAAAGCAGGTGAAGATTTTTTCCCACATTGTGGGTTGTCTCTTCACACTGCTGGTGGTTTCTCTTGCTGTGGAGAAGCTTTTTAATAAGAAGAGATCCCACTTGTTGAATGTTTGTGCTAGTTCATGGGCAACTGAGGTTTTGTTCATAAAATCTTTTCCTATTCCAATGTCTTCAAGTGTTCTACCTAACCTCTCTTCCAGCTGGTTCAGCGTTTCTGTTTTAATATTTTAATCTTTAATCCATTTTGATTTTATTTTAGTGCATGGTGAGAGATATAGGTCTAGTTTTAATCTTTGGCAAGTTGAAACCCAATTTTTCCAGCACCATTTATTAAAGAGGCTATCTTTCCTCCAGTGAGACTGTTTGGCTCCTTTGTCAAAGATGAGGTGCTTGAGTGTGTCTAGAGTTCTTTCTGCATCTTCTAATCTGTTCCACTGGCCCTCAGGTCTGTTTCTTTGCCAGTACCTTGCTTTTTTATTACAGTTGCTTTGTAGTATAGTTTCAAATTGGGGGTTGGAACTCTCTGCCATGTCTCTGTTACCTGGAATTCCTTTTGCTATTCTGGCTCTCTTCTCATTCCAAATGAACTTTTGGATTGTTTTTCTCAAGGTCCATGAAATATACTGCTCGGATTTCAATTGGGATTGCATTGAATCTATATAGCAGTTTCGGAAGTATGGTCATTTTTACTATATTGATTCTTCCTAGCCAGGAGCAAGGGATGTCTTTCCATTTTCCAATAACATCTTCAATCTCTCCTTTCAGAGTGCTATAGTTTTCAGAGCAGAGGTCTTTGACTTCTTTTGTTAGGTTGATTCCTAGGTATTTCAGTTTTTTGGATGCTATTGTGAAAGGAATTATTTGCCCTATTTCTCTCTCAGTGAGTCTGTCATTGGTGTAGAGGAAAGCTATTGATTTTTGTGTGTTGACCTTGTAACCAGCTACTTTATCGAATTTGGTTATTAAGTCTAGAAAACTTTTGGTGAAGTTCTTGAGATTTTCTATGTAGAGTATCATGTCATCTGCAAATAATGACAATTTGACTTCTTCGTTTCCTATCTTTATTCCTTTTATTTCTTTCTCTTGTCTAATTGCTGTGGCTAATGTTTCCAAAACTACATTGAACAGCAGTAGTGGTAGTGGGCATCCATGTCTTGTTCTTGATTTTAGTGTGAAAGATTTCAGTTTTTGACCATTTAGTATGATATTGGCTGTTGGTTTTTCATAGACGGCTTTTATCAGATTGAGGTAGAGACCATATATTCCATTTTTTGTAGGGTTCTTATCATAAATGCATGTTGGATTTTGTCAAATGCTTTTTCTGCATCTATTGAGATGATCATATGGTTTTTGTCCTTGGCTCTATTGATATAGTGTATTACATTGATTGATTTTCGTATATTGAACCATCCCTGCATCCCTGGGATGAATCCCACTTGATCAGGGTGTATGATCTTCTTGATGATCTTCTGCATTCTGTTTGCCAGTATCTTATTAAGGATTTTTGCATCTATGTTCTTTAGTGAGATTGGCCTATAGTTCTCCTTTTCAGTTGGGTCTTTCTCTGCTTTGGGGATCAAGGTGATGCTTGCTTCCAGGAGTGAATTTGGGAGTATTGCTTCCCTTTCAATTTTACTGAAGAGTTTAAACAGTAGTGGCAGCAGTTCCTCTCTAAATGTCTTGTAGAATTCAGCAGTGAAGCCATCAGGACCCGGGATTTTCTTAGTTGATAAGTTTTTAATTAGGTTTTCAATTTCATTGATTAATATTGGGTTGTTTAGAATATTTAGGTCTTCTTCATTCAACTTTGGTAATTCATATGTATCTAGGAACCTGTCCATTTCTTCTGTGTTTTCTATCTTCTTGGTGTATAGGTTCTGGAAGTAGGTATTGATGATCCTCTGGATTTCTGCTGGATCTGTTGTAATTTCACCCTTTTCATTCCTAATTGCATGGATTTGGCCTTTTCTTTCCTTTTTCTGATAAGGTTGGCTAAGGGTTTGTCAGTTTTGTTTATTCTTTTGAAGAACTAACTCTTGGCTTCACTGATATTTGTGTATCATTCTCTTGGTCTCCATTGAATTGATCTCTGCTTTGATCTTCTTAATTTCCTCCCTTGTAGGAGCTTTGAGTTTATTCTGCTCTTTTTCTAGAAGTTTGAGGTTCACCATCAGGTTGTTTAATTGGTCTTGCTCTGTTTTCATAATATGAATATTCACTTCTATGAATTTCCCTCTTAAGACTGTTTTCATTGTGTCCCATAGATTCTGATATTTTGTATTGTCATTTAATTGAAAGAACTATCTGATTTCTTCTTTAATTTCCTCTGTGACCTATTAGTTATTCAGAAGTGTGTTGCTCAATTTCCATGTGTTTATGAAATTCTTGCAGTTTCTTTTGCTATTGATCTCCAATTTTATTGCACAATGGTCTGATAATGTACAGGGGATAACTTTAATTTTTTGCACTTACTTAAATATGTTCTATGAGGGAGTGTGTGGTCTATTTTGGTGAATGACCCATGTGCAGCTGAGAAGAATGTGTATTCTGATTTTGTGGGGTGGAAGACTCTGTAAATATGTTAAGTTCATTTGTTCAAGAGTTTGATTGAATTCTAGTATTTCATTGCTTATTTTTTGTCTAGTTGATCTATGTATTTGTGGCAGTGGGGTATTGAGGTCCCCCACTACTATTGTATTAGTGCTCATATGATTTTTCATGTCCATTAGTATTTGTTTTATATAGTTAGGTGCACTAGTGTTTGGTGCATAGATATTTATGATTGTCATCTCTTCCTGTTGGATTGTTCCCTTTACAAGGATGTAGTATCCTTCTTCATCTCTCTTAATGAGTGTTAGTTTGAAATCCACTTGATCTGCAAAGAGATAAGCTACTCCTGCTTTTTATCAGGTTCCTGTCACATGGAGCATTATTTTCCACCCTTTAACTTTCCATCTATGAGTTTCTTTTTGAGTTAAGTGTGTTTCTTCTATGCAGCATATTGTTGGATCTTGCTTCTTGACCCATTCTGCCAGTCTGTTTCTTTTGATTGGTGAATTGAGACCATTAACATTGAAGGTTATACCTGATACATATTGACTTATCATTGTCATGACTTTTCCTTTTTGTTGGATTCTCCCTCTTTGCATTTAATTTCTTATCATGCCTGGTGGATTCATTATGCTGGGCTTCCTGGGGTTGTGATCCTCCTTGTCTTTTCCTAGGGTATTGTCTAACATTTTTTGGACTGCTGGTTTGGTATTCATGAAGTTCCTAAGGTACTCTTTGTTGTGAAAGTATCTTATTTCTCCATCAATTTTGAAAGATATGTTTGCAGGGTACATCAATCTGGGCTGGAGGCTGTTTTCCTTTAGGGGTTGGAACACATCACTCCAATCCTTCTTGCCTTGAGGGTTTGCATTGAGAAGTGTGCTGTGATTCTGATGAGATTTCCTTTGTATGTGATTTGTTTCTTTTCTCTAACTACTTGTAGAGAAATTTGTTCTTCTGTTGTGTTTCTGGAATCTTAACAATTATATGCCTATGTGTAGATTTTTTTTGATCAAGGCTAGTTGGAGTCCTATATGCCTCACTTATCTGTATGTAAAGTTCTTTTCCCCTGCTTGGTAAGTTTTCTGCCATCACTTCTGTTAACAGGTTATTTTTATTGTCTGCACTCTCTCCTGTTTCTTCTTTGACTCCAATCAGTCCTATGTTATTCTTCTTTGCATCGTCTAGCAGCTGCTGGATTAATTTCCCATGGTCCCTTACTATTTGAAAGAAATTTTTCTTTTCCTGTCACTAATTGCAATCTTATCTTCTATATCTGAAATTCTGTCCTCACATTGGCTCATTCTGTTGTGTAGACTTTCAATGGAGTTTTTAATCTCTTGGAAATCTGTTTGCATCTATTTTATGGATTCCATTTGTTTCCTGTGTTGGGATTCCATCATGTTCTTCAGCTCCTCTATTTTTTTATCTGTGTCTAGATTTATTGATCATTTCTTGCACTATGGGCACAATCTCTGCTGTTATGTGAGAAATTACTTCTGATTTCATTTTTTCCAGATCCTCTTTTGTTGCCAGTTCAGGGAGTCCGTGGTGGCATGGTGGCCCAGAAGCCTCCTCCTCTGGGAGCATTGCTACCTAAAGAAAAATGATTAACTTGCACTTCCTCCAAGTTGCCCCTTGCTTTTTATAGTCAAATAGGGACAGATGGGCTGTGAGAAGTGAAGTTATCCTGTTAGCTGCAGCCTTTTTCAGTTCCTATTTCCAAAACCTGGGCAGTTCTGTGGTTGCTGCCAGGATCAGCAAGAACCTTCTGGAGAGTTCTCCATCCCAATCATTGTCACCTCAGGTGTCAACCTTAGAGTCCTGGATCATGGTCTGAACCTGTGGTTCTTTCGCCCTCTGGAGGCCTCAGTTGTCCAGAGCAACTTGGCCTATGACCACCCCAGTGACGTTTTCTCTCCCATCACGCAGTCCATCAACTAACTGAGCACCTGCCTCATATATATCTAAATATCATGTTTCTGGGTCATTTCAAAAGATGGGCAATGTCTGGTTTCACCTTGCGTTTTCTGATTTGTATTTTGTTTTGTTTTGCAGTATAGGGTGTTGAATCCAAGCCTGAGTTACATCCCCAGCTCTTTTTAAATTTTGTTCTGTGAGATAGGTTCTTGCTAAATTGCCAAATTGCAAAGGCTGGGCTTGAATTTGTGATACTCCTGCCTCAGCCTCCCAGAGTGCTAAGATTAATTCCATGCACCACCACAGATGGCTGTTTGTTTTTTGTTGGTTTTTTTATTGGAGCATGTGTGCTGTAAAATGACCCTAATTTATTTGAATAGAAAATTGTACTAATTAAGCAGATACTAACTCCATACCTTGCCCAATGTATTTCTTAAGGATACAGTAAACATACCTATTCTCTCTCCCTTCCACCAGTGTTTAAATGGAGCTTTGATTAAATCTGCTTTAAATCAGCTTTGACTTCAGTTATCTATGGGTTTACATGATCCAGATTCTGCTTCTGTTTTTCCCAAAACAATACAGCAGGAAGGCTTCTTCCCTGTGAGTCAGGAGTTTGTTCTTCAGCTAGAGCAAAAGGGTGGGTTTCAGGGTGCATGGCCCTTCTCCAATTCTGGACATGTTGTGTATATAATATGTTTATCTCCCAGAAAGAGGGTTCAGAACCTCTATCACATTCCCATGTAAAAACATACACTGTTGATGATCATTATTCTGTCCTACATTGGCCCTTTAGGCCTGGAGCACAAGCAACAGTAAATCCTAAATCTAGTTTGCTAAATGTTCACATGTTCTTTCTGGAAAGCTGCCAAAGGGACACCTCTGGATAGACAGCCCCAGCACAACAGGTGAAGATAAAGCAGCTGTCCCACAGAGAAGCATGGCCAGATTTGGTCTAGTCAGGCTGGTTTCACACAGTGTGAACCGTTATTGCCTTTTTTACCATGCCAGCACACAATACTTTACCTAACTACTCTCAAACAACAAAAATTTTAAGGCACTCTTGAACAACAGCAAAACAAACCCTATGGCATTTTTGCAAACATCTTAGCGTTTAACGTTGCTTTGTTCTCTTGCCACTGTGCAAAAATATCAGCTTGGTTCTCAGAAACCCCATGGAGATGTGAATATTAAAGATCATGCTAAAGTTCACAGTGTTCCACTATTCAGCTTCTCAGGAGGAACTCTCAGCTTTGTATAGGAGTTAAAACCAAAAACCCCATGAACCCAGTAAGCTTCTAAAGTCTTAGCTCTCTGTAAATGGTGCAGCTGGCCTCAGAACCCAAGCTGGCATGGTATGGGACAGAGCCACAGTGAGAAGTGTTGCAAATTCAACTTCTCAGGAGCTACCTCCTCTTGTGTGTACTTTATTAACTTAAGCCCCAGGAACTTATGTCTGTTTCTCATCCAAGGTCTGTCAGTGGGATCTCAGAAGCTTGAGAAGGAGAGAGCCATCTGATCTTCTAGCATAGGACATTGTTTAGTGGAGCCCTTGGGAGGGAAGTTTTAGGAAATCAAGAGTACATCTAGGGACCCTACTTGTGGACCTCTCTTTAGAAAGTAGTAGAAACTGACCCTGGGAATATCAGAAGGGAGGTATGACATGAGCCCTTCTCAGATGCTATTGCATGAACAGAACTTAGAGGTGACATCTCAGACAAGAGCCTGCCCTCCCAGTGAGAACCCCCACTGCTAGACCACACCCCACCTACTCTGGAACTTAGAGCCCCCAGACCCCTCAGGAACTCCCAAAGCTCCACTAATTTCCAATGTATCCACAGGGGCCACTTCCATTTGGGGAATTCTCATGCATTAGTGTCTTGCATTGGATTCCTCTAAAAGCCAAAGTGGAAACAGATCCATAGGAGCTGACCCTAGGATGGTGAAAGGGGGTGAAGACAGAGTGAGACAGGGATGAGCCAGAGGGTTATGCTCAAGGTCCCTGTAGTAGCAGGGAGAGTACCCCAGAACCTCCCGGGACTGCCCATCTGGAGGACATGTGGCATCAGCATTTATCTACCATCTTCTGTTCCTATTGAGACCTTTCCACAATTCACAGTTACACTTCTTGGTGCCCACAGTGCTGAGAAGGCCCTAGGACTGAGTAAAAAGCACATAGCATGTGCTCAGGGTGGGACACAGCCAAGACTAGGCAAGTCTGAGCTCTCCCTGAAGCTCCCACTGAGGCTGTGCATAACACCAGTGATGAAGGGAGGTTGTGGTGGAATGTTTTATGGCAGGTACCCACAGACTATGGCCTCATCTTCCTGATTTCCCAACTCTCAAGAAACCAAGTAACCAAGTGCACCCTGGATATAATACAAAGAAGAACAATGTGTCATGCGCTGGGGGATAAGACTCATCAACTGAAATAGAGACTGCAAGTCAGCATTGAACAGCACTGTCTCCATTCTGGGGTCACAAAACAGGGGCCCAGTTTAAACTGTGTCCTGGTAAAGAAGAGTGAAGAGGTGTGAAGGACAGGTTGGGTCAATTCAGAAGCCACCTGCCCCCTGTCTGTCCTATTGCTGAAGACCCTCTAACTCCCAAACTACAAATGCAAAGAGCCTCTCCTCCCCACAGAGGCACCAGAGCTCTAGAAAATGTCTTAATAAAGGAATCAAAGAAGGCACTGCAGTACCTGATATAATCTCATAGGCCTCAGCTCCAGCAGGGTCAAGGCCACAGTGCACCTCTGGCTGTCCAGGGGAGAACTTTTGTTTTTGTTTTTTTGTTGTTGTTTTGTTTATTGGTACTGGGGATCGAACTCAGGACCTTGCACTTGGGTGGCAGGCACTGGAACCGCTGAGCTAAATCCCTGGCCCTAGGGGAGAATGTTAATAACCCTGAGGCCAATCTGTAGGTCAGCCAGCAGAGGAGACTGTCTTTCCTCGGCAAGGGCTCTATGCCTCCAGAACGAGGCCTTGCACTATCTACCAAAACCAAACTATGCATTTTGAAATGCACACAGTAAAACTGTCCAGGCCCATTGGACAGGTGACCCATCCTTTATTATTGGATACATTCAGTCTGGCTCCTATGAGTAAAAGGAGCAAGGGACCTGGCAGCTGAGGATCTTACATCACATCCTGGGCCCCTCCTCACATCAGGGTCCCTGAATGATGAACACAAGACCTTTTGCACACAGGATGTACCCAATACTGCTAAAGTAAAAGAAGCAATTAAATCTCAAAATCCATTCAGGCTTGCAGCCCTGCTCAGTGTGAACCTAGGCACTGGCCCCCTGGTGCTAGAGATGTGTTCTGGGGAATGTGGTCTGCCTCCAACTGGTGATGAGTACCTCCCATAGGAAGGAGCAGCCCTTATATGGGCTCTCAGGACCCCCACTAGAACTGGTGATAAAGGAAGTCATAGATTCAGACTCTGCTTTCCTCAGAGAGTAAGGTGAAGGGTCTGGAAGGGGCCTAGAGAGAATAAGAGGTAGAGGAAGAACTACCTAGAAGATGGTCAGACCCCAATGCCTAACCCTGAGGCAGCCAAACCCTGCAGATGCTAGAGTCAGCCTTGCAAGCAAACAATTCATTCAAATATGTCACTGTTGGAATATATGAATATCTGAAGAAAATCGGAGCAGATGGATCCACAAGTCCCAAGAGGGTTGGCAAAACTGCAAGTCACCACATTGTGGTCATGCTGGTCAACCTCTGATAGCAAAATGGCCCAGGACCCCCAGGTCACAGCAACCCTCTGGCCACAACAGCCAGCAAACACTGTTCACCTGCAGGCCATGTGGCAGGTCACCACGTGAGTGTTGATCAAAGCATGCATCATTCATGTAGCAGCCTGGCAGTGTAGATGGGAGCACTAAGGATGCCAGCAAGAGCCAAAGCCAGAGGAAGAGATCTGTGAGAACACTGTAAGGACACACTGGTGGGCAATGTCAAGCACTGCTCAGAGCACAAATGATAACAACTACCCACTCTCCTACCAGAGGCTGATTACATGCCAGTGAAGGAACTGCTTCCCTGGGTGTGCCACTGCGATTGTCACTTACCTAGCCCTGGGGTAAGAATCAGAACCTGCTAGGTCAGCACCCCACAGTGAAGGAAGCCTGGGCTTGAAGAGGTGGCTGGTCTGGTGCTGCCCACCTCACAACCTGGCAACACTAGCATGTGGGCCACATGGACCTACTGTGTTCTTTCTGGTCACTGCACCATAGAACCTCCATGAAAGAAGAGGCTGCAGAGACTCGAGGTTCACTGAGGACCCTGGCTGGTGGAGGGACAGGGGGAAGTGGATTGAGTGACTTGGGGACATGAGGAAGTAAAAAAAGCATACAAATTGAGTGAGAAGGAAGCATGATATTGAGTAAAAGTGAGACCAAGGAACAATTATTTTGTTTTTGTTTTTATTTTGTTACTGTACTAGGGATTGAACCCAAGGGTGCTCTATCATGGAGCTACATTCCCAGCACTTTTTATTTTTTACTTGGAGACAGAGTCTCAGTGAGTTGCCCAGGCTGGCCTCGATCCTATGATCCTATCTCAGCCTCCTGAGTAGCTAGGATTACAGCCCAGTGTCATACCTGGAGCATTTTCCATTTCAATAGCATAGCATTGAGCATGATTACAGATCAAGAGTAAGCACTTGAGAGAGAAGGAGGGATCTGAGTCCTAGGAGGGAAGAGAGGACCAAAGCAAGGAGCTAGAATCTGGATACCCTGGTGGGCCTGACTCAGACAGCAAGAGGGGCCATCTGCATTTCAACAAGAAAGAAAGCGGGGGAGGTGTGGTGCAGACAGGAAAAAGAGGAAATTGGAGGAAAAAGAAAATTCAGATGGCAGCTTCTGTTGTCTGCATTAAGCATGAGGTAACAATTCAGCTAGAATGAGTGTGGAAGCTGCAGATGTCAGAGATTTGGAGAGAATAGAAAAGATTTGAAAAAGCTATTGCAGGGAATAGGAGAATAAACTGGCCGGAGAATTGTAATGGCATTATTAGGCAGCTCTGATAGCCCAGTTGCAGTTAGAGATCATGAATTTGTAATGAATTTATTATTTACACCACCACCTACTGCCATAAAAGATTTGAAACAGCTCACTACAAGAAGCACAAATTCAGCTGAAATTTACCAGGAGAATTAGAAGGTAAGGGAGGGAGAGAGAGGAAGGGAGTGGTAGTGACTAAGCCAACCCTGAACAGAACATTTAGCCCTGAGCTTCACAAATGCTAGGACAGCAACTAAAACTACATTATCTGCTCAGATGTATATCTGCCTGAGAATATCTCCTTACCCTTGAACATTGAGAGCAGTTTATTGCGTGTATGTTGCTTTTATTAAAACATTTGTTATAAACTCTAAGTTAGCAATACTGCAGGAACCCTGGAATATAAGAGAGGGACAAGCACACCCAAGATTCCACTGTGTGCAGGCCTTAGTGTGAAGTTTAAAGAACCTGAAGGTCGGGCCATCACCAATGGGTTCTCCTCATGATGCCAAAATGTTCCATGCATGGTCATTCACATCCATCTTTGCACAGTGAAGAGGATGAAATCTCAAACTCTTTCCAGGCAACAAAAGCCATCACATGCTTTCCAGATCATCCAATAAGTCAAAAAATAAATTAATAGGAGAGGAAGACGTGGTTCAATCACCCTTCTAGCCCAGTGGTTGTTACCAAATACTGATGAAGGGCCAGTAACATTGTAAAGATTCCCCTAGACATAATCTCAAAGTACAGTCTCCCTGCCTCATACCTGAAAATTCTGCTTCCATGGTCAAGATGACAGTGGTGATGATGACAAGGACAAGGAAGTCAGTGACAGCAGCTAGCCTTGTCTGGTATCACACATATGCCACTCATTCACAGATGAAGAAACTGAGCAAATGTTTGTTTGGGATGAGGTATCCAGGAGAGTTGCATGATCACCAAAGTTTAAAGAGAAATGGTTCCAGGCTCTCTACCACTCTTACTCTCATCAGCCCTCAAAGTCTTGTCTGTCAGTGAAAGAGGAGGAGCCAGGGTAGGAGGGACAGAATATTTCATGACACTCAAGCATTTCTTAGTGGTCAGTGAAAGCAACCAGCCCACCAAAAGAAAACAGAAATGCAGCTTCTACGGAAAATGGAAGAGTGTTGGATATCTATCAAGGTGTATTAACAATATCTACCTACATTGGCATTTTCCCAATTGTATCAAAAATCATGTGGTTTTTCCAGGTAAGGAAAATAATTTATTGTAAAGAAGGAAAATATCAGTCTTGTCTGGTAAATTAAGGCACAGGACTGCAGAAGAGTGGTACAAGCTAACCTAAACACTCCATGAAAGAGAGATAATAGAAAGGTAATGCAAAGTACTATTTACTTACTCCATCCCTAAGGATTTATCTAAGGATATAAGGTTGGCTAAAACATGTTTAGGAAATAACCTAATATCCAAATATAGAATTGTTATGGCTTGTGTCTAGATGTCCCCCCAAAGCCTCACTCAGTCATAGGTGGGGCTTTTTCAGAGGTTGATGGATCTAGAGTGTGTGATGCTGGGATTAAGGGTGTGTGATTACTAAATTAGTCCACTGATTGGTTTGGCATAGTTCTGGGTATGAGTGCTGCTCACCCTAAGGGTGGGTAGCCTAGATAGAATATAAAGGGACAGAAAGAGGCTACTATTGAGGCTTATTACTTGCCTTGCAGCCTTCTGCCTGCCATGAACTGTTTCTCCTCTGCCACGCCACCCTGCCTTGGAGCCAGCCATCTATGAACTAAAACCTCTCAAACTGTAAGCTAAATAAACCTTTCCTCTTTTAACTTTGAGTGTCAAGTATTTTGTCCCAGCCATGAGAAAAGTAACTAAAACAAGAATATTAGTTAAAAGGTACACAGATTTAAATATAATGCTGTAGAAATATATTTACTGACATAAATTTGCTACAAAAGAAAATATTTCATAATACATTAATAGGGAAAAAACAGATTATAAAACAAGATGTAGGACTTTTTTTCCAAATAGGATGTGGTAGGTTGAAACTAGCCAATGGTCATTCTATGGCAACTAAAATAAAAACTGTTAATTACAGAAAGCTGTGGCAGCAACAGTGAGCAAATATCCCAGAGAAGAAAAATTCCCATGAAGCTCATGACTGCTGGAAACACAGTCCTGGGGGTACTACACATTTAGGGTACAGCCTGAGGATCTGGCTTAGTTTGCTCTGAGAGCTCCAATTGGGAAAAGAAATGCCAGCACAGCTGTGGAAAATCCTATATCTAGAACCTAGAAGTGAAAATTAAGAATTTTTAAAGCCAAACTATCCACAGCAGAAGAGAGTTGGTGCATTCAGAAATATTAGTAAAAGCATCTGCATTGAATAACAAGGGGGAAAATGACAAAAAATAAAACAATCATTGGAGATGTGGCAAAATATCATGTTATATGGTCTAATGTGCACATAACTGGGGTCCCAAAGAATGGGAAAGAAGGAATTGAGGATAGAGTCTTCCTAAATATGATTTAAAATGTCTATTTTTTTAAAACCTACAGCTAATAGCATATTTAATGTTAAAATAGTAGACATTTCTCTGTGTGTTTTGGAAGTCCATTATCATTCCTTCTGTTAGATATTGTGCTGGAAATGCTGTGCCAGAGCAATAAACAAAAATAAATAAATACATAAAGATTAAAAAGAAAAATGGGGCTGAGGATTTAGCTCAGTGGCACCACACCTGCCTCACACATGCAAGATCCTGGTATCACAAAAAAAAAAAAAAAAAAAAGAAAGAAAAGAAAAGAAAAATGTTAGGATTCGCAGATGGCATAAACTCAAAATTAATCCAAAAATAAACACTTAGAATTAGAAAAGAAATTTTAAAAGGTCACTGGGAACATGATTAATATAGTCAATTTTTTTCAAATATTAGTAACAAAAATTATAAACAAAATTAAATACTTTTAATAAAGCAAAAAAATTCAATACTTATGAATAAATTTATTTGCTAAAGTGCAAGCTCTCTACCAGAAAAACTATAAAACACTACTGAATTAAAGTAAATAAAACATAAGTAAGTGAAGAGATAATCCGTGTTTGTGAATTTTAAAATTTGTTATTTTGAAAATGTCAATTCTTCCCAAATTGGTCTCCAGATTCAGTGCAATCCCAGTCAAAATTCCAGCAAGTACTTGTGTGTATGTTGACAAACCAATTCCCAAAAGTACATGGAAAAACACAGGACCTGGAATAATCAGGACAATCTCAAAGAGGAAAAAGTTGGGATCAGCTTTCAAGACTTACTATGAAGCTATAGTAATCAACGCAAGATGGTATTTACAATGATGAATAAATGAACCAGTGATGTAGAGCATGAAACACAGAGACAGACACATGCTTTTTGAAAGGCACCTACATTCAACATGGATATGGTGGGCTCTTAAATACATGTTGGTGAAGCAGCTGGATAGTGACACAGAGGAAAAAAACCATGAACTTTTATACCTACTTCAAGCTGTATCCAAGAATTATTTTAAGATTCATTGTAGATATAAATGCAAAAGCTAAAATAGTAATCTAAAAAAGAAAATATTTCATCATCTTGAATAGAAAAATGTTTCTTAACACAAGAAGCAATAACAGAAAATAAAAATAAATTGACAAGTTGGATATATTTATATTAGGAACTTCTGTTCATAAAATAATCACTATTAAGTGGGTGTTTTAGTTACTTTTCTTGTTACTGAGACAAAATATCCAACACCCAGAGCTAAAGGAGGACAGGATTATTTGGCTTACAGTTTGTAGAGGTTTCAGTTCATAGTTGGCTGACTCCAAGACAGGGTGGCATGGCAGAGGGGCATCATAGAAAAGAAACAGTTCATAGCGAGAAGAAGGCAGCAAAGCAGCAAAGTAGGGAACCAGCTACAATCAGCAAGTGACCTTCTTTTTGTTCCTTATATCCTATCCAGGCTACCACCTAGCAACCACACCCAAGGTGGAGCAGCCTTAATCCTAGCATCACCCAATGAATCAATCCAAGCATCACGACCTTGATCCCAGCATCACACACCCTACATCCAGCCACCTCTGAAAAGACCCATCTATGACCACATGAGGCTCTGGGGGGACATCTAGATACAAGCCATAACAATGGGTTAAAAGTTGCAAAAAATATATCCAAAAATAAGTTGATATCCAGGATATGTAAAGAATTATTACAAATCAACAGTGAAAATCTACCTGTATTTTTTTAATGGGCAAAAATTTGATCAGGCAAATCATAAAAGAGAATATTCAAGCAGTCAATAGGGTATTGGTATGATCTAAAAATATGTTTACATTTTCTAAAGTATTACAGTAAAAGATGCATTGCTATCAATTCCCCTCAAAATATTGTCTTATTTAGAATACAATTATCTCAACATTCTTGCCACTTGTTTTTTAAAAAAATTTTATTTTATTGGGCTTGCCACTTTCTGAAGCAGTTCTGGAAGTCTTCTTTCATGAATGTCTTTAGTTGCACTGTCGTGGCTGAGTTTATATCCTGAATCAATTCAAAATGTTTACTTTTCGTGGTCATTTTGAATTTGGGGAAGTGCTGGAATTTGCAGTGTTCAAATCTCATGATAAGGTGGATGAGAACACACTGTAATGTTTTATCAGTCTGCCTTTCTGTTGGATGGCACTTGGAAGCAACATTCACTAATTTTAATCACGCCTCTTAAAGACATGAAAGAGGACTTCCAGAACTGCTTCCAAAAGTGGTAAGAATGGTGGGATAAATATGTTCAAAGAGAAAGGAAGTATTTTGAGGGCTAATAATGGCAATGGGTCTTTTACCATAACAATTTTTAATTTAAACACCATTTGACTATCTCTTGTAAAAGGTTATTTATCAAAAATGCATTATTAAAACCACCACTAAATGCCTTTACATATCCACAAAATGACTGAAGTTTAAAAGTTAAGAATTTGAGGATATAAAAATTAGAATGTTCAAAAGAGTTATTCTGCAGTAAAACTATTCATACATACCCAGTCCTCAGTACCTGTGAACTCTGCACCAGCAAATTCAACCAACTATGGATCACAATTTTAAAAACTGAACATGTACAAACTTTTTACTTGTCATTATTCCATAAATAATGTAGTACTTATATTGCGTTTATGTAGCATTTACATTGTATTAGGAATTATACTATTATTTAAAGTACACAGAGGATTATATAAGCTATATACAAATACTATGCCATTTATATAAGGCACTTGAGCATCCATGGCTTTCAATATTGATGGAGAGTGCTTGGACCCACTCCTCTGTGGATATCAAGGGACAACTGTATGTGTTTTATAACCAAGCAATATTTCTCCTAGAGAACATACCCAAGAAAAGTGAATGTACGTTTCTCAAAAGACATATACAGGAATGTTCACAGCATCTTTATTCATAATAACTAAGAATTAACAAGCAATCCAAATTTCCAAAAATGGGAAACAGTAAGTTGTGGCATATTTAAACAATAGAATTCAATAGCACAATTGAATCAATGAAACTATTATCATACAAAGGAACATGTCTGAATCCCAATGTATAACAAGGGATTCTGTAAATATGAAGCTCTAGAACAAATGAAACTGACCCTCAGTGGTTGCAGTCATCACAGTGGTTGAAACAGTCATGTCCTCATTTCTCCTGAAGAGTCTTAATGGGGCCTTCCAGGGTGATGAGAGTGTTTGTCACCTTCACCTGAGTAGAGGCTTCCTGGGTATACCGAGCTCTCTGCTTAAGATCGGCATGCATTATTGCATATATATTATATTTAATGAAAAAGAAAAAATGAGGAAAGTGCAACCCCTTATCATGAAAACATAATATGTGCAAACACACATAACAATATGCACACACATAAAACCTAAAACATATACACCAAAAGACTAAGGTTTGGTTGTCTCTAAGTGCTAGGTGAATGGGTGTTCTTTATTAATTTTTTAAATATCTATATATTTGCTTTCTTCAATTCTATAAATTTATAAATGTCTTGTGGGATTTTCATGAAAAATCTTAAAGAAAGCTTTTAAAGATCTGCAGTGCCACTTGCTTTAATCTGCATCCTGCATTTGGTCACACTTCGAGGAGAACATAATATCCAAGTTCAGGGGGCCATCCTGTTCCTGCACAAGTATAAGAAAATCTATTCTTAAACTGATGCCAAAATGCTACTGGAAATCATAGCTCATTCTAAGTCTCCTCTGCGTCTGGCTGCGGTGGGGCCACGTATGCAACACGTGGTATATGTGGGCCTGCATCCAGCTATCTCCCAGGTGCAGAAGAGCACAGTGGCTCTGTGTCACTTGCAACCCAGCACTCATCTTTTTTCCATTTGCACTCTAAACACACATCCTTCTGAGTGAGACAGAAGCCACCACAGGGTGACCGCTGGCTCGGAGGTCATGTTGTTAAGCACAGTGTCAGTTTTATGGCAAAGAACAAAGAAAGCCTTTTTTATTGTCACCCCTGCTGGCAGCCTCCTCATCATCCCGTTCTTTTTACTGTCTACCTTGCTGGTGTATTCTCCACACAGGGGATGCTATCACAATGGTGAGTTATGTCTACTTCACGCTTACTAAAGCAGATAATTCTTATATCTCATAACCTGTTTATTTCATTTGAATCAGCATGATTTTGTAGACATCTTCTCAAAGCCATAAACAGTTATTTCTACATCTTTCCATTTATGGCTTACCACTAAGGGACTCAAAACAATTCCTTGACCTGTGGAATTGGAAACAATAGTATTCTCAGGCTGGGAATTCAATTGGGGGGTGACAGATGGGTCACATCAGAAAGTGTGAGTTATCCCAAGGACTTCCAGTTGAGGTTATTGAATTATGCATTTTCTGAATCATTTCAACAAGAAATCTTACCATGTAATGTACGTTTGAGCTTGGTGGACGATACAAACACCAAAAGTCTCACAGAGGTTGGAGAGCTGTATTTATCGACTTTCTATAAAGTACCAAAAAGCCAATGAATCAGTCCCTCTGATCTTATTACAAGCATCATAATTGAGGGTCTTTACTTTGTCTATACAAAATCTAGTTGCAGAACGAAATAAATCTTTAAAGCCGTACATTACAACTTTTTAAAAATATGATATTTATCAGGTTGCACATTTCATTTTGAAGCACAGATCAATAAAAACCAACACTCCAGTGAGCTTTTGCATAAGTCCAAAAGAGGAAGAAATCAACACATTTAAAAATAAAATTTTAGCCTCATAACTACTTGCTAATTTTAGGCGAAATTAAGAAGGCAATAATTGTCATTCTGCCGGCAGCACTGCATCCTATCCAATGCACTCCACATAGAGAGCTAAGATAAATGCAAAACCAAAACACAGACACCTCGAGATAAATGCATCATACTCTATCAAGCCTGTAGTTAATCATTGTTGCCCCAAAAGCTACTCATTATGGTAACAGAAAAACAGAGCACAATTATGCAGTTTAAAAGGTTTCAATCAAAATGATGAATGGTGGTCTTTGTGGGGCTTATTAACAGGTTTAGAAACTTGTTTGTTGTTGTTGGTTTCCTCAAGAAAGAAAATCTGGAAGGTCAACTTACCTCTAAAGACTTTTGGGTTGAAAATCTCTAGCTGAACATCACTTATGTGCTTCCCATTAAATTGGTTCTCACAATGTAATGGGAAGTACCAAAATTGAGGGTGAGGTGTCCCTGGGGACCCAACCCCTCCTTTCCTAGAAGAGGGAGTTAAGTCCCATTCTGTGCCTGACCAGGTCACAGACAGCTTAGCACTTGGCCAGGATTTCTCCCGGACACCTGACACTGTCCTAAAGAGATGTTTTGCACCAGTTTATTGCCATGAAGGCCACATGCTGAACATAAATAAAAGTACACTGAGATATAAAATACAAAAGAAACATGAAAAGACAGAGCTCCTTTTTAAGCCAAAAGTATGTTTATGTTATCCATGGAGAATTTGAGGGCTCAGGAAAATGATGCCTTCAAAACTTGGAAAGCCCGCTTTGCTCCTCTTTTTTCTTATCTTTTCTAACATCTTTGAAAAAAAGATGACAGGGCAACATACTCACAAATTTCACTTTAAGCACATCATGAGAACCTCATGAAAGAAACTGTTAAGTTTCCATTTAATAGATGTTTTGCTCTGGGCTGCAGGTGTTAGCCAACCACTGTTCTCAACTGAAATCATCCCGTGTATGTGAATATTCAGCCACATGAAGCAAAAGGCTAGAAATGGTCTTCATTTCAGTGGAGTGTGGAAAAGGGGACTTGGAGGAGATTATCTGTGCTCATTCTGAAATTGATTTCACACACACACATTTCTGAAGCTTCACTTTCTAAAGTGGTTTACTCAATAAATACTCAGTTTCTGGTAAGGATCAGGTTCTGCATTGGTTTTCTATTATACCCATATTATGACCTCAGGCTCTGCAGCTTAAAAAAATACTATTCTCCCAGATTGGCATGCCACAGCTCCCAGGCAGCAGGAGACCTCCAGATAGGCTTGCTGTGGCTCCCAGCATAAAGGAAGCTTCCAGGTAGGTGTGCCATGGCTCTGAGCCCAGAGGAGACCTCCAGATCACCACACCATGGCTCCCAGGGAGCAAGAAGCTTCCAGGTAGGCATGCTGTGGCTCCCGGGTTAGAGGAAGCTTCCAGGTAGACATGCCATGGCTACGAGCCAAGAGGAGGTGAGCCGCGTGGGTGCCAGGAACACACAACCTACCCCCCACCCCTCCGCATGTTAAAATGAGAAGACAGGTAAACAACCCACAGAACCAGACTTCCAGATCGCCTACAGCAACCCCAAAGGGAAACGAGAGGGAACACTCTGATACTAAACCACCTGGACTCCCTGAACTAGCAATGAAAGAGGATCTGGAAAAAATGAAATCAGAAATAATTTCTCACATAACAGCAAGGATTGTGCCCATAGTGCAAGACATGACTAATAAATATAGAGAGGATACAGATAAAAAAAATAGAGGAGCTGAGGAACATGATGGAATGCCAACATAGGAAACAAATTGAATTCATAAAACAGATGCAAACAGATTTCCAGGAGATGAAAAACTCCATTGAAAGTCTATGCAGCAGAATGAACCAATGTGAGGATAGAATTTCAGATATAGAAGATAAAATTGCAAATTAGTGACCAGGAAAAGAAAAATTTCTTTAAAATTTTAAGGGACAACAAGAAATCAATCCAGCAGCTGCTAGATGATGCAAAGAAAAATAACATAAGACTGATTGGAGTCAATGAAGAAACAGGAGAGAGTGCAGATGACATAAAAAAACTGTTCACAGAAGTGATGGCAGAAAACTTACCAAGCAGGGGAAAAGAATTTGACATACAGATAAGTGAGGCATATAGGACTCCAACTAGCCTTGATCAAAAGAAATCTACACACAGGCATATAATTGTTAAGATTCCAGAAACCAAACAGAAGAAAAAAAATCTACAAGTAGTAACAGAAAAGAAACAAATCACATACAAAGGAAAGCCCACCAGAATCACAGCAGATTTCTCAATGCAAACCCTCAAGGCAAGAAGAGCTTGGAGTGATGTGTTTCAAGCCCTAAAGGAAAACAACCTCCAACCCAGATTGATGTACTCTGCAAAACTATCTTTCAAAATTGATGGAGAAATAAGATACTTTCATGACAAATAGCACCTTACGAACTTCATGAATACCAAACCAACAGTCCAAAAGATTTTAGACAATACCCTAGGAAAAGACAATGAGGATCACAACCCCAGGAAGCAAAGCAGAATGAATCTGCCGGGCACAACAAGAAATTAAAAGCAAAGGGGGAGGATCAAACAAAAAGAAAAAGTCATGACAATGATAACTCAATACATATCAGTTATAACCATCAATATTAATGGTCTCAACTCACCAATCAAAACAAATAGATTGGAAGAATGGATCAAGAAGCAAGATCCAACAATATGCTGCATACAAGAAACACACTTAATTCAGAATGAAACTCATAGACTGAAAGTTAGAGGGTGGAAAACAATACTACATGCAACAGGAAGCTGAATAAAAGCAGGAGTAGCTATCCTCTTTGAAGACCAAGTGGATTTCAAACCCACACTGATTAAGAGAGACAAAGAAGGACACTATATCCTTGTAAAGGGAACAATCCAAGAGGAAGAGATGACAATCATAAATATTTATGCACCAAACACTAGTGCACCCAACTATATAAAACAAACATTAATGGACATGAAAAACCATATAAGCACTAATGCATTAGTAGTCGGGGACCTCAATATCCTATTGTCACAATTAGATAGATCAACTAGACAAAAAACAAGCAATGAAATATTAGAACTCAATCAAACTATTGAAGATATGAACCTAACAGATGTTTACAGAGTATTTCACCCCACAATATCAGAATACACATTCTTTTCGGCTGCACACTATTTTGCATTCCCGAAAATAGATCACATACTTGCTTATAGAACATATTTAGGTAAGTGCAAAGGAATTGAAGTTATCCCCTGTATATTGTGAGACCATAGTGCAATGCAATTGGAGATCAATAGCAAAAGAAACTGCAAAAACTTCATAAACACATGGAAATTGAACAACACACTTCTGAATAACAAATGGGTCACAGAGGAAATTAAAGAAGAAATCAGACAGTTCCTTCAATTAAATGACAATGGCAATACAACATATCAGAATCTATGGGACACAATGAAAGCAGTCTTACAAGGGAAATTCATAGCAGTGAATATGCATATTAGGAAAACAGAGCGTGCCCAATTAAACAACCTCATGCTGAACCTCAAGCTTCTAGAATGAGAAGAGCAGGATAAACCCAAAGTTCATGCAAAGGAAATTATAAAGATTAGGGCAGAAATCAATGCAATGGAGACTAAGAGAACAGTACAAAAAATCAATGAAGCCAATAGTTGGTTCTTTGGAAGAATAAACAAAATTGACAAACCCTTAGCCAACCCTATCAGAAAAAGGAAAGAAAAGGCCCAAATCCATGCAATTAGGAATGAAAAGGGTGAAATTACAAGAGACCCAGCAGAAATCCAGAGGATCATCAGTACCTACTTCAAGAACCTATACGCCAATAAGATGAAAAACACAGAAGAAATGGACGGATTCCTAGATACGTATGAATTACCAAAGTTGAATGAAGAAGACCTAAAAATTCTAAACAACCAGGCCAGGGATTTAGCTCAGTGGTTCTGCTGCCTGCCTTGCAAGCACAAGGACCTGAGTTCGATCCCTGGTACCAAAAAAAAATTTTAAACAACCCAATATCAATTAATGAAATTGAAAACCTAATTAAAAACTTACCAACCAAGAAAATCCCGGGTCCTGATGGCTTCACTGCTGAATTCTACAAGACATTTAGAGAGGAACTGCTTGGGCCAGGGATTTAGCTCAGTGGTTCTGGCGCCTGCCTAGAAAGCGCAAGGTCCCGAGTTCGATCCCCGGTACCAAAAAAAAAATCCTAAGTTAGAGAGGAACTGTTGCCACTACTGTTAAAACTCTACAATGAAATTGAAAGGGAAGCAATACACCTGAATTCATTCCTGGAAGCAAGCATCACCTTGATCCCCAAAGCAGAGAAAGACCCAACTGAAAAGGAGAACTATAGACCAATCTCACTAATGAACATAGATGCAAAAATCCTCAATAAGATACTGGCAAACAGAATGCAGAAGATCATCAAGAAGATCATACACCTTGACCAAGTGGGATTCATCCCAGGGATGCAGAGATGGTTCAACATACTCAAATCAATCAATGTAACACACTATATCAATAGAGCCAGGAACAAAAACCATATGATCATCTCAATGGATGCAGAAAAAGCATTTGATGAAATCCAACACTCATTTATGATAAAAACCCTATGCAAAATTGGAATAGACGATCTCTACCTCAATCTGATAAAAGCCATCTATGAAAAACCAACAGCCAATATCATACTAAATGGTCAAAAACTGAAATCCATCACACTAAAATCAGGAACAAGACAAGGATGTCCACCATCACCACTCTTGTTCAATATAGTTTTGGAAACATTAGCCACAGCAATTAGACAAGAGAAAGAAATAAAAGGAATAAAGATAGGAAATGAAGAAGTCAAACTGTCATTATTTGCAGATGACATGATACTGTACATAGAAGACCCCAAGAACTGCACCAAAAGTCTTCTAGGCTTAATAACTAAATTCAGTCAAGTAGCTGGATATAAGGTCAACACACAAAAATCAATAGCTTTCCTCTACACAAACAACAGAGTCACTGAGAGAGAAATAGGATAAATAATTCCTTTCATAATAGCACCCCAAAAACTGAAATACCTAGGAATCAACCTAACAAAAGAAATCAAAGACCTCTTCTCTGAAAACTATGGCACTCTGAAAAGAGAGATTGAAGATGATATCAGAAAATGGACAGACATCCCCTGCTCCTGGGTAAGAAGGATTAATATAGTGAAAATGGCCATACTTCCAAAACTGCTATATAGATTCAATGCAATCCCAATTGAAATCCCAGCAGCATTCTTCATAGACCTTGAGAAGACAATCCAAAAATTCTTTTGGAACAAGAAGTGACCCAGAATAGCAAAAGCAATTCTAGGCAACAGAGACATGGCAGGGGGTATTCCAACCCCCAACTTGAAACTATACTACAAAGTTACTGTGATAAAAACAGCATGGTACTGGCAAAGAAACAGACCTGAGGACCAGTGGACCAGACTAGAAGATGCAGAAAGAACTCCAGACATACTCAGACACTTCATCTTTGACAAAGGAGCCAAACACCCTCACCGGAGGAAAGATAGTCTCTAATAAATGGTCCTGGAAAAGTTGGGTTTCAACTTGCCAAAGACTAAAACTAGACCTATATCTCTCACCATGCACTAATCTAAAATCAAAATGGATTAAAGACCTAAATATAAAAACAGAAACACTGAACCAGCTGGAACAGAGGTTAAGTAGAACTCTTCAAGACATTGGGGTAGGAAAAGACTTTATGAACAAAAGCTCAGTTGCCCGTGAACTAGCACAAACAAACAGCAAGTGGAATCTCTTTTTACTAAAATGCTGTGCACAGCAAGAAAAACCACCAGCAGTGTAAAGAGACAACCCACAATGTGGGAAAAAATTTTCACCAGCTGTCCCTCAGATGAAGGCCTACTATCTCGAATCTATAAAGAACTTAAAAAAATCAGACCTCCCAAATTTAAAGACCCAATCCAAAAATGGGCATCTGAAATGAACAGACATTTCTCACACAGAGAAGTAGACATGGCAAATAAACATATGAAAAAAATGTTCAACATCACTGGTCATTGGAGAGATGCAAATGAAAACAATGCTGAGATTCCACCTCACCCCAGAAAGAATGGCTGCTATCATGAAATCAACCAACAACAAATGCTGGCATGGCTATGGGGAAAGAGGAAGCCTGCTCCACTGCTGGTGGGAGTGTAGACTGGTGCAACCACTGTGGAAATCAGTATGGAGATACCTCAAAGAACTAGGACTGGAAGTCCCATTTGACCCAGCTCTTCCCCTGCTGGGTATCTTCCCCAAAGAATTTAAAAAATCATACCACAGTGACATATTTGCACCCATGTTCATAACAACACAGTTTGTAATACCTAAAGCTTGGAAGCAGCCCAATTCCCCATCAACTGGAGACTGGATAAAGCAAATGTGTTTTTTTTATATATAAAATGTAGTACTACTCAGCCATGAAAAACGAGAAATTGGAGACATTTATTGCTAAATGGATGCACATTGAGGCGATATTCTTAAGCAAAATAAACTGGACACACATGTGGAAATACCAAATAGTTTCTCTAGTGTGAGAAACTGAAAGTGTAAATAAGGACTAAAAGGTATAATAGATAATGTGAAATAGGAAGAAAAGGGGCAAAGGGGAGGGGGGAAGTGGGAGGGGTAAGGGAAAGGAAAGAAGGGAATGGAATTAATATGAGAAAATGAAAAAATGGAAACAAAGTCTTTGTAAATAGGGAAGGATGGAGGGGTTGAAGGAGGGCAGGGGAAAGGGGAAAAAGTAAGAACCAAGAGAATATGTAAAGGTGCATATCTCCAAGGATGAATGTCATTATGTTGTACACCTAAAATGTGCCAATAAAAGGATATACAAAAAAAATTATTCTCTTTCAGTTGTGGAAGTAGGAACTCTAAAATCAAGGTGTGGGCAGGGCTGATTCCTTCTGGAGGCTCTGAGGGAGAATCTGTTTCCTTGTCTTCCCAACTGCTGGCAGCTACCTGCATCTGTGGCTCATCCCTGCCTCTGTCTTCACCGTATATCCCCCCAGTAAAGTCAGCACATCCCTGCTCTGCTTTAACCTACCTGTCTCCCTCTTATAAAGAACATTGTGATGACATTGGACCCACCAAGATAACAGGACAGTCTCTCCCTCAGAAGATATATAATCTCATCTAGTCACCAAAGTCCCTTTCTCCAGGTATGGCCATGTATTCCCAGTTTCAGGGGTTAGGACGAGCATACCTCTGGAGAGCTGTCTCCCTGTCCACCACAGGTATAGGACACAGTGCTGGGGATCTGAAGCCAAAATAAGGTTAAGGTCCTTTCGGGAAGTAACCAGCATCGAGGTCAGACAGGTAAACAACATGTGCATCCAGGAAAGAAAGGGAGGCTCCCTGAAAGTGGGGGACAGTGTTCAAATAGACCGTGTGATGAGGTGCCTTCCACAAATACCATCCTCACTCATAATAATGCAGCTTTGTTGAGCCTTCTGAGGTTTGCTTCTCCTCCTTTTTCAAAGACTAAAAGTACCAAATTAAATAGAACACAGCAAAATCAAGAAAGAGGCACCCATCTTGAGTACCCTTGTCAGGAATCTATAAGCAACCTCCAAGGGCACAATCCTATCTACTCATAATTCCTGAGCCAATACTCCAAACAATCATCCGCATGTATCTGCAAGGAGCTACAAGTGAAATTTAATGGGGATCCAGTGGGTCTAGAAGTCAGGGTAACATATTTTCACTTTCAAAATGGCCTCACTTTGACTCTCATATTTAACAATGACAGCACTGAATAGATGAAAATCCAATCCAGATATGCCTTGCAACACTGGGGCCTCTCAAGCTATAAAAACTACATTGATGTAATTGAACTCACAACTAATTACCCAGGCTGCAGGTAATTATACAATAGTGTCCATAAGCAATTAAGACCAAGACATGAGAAAATGAAGTCGATATTTGGATACAAGGCCAAACGTGAGAACCATCAGTCACAAGGTAAAGACTTCCCTCACTCTCAGGAGCAATTTTGGACTCAGGGAGAAACCACAGAGCCCACGCTGAGATTTTATAACTCCCAAGTTGCCAGACATACATCAAAAAACAGGCACCACTTTCCTACCCCCCTTTCCCCCAGAGATCACACACGTTTGAGAGGACTTTCTCTTGCGGACACTCAGTTGTGTGCCTGGAACAACCCATCTTCATGGATGCTACACAATGGCAGACACGGGGCGCAACCATAATCTACCTATGTTGCTCCAGAGATGAGTCTTCCTTCAGGGCTTTCTCTGGACTTGACATCACATCCTATGGATGGAATTTGTTGGAAAATTCTAAATCAAGTCACAAAAATTAAAGCACAAACCATTGTGAAGAGTTGTCACATCTCTTAACTCCGCATGGGGATCCACATAGATGCAAAGCTGAAGCATCCTATTTTGGAATTTCAGCAAAAACCTGCTGGGTTACTTTACATACATAGTAGTCAATTTACTGAGGTTTGAAAACTCTTCGCTTAGAGACCTGGGGGCTCACTAAAGTGCACAAGCTGAGACATGTTGCAGGGAAATATCCAGCCAAGCAGTGAGGCCATGCTTTTTGGTTTCTTTTCATTAAGTAAAGTAAATTGCAGTTCAGAATTTGTTTTAGAAAGTGATTTTGTAAAGCTATTATTCTTGTTTCAAAATTCACAAGTTCAGAAGATGCCTTGAAATGTCTCTTCATTAAATACTGTCACCAAGAGAGGGGTGAGCAAGATAAATTCATCCCTGTACAAAACTGAACTTGTGAGGCATAAATAAGAGCACTGGAAAAGAGAGTCTCTGGGGGCAGGAGAAAGTGCCATGGGCCAGCCCCCATTATTCCAGGGAGGCCATGTGGGGACCACTCCACCCAAGTTCCAGAGGAAATAAATTCACATAGGGGCTCAGGAAGGGGTTAGACCTAAACTGCTAAAAGCGCAAGTTACCACTCTGCTGGTCAACACCCACCAAGTTGGAGTGACAGTAATAATGAGCCATGCTCTAGAGATTTTCAGTTTCTGGAAAACACTTTCACCATTGCACTCTCACCTGGTAAAACACACAGGACCCACACTACGAGACACCCAGGTAAAGAAGGCTGAGCCTAAAGAACACCTCTGCTTGCAGCTAGAGGTGGCAGACACAGCATTCACACCTGGACCTCTGAGCTCCAAGCCTAGCCTTTTGCACCTGTCCATGTTGTGAGCTGCACTATAGTTTCTGTGACTGAGAAATCAAAAAGCACCAAGGTGGTAGCATTCAGTTATCATTTGAACCCCTGTTTATGTGCCCACAGGATCCATATTGCAGTTTAAGGTAAACAGGCCCCATCCCAAACAAAAAGGCATGAAGCTCTCGCTCCTCTTAGTCAAGTTAGCAGAAACTTCACCAATGGTCCCCCAATCGCTTGCCTCTGAGGTTAACTCCCTTTCTGGGATGCTTATGCACAACACTTAGTTGGTACAACTTTGTCATTGACTCTAACTCCTAGGTGCCTCCAGAAATCCAAAACAAACTATAGAAACTCACAGAGAGATAGAGATATCTTGGAAAGGGCAGGAAGAATACGAGGTCTCTGAACTCCATGCCAGTTGCTCTCAGGGCTTTGGGAGCACTTGGTCCTCTGACTGGGCCTTCCAAACATACCTCCATTTCACAGTCACACACTCAGTCATTTATTCAAAGCCATTGCAAAAGCCTGGGCTCAGAGAAATGCCAGAACCAAACTGTTCCCAGGATAAGTATCTCCTGACTCTCTCCAGCCTTACAGGGTCATCTCTGCTTGAAGATCTCAGTCATGTCACCACACATCTAAGATATACCAATGACACTCTACTTCAAAAGATGAGTGAGATGTGGTCTTTATTCTCCTTTCCAGGGTCTTCCTCCTTGTGATACTAACTGATGATTTCCACACACTAACTCTTCAAACATCTTTGAGGTCTGGGATCTTAGAGATATTGGAGTAGGGTACTTGGACAAGCAATCTGGCCACATTTCAAATCATCACCTATATTACAAGTACTTTCAACTACCCCTGAGCCACCACCCTGCTGTGTTCTGCAATTCAGTGATAGCCAACATCTACCATGGGAAGTCATCCCCAAGAGCTGATTTTTTTAAACAGCAAACCTATTCCTAAGAGCAGTGATATTGCTGAGCCCTCCAGCCAGGCACCTCGGAACCCCACAGTCAACAACTTGCCCTCTGTAAGGGGCCAATCCCATGAAGCCTAATTGCCTAGCACAGAGGAGAGCATTCCAAGCTGAGAACAAATGAGTTGTGAATTCGCCTTGGTTTTTTTTTTTTTTTTCCTTTTCTTCATTTGACTTCTCTTATCTAGAGCATTTAAGATGTTTCCAAGGCTATGACCCAGAAAGCTCCCTGGGGAAGGCAAGGAAGGCAGATGCCAAATCTGTTGAAGCATTCTCTGCTGCAAGTGAACAGCAGCAGGTGCACAGTGAAGGGGGAGAAAGGGGGAGAAAGTCTGGAGGGGGGAAGATAACTCATTAGGCAGAAATAGCCATGCCTCTTAAGGGTGCTATTTAGGAATTTTACTCTAAATCTTCCTCTTCTTGGTGCACTCACATTACCATGCTGGAAAGGCAAGAGATTTAGCTTTCTGGGAGTCCCTGCAGCAAAGGTGGGCGGGTATGTAGAGAGGCCAGTAGGGCAACCAGACAGCATCCTCTCCCAGGTGGATAGCCCTGGGTGGCAGCAAACAGAGACAGCAGAGAAAAGTCCTAGAGATTTAAGGTGATGTATTTAGAAGGAAGAAAGAAACATTACTTTGAAAGGGGTAGAAAAAATTGTAAACTAAAATAATGAGCTACCACTACTTACTTGTTACAATGGCCAAAATCTAGAACACTGACA
Source organism: Heterocephalus glaber (assembly GCF_053883595.1). Lineage (NCBI taxonomy): Eukaryota > Metazoa > Chordata > Mammalia > Rodentia > Bathyergidae > Heterocephalus > Heterocephalus glaber. The sequence continues at coordinate 54,513,387 of NW_028258320.1, forward strand.
ATGTCAATATCTGGTAGGGCATAGAGGAACAGGAGCACTCTTTAATTGCTGGTGGAAATGCAAAATATTATAGCTGCTTAAAGATGTTCTGGTAGTTTCTTACAAAAATAAACATACTCTTACATGGGATCCAACAGTTATTTTTTTAAATTCTTTTATTGGTACATTTTAGGTATACAATACATTTACATTTATCATTGGGTGCTTGTACCTGTACATGATGTGTCTTGGTTCTTATTTTTTTCCCCCATTACCTGTGCGCCCTTCACCCCCTCCACCCTTCCCTATTTATATAGATTTCATTTCCATATTTTTTTCTTTTCTCATAATTTTTCCTTTCCCTTCTTTCCTTTCCCCGTCCCCTCCCAGCACCCCTACATCTTTGGGCCTTTTCCTATTTCAAATTATCAATTATTCATTTTAATCATTTTAATCCTTATTACACTTTCAGTTTCTCACACTAGAGAAACTATTGGGTCTTTATACATGTGTGTCCTATTTATTTCACTTAAGAGTATGGCCTCAATATGCATTCATTTAACAATTATACTTTTGGTATTTATGCAAAAGAATTGAAAACATGTATCCACATAAAAACCCTTACACAAGGTTTATAACAGTTTTATTTATAACTGGCAAAATTTAGAAACAAGAAAAGTGTCTTCAGAGCGTGAACAGATAAATATGATATATCCAGACAATAGAATATTATTCAGCACTTAAAATGTGCTATTAACCCAAAGAGGAAATAAATGAATTTTTAAATGTATATTACTGTGTTAAAGAAGTCAGTCTAAAAAGGCCACATACTGTAAGATCCTAACTATGACGTTCTGGGAAAGCATCTCCAGGGAAGGCTTTGGGTGCTTCATGGGGGATGATGGAAGGGCACTGGTATCCCTGCCTTCTAAGGATGCCTGTACCTTCCAGAAAAGGGAGCAACAGGTGCCACTGCCCAGGAGAAATCTGATGACAGGACTCCTGGAAAGGTCCTGGTGGATAGAGGCCAGAGCTCTTATTCTTTTGCTGTAGTGGGTTGAGTTGAGTTGATATGCTCATGTCCCAGAGCCTAAAATGTTAGAATGTACCTTTATTTGAAAATAAAGTCATCACAAATGAAATTAATAACATCTGAGTTTGTACAGTCTGATTCATGACTGGGTAGATGTTCTTCACCTTTTTTGTTTCCTTCCTCTTTTTTTTCTTATATGGGAATAGAGCGGGCTTTGATCTAATCTGATCACTGGTGTCCTTATGAAAGATATGCACAGGAATCATGCTCAGGTGACAATGGAGGCTATGATTAGAATGATGTGACCACAAGTCAAGGAATGCCAGGAGCCACCAGAAGCTCAAGAAGCAGGAAGAATCTTGCCCTAGAGCATCTGGAGGGAACATGCCCTGCTGACACCCTGATTATGGCCTATAAATACATGTTTCTGTTTTAAGCCACAGTTTGCAGTAGCTGAATATAGCAGTCATAGGAAGCTAAAATACCTGCCATAGAAGGAGATGAAGAGGCAGGGAGGTCCCAGCAATGACAGAAGTGGGATTCTCCATTAGCATATGACAGGGTGGTGCTGGGTAGAGCACTGGCCTTTAAATTATATGTGTTGTTTCTGGGAAGCCACAGCTGGACCACTCTCCTAGGAGTTTCAGTCCCTTCTCTCCAGCTCAAGGCATCATAGGAACAGATCTAGAAGAAGCCTCCTTTCCCTCCTGCTCTCTGAGTGCCCTATCTCCTCCTAAACCTCTTCCCTCAGCTTGGACTAAAGCAAGAACAAAGATAAGAAGTTTCCAGACTCCCTCTGCCTGCTTTCCAGGCTGGAGCCGTCTGTGTGTTTGAAGGAAAGGGCCAGGGGAGGTGAGAGCCAGGGAAAGTGGCAGCCCGCGTGCAGATCAGGACAGAGCTACCCATTTTCCCCACAGGGTGCCTCATTCCCCAAGAGATCCATGGACACAGAGCAGCACAAGGTCAGGGTCCAGCTGACAGGAAGAACTCCTAAGGATTCTTCTCTCAGCCTGCACTGCATCTTTGAACATGCAGAGATTCTTACAGGGTTTGGCCCCAAGCTGTGGAATGACATTTTATCCATCAGCTGGCAGAAGTTGTATGCTATTATGACATGCTAAATTAATTTATTCTGCCTAGAGAAAGTATTATTTCAATTTTCTATGTTTCTCAAAAGCTGCATAAACTTCGGGTTTTCTTTTATTTTTCAGACATCAAGTTTCCATACCCAATCTTGTTTGGCTCTGAGAAAATTCCTTAAAACTAATATACATATATGATTCAATTTAATTCTGAAATTTGCCAAATTGTTATACATGAAGAAAACATATAAAGTTTACTACAACAAAAAGATTTGGGGAATATTTTAGTAAATGCACATTGATTTTTTTTTTTTTTTTTTTTTGGTAGCAGGGATCAAACTTGGGTCCTTGCACTTACAGAGCAGGCGGTGGAACCACTGAGCTAAATCCCCTGCCCTACACATTGACTTTTAAAGGCCCTTTCGGTAATTGTAGACACACACACACACACACAAACACAAACATACACAACTGAAAAAAAAACAAAGAAGACATGATCCAAAGTACTAAGTTTTCAAATTTTTTTAAGTTTTTTTAATTCCTTGCCTGGTAAGATGTTCATTTCCCTTTGGGCCTGAACCATCAGAATAATCTGTTTCTCAATTCCCTTCAGAAAAGGATTGAATGAACAAACACTGGCACTTTCAAATATTCACCCCAGACTCTTCCCTGGGATTTGGACCAAAAAGTCCAAGGTTTTGCATCACTCACACCTCCGTCTTTGTGAAAAACAGACCAGGAGTGACCATACCCAGGCATCCTATGAGTCCTGGCCACCCCCTCCCAGAAACCAGCTGCTTTGCAGGCCACAGGCAGCTGTGCCCCCAAACTCCTGTGTCACATTGGTGGAAAGCTCCCCAGACCTCTCAGATGGAGACATGAGGGGCATTGGAAGTTCAGAAGACATTCGATGTTGTCGTCTGAGCTGAATATTTCTGTGGCTTAAACCATTATAAGTAAGGAAGTGTCAGCCTCCAACATTAATCCTGTCAGTGATAGGAGGTAGATTAGATTTGCTTTAATAATATAAATAATTACTAGCATTTCAAATTTAATTAAGAAAGATGCTTCTGGCTTTATTTGTATTGTGCTTCATATTGCTACTCATCCATCATCTAGGGATTAACAAGAAAAAAAACTCTTTACACAAAATCTTCAGGGCCTTGAGAGAGCAGAGTACTCTTCTAGTCAGCTGGGTCACAGCAGACACTGTTTAGATACCTGCCAGTCTCTGTCCTACAAATGCAGGGCAGCCCATTGTCTCAGGGAAATGTGTTCCTAGACTCCCAAGGGATGCCTGAACTCAGAGAGTCCTAAACCCTCTGTTTTTTGCTATCCACACATACCTAATGCTTAATTTATAAATTAGGTACAGTAAGAGATTATCAATAATAACTAATAATAAAGTGTAACTATGCCATAATAAATTGTAACAATGCTGTAATAAAAGTTACCTGAATGTGGTCTCTTTGTCTTGAAGACATGTATCAGTATTTTCAGCCTGCAGTTGACTACAGGTGACTGCAACCACAGAAACTGTAGATAAGGGATACTGGTTTCCTACAGCATAGACTCTGCTGGGCATAGTGCCCAGAGGCACTGCATCCAAGGTAGGTGTAACATTTATAAGCAAGGGGAAGGAGAAGGACAGGCTCCTGTGGAAAAGGCCATAATGAGAACATTGAGTCTAATGGGGGTCTCTCCCCACCATGTAGGGCAACCAGGAGGGTTTCTAAAAGGGCTATGTAAAGCTGGACTACAAAGGAGAACATAGTGACAACCAGATAGAATGGAGATAGGATGAGGATTCCAGGTAGTTGAATTTCAGGTAGAGGAAAAATTCTCTGTGCTATCCTGGAAATCATTGAAAGCTTTTGATTTGATCCCATATATTCCTACATAATGAGATGGAGATTGTTCGGAAGCTATATGGAAGCTTTCATCAACTGTGTGACCCAGGGACACACCACATGAACAACCAGGGCAGGCATGAGCCCTACACACTTTGACTCCCATACATACCTTGTTGGTCCTTCAGGGTGATTTCTTTTCCAATCACTCCCAATTCTGCCTCCTTGGATCCCATTAAGAGCCCACCTGGAAGGAGGGTGAAGTAAGGCACCTGATATTTACTGCTAAGGAACTTTATATGTAATGAAAGCCATGAAGTTTCTGGGATTTCCAGCTTATTTTGAGATCCACAAATGCAAAATGCTAATATTCTGCCATTCAGAGGGTAGGGGGTGGCTGAGAATACAGCATAGAACAGAGATATGACATAGTAGTTCGTAGTAGAACAGCAGGGCTGTTTTGTATAGAGATATGCCATTGCAGTCATGCTGGTAATATTAGATTTGGAATTAAATTTCAAATTAGATTTGAATTAAAAGAAAGAGAGAGGCAGGAACAGTAAGGAGGCCATCAGTGGAAATGGTGAGGTAATAAATAAAAATATGGGACAGGGAAAGGAGAATAACCCCAGAGTCAGAGAATGACTGATGAAGGAGGCAGACAAGGACTAGGAGGAGCCTAGGCACATGGTGGTGAGTAAGGAATAAGGTAGGCTGGGGAAGAAATTTCAAGTTTACTTTGGGCCATGTTGAGTGTGAGTCAACACTGGGGCATACAAGTGTCACTGCCAGTTGCACACAGAAATAAAATAGAAGTCTGGGCTGCAGGAAAGAGCCTGGCCTTAACACCAATCCTGAGCTTCATCTCTGCCCTCCACACCCTGGCCTCAGTGTACCCATTCTACTGTGCTCATTCTACATTCAACATAGTATTGATGTCTCCAGGCCAAGGCGAAGATTAGAGATGGTCAGTGCTTATAGTGAGGAGCTGATGTCATGACCACATCATCAAATATCTGGGGTGTTTGAGAGCTCGGGCTTAAGAGCCAAGAACTAGAGAGAGGTGGAGAAGTTGAACATGCAAAGAGGCTGGAAAGCACCTCAGGAAGTTAAGAGGTTGGGCATGGAGAATTCTGCTTGCTTTTCGACAAGGAGAGTGAGAAGGTAAAAGCAGGAGTAAAGATGGCTCCCTAGCAGAGCGGTGAGATGGGGCAGAGAAAGGAAGGGGCCAGTGTGCTATGGTGGGATCAAGGGGACATAATCACATCAGGTGTATGCTCCTTTGATAACCCTCCCGATGCCTGGTGTCTGGCACCCACTGAAGCCACTCATGGCTGCCTTTCCTGGAACCATCCTCTGTTCTCAAATGACCAGGTTGATGCTGCTGAGTCTCCAAGAGCAGAGCCAACACACAGGTCTCACAGCACATTTCCAAACCTGGCACTGTCTATGGCAAAAGGAGACTGGAAGAGATAGATTGGCCTAAACTGCTAACACCACCAGCTGAGATCAGCAGTCATAGAACTAAACTGCAGACCCTTGTTGGAAGAAAGCGCCCCAGTGACTAAGAAGGCCACCACCCTTTTGACCAAATGCCCAGGCCCAGGGGCTGCCCTGGAAGAGGACCTTGACTTTAGCTGGGGTGAACAGGACCAATATTCTTTCATGTCACTGTGTTGATACCCTACTGGAGCATATGTGGAAATGCCAATGGGCCTTGAATCTTAAAAATAGGGATGGCTGGCACCAGGCAGCTTCATAATGTGCCAGGCCTGCATTTGATGGTCAACAGAGCTTTTCTGAACTCATTTAATCCTAGCCATGCCTAAAACACCTGCTTGGTGGAATGGTTCTCTTGCCTGCAGACCACAACACAGAAACACACAGGCCAAGGAAATGAAAGCCAATGCCTCAAATTCAGCCAGACTCAGGGGTGAACATGACCATGATCACAGAACTTGTGGTGCGTGGACTTCAGGCTTTCCCTTATCTCCAATGTCCAGCCTACAGCTCACTCCTCCATTCAGAATATGGTCAAAGCCCCTCTTGCCAGGCCTCCTCCCATATTCTGCATGCAAGTTCAAGAACAGTAGTTCTTGGTCTCAGGCAGCAGAACTCTGAATGCAACATGGGATTCTACTCATCTTTTTAGCTAATAGAGAAAACCAACTCCTGTGTGCATCTCTTACTTCAAACAGTGAGCTCCTAGAGCTATCATCTCTGCCTCCACTGTGTCACGTCCACTCTCCATCCAAACAGTCAAGAGAAGTATTTACACAGCAGCCAGGCATGAAAAGAATGGCCAAGACAACCAAATAGGGCAAACAGCAATTTTTGAATTCTTTAGATATCCAATGTGAGCACACACCATGGGTAACCTACTTCCTGTTTATAAATAAGTCACATTTGCCATTGCATTTTTTAAATCTATAGAAATTTTTAAAAATAAAATACGGATAACAAATTTTGGGTGTCTCCTCTACTAATGAATTCGGTGTAGCCAAGATTTCTAATCATGAATGTGTCCATGAATACTGCAATTTAAATTCAGATTCGCATGCATCCTGTTTCAAACATATCTGAAATAGAAAGATTTTCATTTGGCCCCAGAAGTGTCATTTGTTAAAAGGCTGGCACAAGCCTGATGGGGTTTATGTATCAAAAGTAAGAAAAATGTTGTTACTTGGTCTTTAGATGTTCTTTGGATTCTCCAGCACTTGTCCGCAACAGTCTGAGCATTTGAACAACAGAAAATAGTTTAGCAATGTAATAAACTGCAAAGGTTTCTGAGGCCTCTGGCAGGGAGACCCTTAAAGAGGGGAAGCCAGAGAAGGTCTTCCAGGGTGCCTCCTTGGAGCGTGTCTCAGACTCTGCCATAGAACTGATCTTTTAAATCAAAGATTAAAAAGTTTTTCAATTATTGAGTATTGCTTTTTCACATCTTCTGAAACCTGCAGTCTCATACTGCTTTGCTAAGGGAGTTTTTCAAAGCCAGTGAAATATGGTGATCACCTTTCCTGCCAGCTCATTGGATTTTTCTCTGCATCCCTCGAGCATTCAGGTATTGGATCCTGGAAGCACATACCCAGAGCTTAGCTTCCTGGCAAACTTGCCTGTTTGCACATATACAGGTACAAAGCAGGGAAGGAAAATGACTATGGTAAGCAAAGCTATGACCTTGGGTGTCGTGGTTCAGGGCCTCCCAAGAAGGCTGAAGCCTGCTCCCATGTGGACCCATGCAAGCTTCCCACCTTCAGATGTGTCTCATGTGTTCTGTGTGTGTTTCTTTGGGGGCCACAGATATAAGCAGATTTAGACCCTTGGTCGCTCATTATTACCTTCTTGTCCTCCCTTCCTTTCTTTAATGCCCTCATTTCTTGGTCTGATTTACCTTCAAAACTGGCTGGGAAAACTTTTCATGCACATCCATAGATAGCATTGTGGTTGCATCTATTTCCTTACTGGCAGTGACCACCATAGACCAATTATGAAAGTGGTCACCCTGATTATAGTATTCAGCAATATAAGGCTATAAAAATCACAATGAGGGGGGTAAAGACAATGATCACATTCATTACACAAAATGAGGGCATCAGAGTTTGCAAAAAATCAATACCTTGAATAAATATCTATTTTTACCAAAGTAGGGCACACAACTTTGTTCAATACTGTGAAGCACAGAGGATACAACACGGAGTCAGTATTACCATTCCAGCATTTTTTTTCCTTGAACTTAATTAGAAGCAACTCTTGTAGGGTGTTTCAAGAATTACACTCATCAACCAATATTTTTTGAACTCCTCATGTAATAGTGAATGGGTCTGTGTGCAGCACAGGAGACAAGGATAGTGCCCTGCAGAGACCACAGCTTGGTGAAGGAATCAGCTGTTACAATTCAACAAATATAAAGTCATGAGCAGCTTGTGCTGGTAACATCCAAAGTCCTTATTAAGTTGAAAATTGAATATTCACTCTAATGTCAAATGTGTCACTTCTGATGTCTTGTGATATAATTTCATTTGAGGCCCCAAGTCTGCTGTACAAAAGCACTGGAACATTTTGGGGAGAGCACTGTTGTGTTTCTTTGCTGTTGGCAGCTGAGGGGAGCTCCATTATTTAAAGCAGGAGTAGCCACCCTCTTGATTTGTCCTGCAATGTGTCTAGCATGTGTTCTCCCTTCCCACCCTAAATGACACCCCTTGCTTCTCCATCACCTCCACTCTGGACCCTGTTTCCACATGACCCCTCTTGAGGATATCTGTGGCCATATTCTCCGCCTTATGTCATTCCCATAGAAGTGTTATAATCATAAATGACCTGTACTGTTGCAGTTACTCTCCATATGAGTCATTCCTCTACTATGTTATCGTCTGATTTATGTTGAGATCCTTCCTCCTGCACCCTTGTACTTCCATCCACTACTGTGTACCTCCATTCATTACTGAACATTACAAGCCCTTGAACTAAGCACATATTTGACCCAAATGTATAATTACCATATGAATTGAATTCAAGTTTGGTTCAAGTGGGAATGTGTAGATTCACCAACCTAGAATCCAGGACAACATACGAAAGTTATTAAACAGCAGGTAGACCACATAACATAAAGTTCAATTTTTGTTTTATAGAGGTTTAACACATACTAAAAAGTGTCATGCTCATAGAAGAAATAAAGGAGAAAAATATAGATGGTATTCTGTCAAGTAAAGTACACCCCCAGCTGTTTCTCTAATAGCTGCATGATATGGCCATCATATTCATTCATTCATTAGTGAGATTTACCTACATGGACTTGGGTCCATGTCAGGCACTGAAAATCGGTCCTTAGTCCCAGTGGAGAAACTTCTTCATGGAGGAGATAAATCCTCTTCTATATCCTTCTTGATGTTCCCCAAATTCCACTAAGGAAAGCATAAGCAAATAAAATAAAAGTGACTCCTCCTGGTCTGGGCCCACTCAAGATGAAGGCAAATAGCACTGTGTATCTTAGCAGTTTGAGAATGTAACTGTGAGATGGCCATTAAATGATCAGAGTCAACAAACAAACACAGTGTAGATTTTATACAGCACAAAACAACCTTAAAATGTGATGTGGGATTTAGAAAGGTGTATTTCAAGAGTCATTCTTTTAAAACTGCTGGTATTTAAGAGACATTGCCTTTGGGCTTGTGATTTAGATCTAGGGGAATGACACTTGCTCTTAACTAACCTGTCAAAAGGGAGACCCAGAAGTGAGGTCAGACCAAAGTTCCCAGCACAATAATAGGGGGTCGAATGGCTGAGTTTCTGGCCATTCTTGGTCTCCCAGTGCAGGACTGAACTACTCTGCTGCCTGCACTCAGGGCCCCACATGTGGCCATGTGGGCTGCCACCCCTTCCCAGTGGCATCATTTACAGGGAAACAAGTACATAATAAGAGGCCTTTGCAAGAAGCCCTTCATCCCAGTTTGCTAGTCTTGAGAGACAACTTTATTTAGCAGGAAAGTCTACGAAGCCAGAGCACCAGGTCCTCAGAGCTTTGTCCACACCCAATTTTCCAGGCCTTCAGCTAAGGGACCCCTGCAGCTCTCACAACCTGCAGCAGAAGTACAGACAGCTCACTCTGTACCAAGCTTCCAGGGCTGACTCAACTCCACTGGAGAAGGAAAACACCTCTCAAGTATGTGGGACATGGTCCGTGGCTACTGAAGATCGACACTCTTGATCTCTCAGATGGAAGAATTTTTACTGTTTTGTCTCATTGTAACTGTTCTTCATAAATCATTCATCCCTAGGATGAATTCAACCTCTCTCCTGATCATCTACACTGATGGGTGGATGAATATCACCCTCACCAGCCATTCAGTCACGCAAGAACTCTTCCCAGCCAACAGAATGCACCTATGGACCTGGAGACATAATATCAACTTGCAGCCTCAGTCCCTGCATCTACATGGTATGGGGAGGATAACAAAAAAAAGTTAATAAATGAGTGGATGCCTCTGAAGGATATCTTTCTTAAATTTCACTTCTTAAACACATTCCCAGAGAAGACTGAAACAAATTTTGAACTGTATAGCCATAGGAATTCTGTATCCCACCTATAATGGGTCCCAGGGAATTTAATGTAAACATGATTAAAATTACTGCTCATCAATAAAATCAATCATGGGTACTGGTCCTGTAACTCTGAAGACAACCCAGGGGCAAGTCCACTCTGGACTGAGAAGCTCAGGATTTGGGAAACAGCAAATTAAGTGCGACACGTTTGTATTTTTCAAGCAACTTCTGCCAAGAAACTAGTCAATTGACATTTCTAAAATTTATATCTAAATAATTATATGCAGTAATTGAAAGCATTAGAAAGCATGTTATGTGCCAAGCAGTTAATTAAAAAGAAAAACAGCACACTAACACAAACACTGGCTGGTTAAACAGCTGCAGACTGTAGTTTGTAATCAATCCTCCCAAGACCGTAGGCTGACACATTGACACCCCTAAGGTTCTTCCTGTCCAGAACAGGGGCCTTGCACAGTCATCCTTTAGGGGATCTTGAGAGGAGCAAACATGGTGTAGGGGATGTGGGAGATGCACCAGGCCAGGAAAAAACAGAAGGCTAACTCTGTTGTGGGCTAAACAGAGTCCAGAAGGGTATTAGTTTACTGGGGATGCTCTAACAAGTTGCTGCAAACTTGGGGCTTAAAACAACAGAAATTGAGGCCCAGGGATTTAGCTCAGTGGTTCTGCCACCTGCCTCACAAGCGTAAGGTCCCAAGTTCAATCCCCAGTACCAAAAAAACACAAAAATTGATTCTCTCACAGTCCTGGAGCCCAGAAATCCAAGATCAGCACTCAGCAGGGCTCATTCCTTCTGAGGCTCTCGGGAAAAGTCTGGTCTATGCCACTCTCCCAGCTTCTGGTGGCCACTGATAATCCTTGGTGTTTCTTGGCTTATGTCCACTTCACTCCAGTCTCTACCTCCATTGTCTCATGCCCTCCTCCTATGGGTCTCTGTATTCTCTGTCTTCTTATAAGAACACTGGTCATTAAATTTAGAATCCACCTTAACCCAATAGGACTTCATTTTAAAGACATCTTAACTAAATCATCTCTACTAAGACCCTATTTCCAAATCCAATACATTCTGAAGTTCAAGTGGACATGAACTGCGGGGGGGGGGGGATACAATTCACTATTCATCCCAATACAGGCAGCAAGACCCCCAAAGTCCAGCCAACTAGATCAGAGCCACAGTATACCCCGCAGTACAAAAGCAATGATGTACTGGCTACAGGGCCACTCATCTGCTTCAGGGCAGTTCCACTGACCAAACCTCAGAACCCTGAACTCCCCTTTGTGGTCCCTTTAGTCCAACCCTGTCTCACGGTGCCTCTGAATGTTCACTCTTCCAAAGTTCCCTGAGAGCTACTGTTCCTCCAGGCAAGAATGGCTTTAAGACCCATGAAAAGGGACCTCATTTTAGAAGACACTGTCAGAAGCCCAGCGATTGAGCCATGTGCTGAGCACCCTACCTGTCACCTCCTTCAGTCAGACTCAGTCTGCAGCCTTTGTCTGAACAGCACAATCTTGAGCCTCAATGTGATGTGGAGAGAATCTACACACCAAGTTTTTGGAAGGCTGAGCCAGAAAAGCTACCTGAAATGGGCTTTCAAGTAAAGCAGAGACTAATCCAGAAGTAGAAGCTCTTTCAATGCAGAAAGGTGGTAAAGAACAGGGCACACAGGAAACCTTAAAAAGCCCAGTGTGGATAAACTCCAGGATGTGAGCAAGACAGGCAGGATGAGGAGGAAATAGTGCCAGGGAACCATAATCTTCAGGTCTGCTCCGAATCCTGCTGAGCATGGTCAGGACAGGAGGCCATATTTCCTCACTGTATCTTAGGAACATTAAAGGGCAGCAGTGTGAGGTCAAACTCGCTAAAGGAGAAGATGCAGAAACCAGTTTCAAAGAGGATAAGTTTCACATATGAGCAACAACTGGACCCTGGGGCAGTCTAGAAAGGCCTCTGGTCCCTGTCTCAGAAGAAGGATTCTCAAAGGAATTTAAAAGGCACACATAAGTGCAAAGGAAATCCATTATAATGAACTATGGTTATCAAGCCTTTTTGGAAAACAAATTTGTGATATGGAAACATATAAGCTTCTTTATTAATACTCTAAATAATAAGCTCTCAAGCACCAGATCTAATAACTACAGTAATTTTGAAGCAGTGATGAGCATGAATGAATTTTCAGAAATCTGCCACAACTATAATATGATATGGGAATTCCTGTGCTGCCCCCATGGGTTTTAATGAAGTTCAAGTCTTCAAACATTCAGTGTTGTCATACATGCAATAGTCACACAGACACACACACACACACACACACACACACACACGCACAAAGCAGCACCTGTTCTGGGGATGAAGTCTATCCCAGGTCACCATACACTGGCTGAGATGTCTGCATTCACAATGGGCAGAACTGCTCCATTTCAGCTAGATGTTTGTGAATGCAAAGATTCAATTTTTCCCCTTCTCGTTTACAGGCCCTCTGGATCCTTTTGTTATTAGAAAATGACTGCTGGTGTCTACACGAGGAGAAAGTTCAAGGACAGACAAAAGAAAGCAAAAATGTCAGAGCAAAAATGGACAGCAACCTTGTGGGGAAAGTGTGGCCTGAGAGAGGCCCACTGAATTCAGGATTCCCAGGAGGTAAAGGGCCTCCACCAGGAAGGGGGAGCAGAAAGAAAGCCAATGCAGGTAGAAAAGTGGTTATGGCTTTGGTGAGCACTGGAGGCACTCGGCCAGCCACTGAACAGTAGGAGAATAGGATTTGTGACCATGTTGAAAGAACCAATCCCATTTTTTGGAATGGCCTAGGCTAGAGAAAGGGACAAAATTATTCTCATGTTCCACTCTTAGGCACCTAGAATCTGTGAAAGCAGCTTGTTCTCTACCTGCATCCTTGAGTAAGTACCCAGAAGGCATGGGAATATTTGGCCTTGGTATGAGACCACTGGAGACCTGAGACAAAGAAGGAAAAGGCAGATTGAGAAGGAGCTGGTGGAACCAGCAGCCATGGATGAAGGGAGAGAGTGTGACTCAGGAAATTGAGGTTAAATCCTCCCTGTCAGGGCCATGAAGGTCAAAATAAGGAACAGATTCTGATAAATGGTAGAGGAAGAGTCACAGAAGATCCCAGGGCAGGTCAGTCTATGGGCAACTTTGGGGAAATAATAATAATAATGGCTCCACCTGTCAGGGTAGGGCTGTGGGAGGGATATGAGAGCCATCCACACATAATCCATTTTTACATCCATCGTTTAGGCTGAGCTGGCTTCCTGGGATACTTACTTCTTTGGCTTGCTGGGCACGTGGATGCTGTGATATGTTTTGGAGGGCTTTTGCCAGCAGATCTGCAAACCTCTTACCCTCAGCCAGGTTGTTCAAGCTCTTGTACATGGAGCAGTAGCTCAGCTGCCCCACTGTTCACCAGGCTGGAAGTCTACAGACCTGGCAATGCACAGAGCTTTACCAGTCACCAGGAACCTTGGGTGGAAGTGACAGTGTCTACCTATGGACATCCCTGGGGCACTTCCTGTCATCTACCCTCTTTGGAGAACATCAGAGCATGTGGTAGGAGATGGGAAGGCACAGGTGATGACTTTGTCTCCAGTTGCCACCAACACTGATGCTGAAATGTACCAGAGCATAACCTGTCAAACATACAGTTTCCCAGTATGGCCAGAAGCAGGCCCTACTCTAATGTGGAAAGTTTCAGACCACATCTGCATCTTGTTTAGAAAAATGCATAGCTAATAAACTGTTTTCATCTTTAGAAAGGATGTAAATGTCACTAGAAACTTACCTGAGTTTACTGGCTTTATTTAACTCTTGACAGGTATAGAATACAACATTAAAAATGCAATTAACTTGGGCACTGGGGGAGAAACACACCTATTAGATTGATGTCTTTGGGGTGAGAGGAGATATTTATACCTCATAAATCTTAACATCCCCACAGTCACACCCCAGAGTAGACTATGATATCTCATTATCCCAAATTTCTCCACTTGGCTGTTACCAGTGATCTAATGATAACACAAAGACTCTCCTCAAATTAAACCATTCCCCAGTGAAGCAAAGTTGACTGGATGTCAAAGACAAGTCTGACAGCTCACCTGACCAAACAACACTTCTGTGATGATCACTCTTACCTGTCCACTTGACTAGGACTCAGGCTGCCCAGGAATTTGGGTCAATAACATCCTGGGTATGCCTGCCTGGGTGTTTTTCGTGAAAGTGACATTTGAGTAGGTCAACTGAATTAAGCAAATGGCGCTCCCCAGTGTAGGTGGGCTCCTCCAATCAGCTGAACACCTGACGGGAACAAAAAGGAGTGAGTGAGGGGGAAGTCTGCTGCTGGACTGTTGGACTTGGGACATCGGTGCTTCATTCTGCCCCAGACTGAAATGTGCACCATGGCCTCTCTTGGTTCTTCAGCTTGACAGCCAACTGCAGATCTTGGAACTTGTAAGTTTCCATGATCACATGAGCCAATTTCTTACACACACACACACACACACACACACACACACACACAGTGACTGTCCTAAGGTAACCCAGTTGTTGGTTGAGTCAGAAGCTCCCCTATCATCCCACATTGCATGTGGACATACAAACTTACTCCTCTTCTAAGACCTTGGGGAGGGATACCACCTTCTTGATGCCCACATAGTGAGTGGCTTGCTCACTAGCTTGAGAGGCGGAGGAGGAGGACAAAAACTAATGGGCACTGGGCGTGGACTCACCATGTGCGCACGCACACACACACACACACACACACACACAAGAACTGCTGCAATGTACCACCAACTCCTATACCAGGAAGATTGGTGGTAACTTATTGTCCCCATGGTCCTAAAAGACAGTTATAAAAATAGAACAGCCTGATGTCAGTCCACTTCCCAGAGGCCAGGGTGACCAGCCTTGTGGGATCGCCTTTTAAACTGTACACTCATATTTTGACACATAAAAGGCTCAGTATCAATCAGTGCTAATTGCAGGTTTCTGCACTACACCCTTGGCTTAAGCTGTTTAGCAAAAATTACATTTCATTACATTTTATACTAATCAGCTTCAAGAGCAGAGTATAAAATTAACTTGAAATAATATCATGCTCTTGAATAACCTTTATTTTTAAAATTGGGATATTTTGCAGTAACCATTTTATCCTACTATATAATAACAATGTTCTTTGCATTAGGATATAACACTTACACAACAGCTGTTATATTAATCAAGTATCAGTAGCTCATCTTTATGTCAGCACTAAGTCAATAGCTCGTGCCATTTGTTACTTCATAAACTTCAATACCATAAGTGTTATTGGTTAAATAAATGTTCTCTAAAGTGTGGTTTAATGAATCAGAACCAATTTAAAAGATAGCTTGCATTGAAATCCTGAAATATGTCAAATTCAGGACTTCTATAAAATGTTAAAATTTCTAGGTAACCAAATGTTCAGCTTTATTTCAAACATGTGCCTTTGGGGCTGGGAATTTAGGTGGCACCACACCTACCTCACAAGCACAAGGTCCTGAGTTCAATCCCCAGTACCAGAAAAAAAAAAATGTGCCCACTTCTAACAAGTTCTTAAAATGTAAAGTCAGGCCTGAATATTCAAAGATGCACCTTATTGGAAATGTGGTCTCTCTATTTGTAGATTTGCTTATTTCTGATAAAATTTTAACATACATTTGCTCAAATTTGTCACTCAAAAGCCAATAGGGAGGCAAAGAAATATCATAGTTACTATAATTTTACCATCACATAAGTAAATACAATTTAGAGGTTTCACTCAACTCCAAGTTCAGTGCCAGACAACAGAATAACAAAAGACATCTGTGGTAATTAATTAATGGTCATCTTGAGTGGGAACGCTCAGCTGAATTGAGTTAGGGTGGTTCTGGGGAACAGTATAATAGAACAGGACGGGAGGATTTTATGCTGATTTCCCTCAGAGAAGCTTCAGCTGTTCTCTTCAGACTGAGCTCTGGTCTTCGCTGAAGATGACTGTTGTTCTCTTGGGAGGAGCTCTGGTCTTCACCTTGAGTGTTGTCTGCTGGCCTTTGGCACAGACACTTCCATTGGGAGCTCTGTCCTCACCTTTGCCTTGGGTGTCATCTCCTAGTTCTTGGCATGGATTCTTCAGCTTCCAGGATCCACCTTTCAGCCTGCCAGCACAGACTCTAGCCTCTGGCACCAACCCTTGGACTTTCCAGCATAGATACTTCAGTCTTCCATTGAGGATTCCTCGGCCTCTTGTTGCAGACTTGCATAGAAAATTGCTCTGGGATCTAAGCCTTTGACTGGACTCACATGGGACACTACTGTGGGAACTGGATCCTTGACTGGATTCCTTAGATCTCTAGCGCACAGATAGATGTTTTGCACTCTTCTACATTTGACCCTAGTAAGGATTGACTAATACAACATTAGAAAGGCCAAAGCAATCTTGAAATACATTAATAGAATCATAACACCTAGGAAGCAGGCAATAATACCTATGCCCTGTAATTGAAATTTGTCTGGAATGTAGTATTTAAATATGAGCACTTTGCTTGGAAAAGAAAAGGAACATTAGTTGTATTTCAGAAGAGAACAACCTACATGGTAAAGAAGACATTAAGAAAGAAACATACGCAAGGGAGATTTCACACAGGTATGGGAATAGTGCCTCTTCCCACCAGCTAGGTGGAAAAGTTCTGTGTTATAGGATACAGGATAGCATACTCAAAAGAGTTTTATTTCAAAAGTGTCACAAATTAACATTAAATTAAAAATTATTCTGCTTTCACCTAAGAAGCATAAAAGCCAAATACAAACAGATGAAACTGTAACCAAAAAACGTAACCATGCTGCAGAACAAATCTCAATTATGTTTACAATGAAGAGAAAAATATCCAGCATAGTAAAATTAACAATAGCTGGTATCCAATCAAGGATTTCCAGGCATACAAGGAAGCAAGAATATAATACCCATAATCAGGTAAAAAATGAATGAAAAAAATCCAAATTGACCCACCAATAGCACAGATGATAAAATCAGTAGAAAATGACATAAAAGCAGCTATTACAACTGTTCTTTGTGTTCCAAAGGTGAAGACCATGCATAGTAAGCATGTGGAAGGTGCACATCTTCATATCTCTAGCTGTCCCATAGACGAAACTAAATAAATGTGACTTCAGAAAGATGACTCCATAAAAGATGTCTACATCCTCATCCCTGGAACTCAAGAACATGTTGCCCTTACCTGAAAAAAAGGAATTAAGCTTGCATAGGCAATTAATGTTATAAGGCAACATTGAAGTAGAAAACTTATCCCGGACTACCTTGGTGGGTCCAATATTATCACAGGGTCTTTATAAGTGGAAAGGGAGAGAGAAGGAAGAGAGGCACAAAGATGACAGTGTGACACTACACTCAGTGATACCAGCTGAACAATAGAGGAAGGGGCCATGACATAAGAAACACAGATAACCTCAAAAAGCCATAAAACCCATAGAAACAGATGCTCCCTGGAGCCTCCAGAGGAACATGGCCCTCCAGAATCCTTATTTCAACCCAGTGAAACTCATTTCAGATTTCTGACCACCAGAACTGGAAGTTGTTTTAAGCCAGTATTCCCATGATCATGATCATTTGTTTCAGCAGCAATAGGAAACTTACATATTCAATCATGATGAACAAGAGGGTGAATAGATGAACAGATAAAAGTACCTGCTACCACCAAACTCAGGCTTCTACATTATGTAACTTTCCTTTCTGCTTCCCAGCTCCAATTTCTTCTCAATCCCACCCCTCCAGAGAACTACCTTCCCTCATCTCTAGTTCACCTGGTTCCAGTGAGGTTAGTAGGAGCCTCCAGCTCCAGGGGCAGGACCAAGCCCTGGCTTATCCAATCAGCACACATCCTTCTGACCAGTGATTGGATCAAAAATGGATACATGACCCAAAGCAGTCTAATGAGATCTAGCCCTGAGATTTGTGCTGCAACCTAGGAAAGCAAAACACAAAGTTTTTTCTCCATGAGGTAAAGAGGAAAATAAAGACAGTGTAAAGGAAAACATGACTGAGACAAAGACACAGATTCTTGACTATGCCATTTATACTCCTAGATCTAGCCATATCAGTGATACAAGCCAGTAAATTCTCCTTAGAGAATAAGTAAATTAGGTTTCTATCATTGTTTTTCTTTAAATGTAGTCTCATATCTCTATGGCCTTTGTTCAAGCCACCCTTCAACCTGGAGTTATCTGCTCTGCTCTTTAAAATTCAGCCAGACTTCCACTGTCATTGCTCCTGGACAGCGTACCTCACTTGCAGAAGATTTTTTCTGAGCACCAGGTTTGGCATCCTGAAAAGCCCTGAAAAGGGCTTTGCCACACCTGTGCTGTGATCAGGGCTGACAGGCTGGTCCAGGATGTAATTGCTGCCCTGTGAACTTCTCCTCACTCATCCTTATCATCTTCTCTTCCACCTGACCTTGCACATAAGAGTATGCAAATGTCCACTGAGCATAACTTCTTTCCTGGAAGGAAATTTAGTCATGCACACATCAATACCAGGAGTAAGGGTGGAGACTTAGGACAGTTAGCAAAGAATGGACAGCAATTTCTGCACTGAGCTGCTACTCACTTGGGGGTAAGTGAGTGAAAGAAACAGAACAGGATCCTTCAGCATCATGGGTCATCACATTCCATCATGCATTATCAAGCCTCAGAAATTGAAATTCTGATTCTTGAGGCACAATATGGAAGTCTAACTTGACATAAAACTAATTATGTGTGCATCAAACAATTATGCAAAACAAGTGGAGTGCTTTAAATGAAAACAATAGTTGTGGAGGCAATGGCACTGCAGATATTCTTGTAACGTATTGAAGGCACTCTGCCTATAAGAAATCTACATAAGGGTTTGTAAAAGTGTGCCTCTGAGATTCACCCATAAACTGGCCATTTGCTATCATTACCACAGTAGATCCCAGGCTAGATCAAGGCCACAGTATCCCAGGCTCATGAAACATAGAAGGTAGTGTGCCACTCTGTGTGTAAGAAAAACAGACACCACCACTCTTCCCTCTTGAATCAAATTCAAGATGCCTAAGCAGAGCCCAGAATTCCTCACCAATCTACTGACCATAAGTCTTTTTGTAGCTGTCACCTACATTCAGTTCTCCAACTATCAGGCCAAGATGAAGAGCTGTCTTTGCCTCACCTATTTTCTTACTCTCAACCTTAAATCCAGCCAGGCATGGTGCTCCATGCCTGTAATCCCAGCATTCAGGAGGCTGAGACAGGAGGATTACTATGAGTTCAAGGCCACCTTCGGCTACATAGCAAGTTCAAGGCCAGCCTGGATTACATAGCAAGACCTTGTGTCAAAAAAAAACCCCCTTAAACCTATTAACAACTATGGTCTTTTCCACCCTCAAAATCCACACTGGATCCCCTGCTTCTCCCTCCACACCACACCCAACCCTAGCCAGCAGCATCACCACTGCTATCTGGATACCTGTGGTCCACTCAAGGTGATGATATACTGCTTTGCTGAAGCCACCAAAGAATTCCCATCTCACGCAAATCCAAGCCCAATGTCCTGAGTGTGCCTGCTAAGGCCAATGAGCCCCCACCTACCGTGACAACCCTATCCTGTGCCTATACCTCAGTCACCACACTCCAGCTCCTCTGTCCCTTTGCTATTTTATGAGCAAGGTCAAACTGCACATTTGTACTACTTAGAAGAGTAAAGCCAGCTAATGGTAGGCAAACCTGAGGCTTCAATGGCTTAGCAAAGTAAGGGTGGATTTTTTAATAACATGAATTCTCAGAGAACTAAGAGCCCCTGCTGTATCTTGTAGCCTCAGCATCAAAGGCCACAGAGACAGGAGAAAGAGGGACAAACAGGCCTGGCAGCCCCAGAGAGCTTCAGTCTGAGAGTGACACTTCAGACTTCCTCTGAGTGCATTAGCCAAATATGGTACCTAAGCTACAGGTGGAGGCTTCCAGGGAACCCAGACCATAGCAGCAATGGAGGATAGAGGTGGGGAGGAGAAAATTCATGGATTACATGGCCTGGACACTCTGTGTAGAAATGACTGAAACAGAGCTGACTGGAGGAGACAGCCAAGGAAGGGCATGGAGGGAGAGTTCAGTACTCAGGCCCAAGAAAGGTCAACCCCACCCCACTTTTCCTGAACACCCATTTTTCTGAGCTGCATACTCGCTCTGGATGGGGTTCTCCCTTCCCTCCTTCCTCTGTTTTCTAGCTGGATTGGTCCATGGGAGGCACTAACAACAGAAAGAGACTAATTAGGGCAGAAGGTCAGGCTCCGTGCTCTACTTGCTCTTCCCCACCTATTGTAGCCCAGGGGAAGGCTGCTCACTGGGCATCACCCACCTTCAAGAGCACCCTCTGCCCTTGGCCACAGCTCCAGCCAGGCTCAGGGACCTACTTCCTCTCTCCACTTAACACCTCTGGGTTAAGGCAGGCAAAGGCTCCCACAGTTGCCAGTCCATGAGTCCTGCCCCACTGACCATTGGTTTCTTTAACTCAGCCCACTCCTCTTATTGAATGCTCTTCAATTACTTCTTTTGATGCAGCATTGCCTTTCTACATAGCTTTAATATGTATGTGAGTACGGGCTGCTAGAGTGAAATACTCCAGTCTGGGTGCTTAACTACAAACCTTTATCTTGCACAGTTCTGGGAGCTGAAGATCTAAGATCAAGGCACCAGCGTAGTCAGGTACTGGTGAGGGCTCTCTTCTCAGTTTCCCTACCTGGTCAAAAGAGCAGAAGCTCTTTTCTGCCTGCTTATAAGGACAAAACTCCCACCAGGGGGCCCCACCCTCATAACCACATCTAACCCTAATCACCCCTGAAGACCCTCCCGCCTAAAACCATCATGCTGGAGAATGGAGCTTCAATATATGTGTTTGAGGGGAAACACAGTTCACAGCTCTATGTGGTAAAGGCTGGAATTGAACCCTGGTCATCAGACTCCACAACTTCAATCCCAATATCTGTGGACACTTGAGTTGACTCCAGAAGCAGCAGTCTGTGCTCTTGTACATTGATATCCCTGACCACAAGAGGCCAGCTGTGTAACAAAGAGTAAAACATCCCATTGATGTTTCATCAAAGCCTGATTCATCAAGTGGAAAGGGGATGTCAGTGAGGATTGAGACAGCCAACCTCAAGCACTGGTCTCAGGACAAGTCATCATGCTATTGGATCCTTCCTTCTCAGGGTGGCGGCCTCAGAACTGTCATTAAGTCATTTCACAAATGAAAACCATCTTCATCCCCCTGAGGATGCTCCTCCCAAAGCTGAGAGTTAACAAATAACTTGTTGAAGATTATGGACCAATGCCCTGCAATTCTCCAGAAAAAAATGCTGTATAATATATTTCCTTTTGATTCTTTGGGTGTCTGTGGGATCTCGAATGATCCCTATCTTTCATTCTTGATATTGATAATTTGTGTCTTCTACCCTTTGTTTTGGATCAGTCTGGTGAGGGGTGTGTCAATTTTATTGATCTTTTCAAAGAGTGAGCTTCTGGTTTTATTGTTTTTTTCACTATTTTTCTGTTTTCATTTGCATTGATTTCTGCACTTATCTTTATCATTTCCTTCCTTCCTGCTGTTTTGCAATTGATTGGCTCTTCTTCTCTGCTTCAAAAAGAAACTTATATTCTTGACTTAAAACATTTCTTGTTTTAATACAAATATTTAGAGCTATAAATTTCTCTGAAAGCATTGCTTGAGTTGTATCTCCAAAGTTTTATTTCCTGTGTTTTCATTTCCATTCATTGCAAAGTAAAGTCTCTTGTCCCTTGTTCCTTCTTCCTTGACTGATAGACTGTCCTTTGGTTTCCAAATTGGAAGGGGTGGTGGGGTTCCAGATATCCTTCTATTGTAGATTTCTCATGCAATTCTTTGCTAGCTGGAAAACATACTTTTTATAACTTAGTCCTTGACTATCGTAAGATGCTGGAGTGCATTTGATGGCCCGGTATACTCTGGCTCAGTGACTTCTATGTACACAAGGCAAAGCTGGTCCTGCTGCTGCTACTGGATGAGCTGTTTGAGTATCAGTCAAATTGAGTTGGCAGAGCCTGTTCACATCTTCCGTGCCCTTACTGATTCTGTTTACTCTTTCCATTGATTACAAGGAGAGAACTGTTAACATCCCTGACTATAATTATGGATCTATTTCTCTTTTAGGTCCAATCAGTTTCTGCTTCACATATTTAAAAGCTCATTTATTAGCTGAATGCACATTCAGGATTATGTCTCCTGATTAATTGACCTCTGCCTCTGTGTAACAGCCCTTTTTATCCCTGGGAATATTTCCTGTTCTGGAGTGTATACTGATTGATGTAAGTTTGTCTATTCCAATGTTCTTTTAATTGATTTTTTTTTCATAGTATGTTTCTTCCATCTCTACGGTTTTACCCAATCTATGTCTTCATATTTAAAATGTTTTGTAATGATATATTGCTAGGTCTTGTTTTTTATCCAATCTGATCATTTCTGCTTTTGTTTTAAAATTTTGTATTTAATACAGTTATTGATATGACTGGGTTTAAGGCCGCCATTCTGCCTTTTATTTCCTTTTTCTCAACTATTCTTTGTTCTGTTTTCCATCTTTTCTATTTGGGGGATTATTTGAGTGCTCTCTTTGGTTTTGGTTTTTTCTTCACTACTGGCTTATTAATTATACTTGTAAAAATATTGAGGACTTCCTCACTTTAAGAAGATTCAATGATGGCCAGGAATTTAGCTCAGTGGTGCCACTGCCTGCCTCGCAAGCTCAAGGTCCAAGTTTGATCCCCAGTACTCCCCCAAAGAGAAAAAAAGAAGAAGAAGATTCAATGAGTAAGAATCTAGACTTGCCAAATGAGACCCGGCAGGTAATGGCTTACTGTGGAAGAGTCTATATTTCGGAAAATGGACTTCCTGTGTATTCCAAGATCACCAGCAATGTATCTGTCAGGGTTCAACTTACACATAAAGCTGACATCCAGCTTTTCAATGTGAGGCCTGTGTGTCACACCGTGAGGCTCCCAGGTCTGGCCAATGTCTCAGGACACATAATGTCACCTCACCAGCTCCTCTGCACAGTAAGTTGGACACACAGAAAGAAGAGCTTGGACCATGGGAGTCTGTTTCCCACCCAGCTTCTGGTTCCTCTTCCTGTGAGTATGTCCTGTGATCACAAGAGAAGCATCTAATTGAATTCATTACCTTACCCAAGACTCTGGGCATCCCTCATTGCTCTCCCATGGAAAAGCAATAGGTCCTACTTCGATGTCTGCCGAACTCCGTAAGGATAAATTAAGACACCTCTATTCACCCTCCAGTGTCAACTAGCTGACCTCAGATAATCATAACAATGTGCACATTGTCCAAAAAGCTGAATATTCAAAGAGTGAATAAAAGTCTCAAAGACAAGGAAAAAGATCATTTCCCAGAATCCAATTAATCAGCAAAGGCAGACTCTTTCTACATTATTGCTGAGATCACTGAGCAATCATGAAGCTGTATAGAAGTGTTTAATAATGGATATTCTCTACTTAAGAATAGAGAACATAGAGCATAAATAACCCACCCAAACACAGTGTCATTAAGAAGATGATCCATCACCCTAAAAATCTCACACAAAATGACTAGGCTTCTCAAGTGCTCCTTTCTAAAATTACAACTATCCTTTTGTCCAATATTCTGATAAAATTCCAATCCCCAGATTTCTCAATGATGGTGTCATCAAACATCCCCCTCCAAGGCATGCCCAGGTGTCCCTCCAAGTTGGATCAAACCAAAAAGTCCTCTGCCTCTTCCCTAGGACTTCACAGAAGCCTTGAAATGAGGTACCCTCTGGTTCTGTGCTCCCAAATGAAAGCAAAACCCCATGTTCATAAAAGTTAAAGTGTTGTCTACATGGCTGTGCTAGTGGTGACAGATGCTAGGCAGACAGGTGTCCTTTCCTAGATTGAACTTATTGGCCAGAGATCCTGCTGCAGGAATCTCCAGGGCTGCTCTGACTACTGTTTTCCTAAGCCTCGGGTATCAGTATTTATCACTTCTGGTCAGTCACATTGTATATCCAACATACTCTCTTTTTGCTTACATGCCTGAATTAGTTCCTGCCTTTTTATAAGAAAGCAGGCATTACCTGAAAATAGGTGGCAGGAAACAGACCTTCAGGGAAGTGAGAAATATTTTAACCTGGTTATCTGGCTGAGCTAGCAGGAGAGCAATAAAACTCCTTCCTGTTCTGGAATGGGAAGGAACCTCCAATGGAGTCTGATATCAGAATCACCGATCAGGCATGTTTTGTCCTCCCAGAGGCCTGGAACTCATGAAAGAAAATGTATTGGAGATGGATACATGGCAGGAAGGGAAAACACAAGGTGGGAGGGAAGTGGACTGCTTCTAAGGCACTAGCCAGTTTGAAGCATCATCAGCCCAACTTCACCTTAAGGCATGGACTGAAACCCTGAAACCTTTAGTGACCATGCTGAGGGAATCACTTATCTCCCCTCTCCAGAAGGTTGAGACCAGCTGAAAACTAAATACAGAGTTTCTCAGATTGGTGAGTTGTAACAGCTTTCAAAGTCACTAGATTGGAAAGAACAAGCCACATACAATTGCCACAGTACAATTTGAAAATGTTGCGGTCCTCGATCCACCTGAGCATACCCCCAAAGATGGGTACTAGTTTCTGTACACATCAGGATTCTTTTATTGCTAGCAACATAAATCAATTTGTACAATTCCAGCAACTGGGGAACCATTAGAAGGATATGAAAGCTCACAGAATCAAACCAAAGGCCAAGGAATCATACTCAGAAAGGACAAAAACCCAGGCAGCTCCAGAGAGACTCAGAGAAACACAAAGTTGACAGAACCTCTGCCTCCATGGGGTGATTCCTCTCCAGCTGCTTTAACGTTTTTGTCACTTTGCTCAGGATTCAAATCTATAGAGGAAATAAGAACTAGTAACTTCACTGAGGTTACATGCCTTTTCCTCGACAAGAAAAACTGGGCATCTTTATCTAGGTACCACCAGCTACACCCACTGGAGTTGGTGGAGCCCCCAAAAGGGAAATCATCAGGAGATATTCCTGCAGGGTGGTAGATGGACACCAGGAAAAGGGTGAGTCATCAAGGCCTCCCACTCCTGACTGAGGACCTGGGCCTGAGTTCAGACCTCAGCAGAAGATGGTTTCCCATAATCACTATAGCTACAGAAGTCCTGCCTTTTATAGTACAAAAGATAAGTTAACGCTTTAATGCTACTTTATAAGGACCAAGGCCATGTTTAAATGAAAGAATACAAATACACACAAGTATTCCAAATTAAAGTGCAATGGGAGAGTAATTCTGTCATTTAATTCTGTTGTTCTTGCTGCTGTAGAACACAAAGCCACTCTTCTGGAGGGAAGCATGAGGCACACAGTATCCTGTCCCACCAGGAGGCTGGCAAAGTGGAAGGTCCTCTGGGCCAACATAGGGACTCACTCACTCAAGGTGGTGGTGTATGGAGCCCAGAGTGAGCTGGAACACAACTACCCTGAAAGGGTTCCTAGTGAGCAGAGGAGATAGAATAAAGACAGACAAATAGGGGAAGGGCCTAAATAAACTGAGTAGCTAAAGAATAGGACCTATATAAAGTAAAAATAAGCCTCAGGAAATTAGAGCACAAAAGACAAAGGACAAGTCCCTGGACAAACTGAAAAAAGTCTTGAAAGGCTAGAATGCAAAGAACAAAGAAATAATAGAGCCTACTTTCCTGACATCAAAAGCCTAGCAACAACCACAGCAGCAACTGCATATCTGCATTTTTACACATTCTTCTACACCTTTCTTGTGCCAAGACTGCATAAAAGCTTCTAGATTTAAATACCTTCTGTGTCCTTCTTTTGAAGTCCCTCCTAACAAGCAGGAGATTTCTTTTTTGTTCTCTCTAATAAATCACACCCAGAACCCTTCCCCATGACTTGCTGTTCTGTTGACTTCATCCTTTTGTTGCCCTCAAGACAAAAATCAAGAGAGAGAGAGAGAGAGAGAGACAGAGACAGAGACAGAGACAGAGACAGAAAAAGCGAGAGGGACCTAAGTATCCTAGGATATATTACTTTCCATTGTAAAACCAGGATAAATTTCCAACATGTAAGGCTATCCATTTTAAAAATCAGGCAAAGTTCCAGCCAAATCTGAGGCACTCTACCTGGTCTTTCTAAGCAGAACAGGAACTAAGATCTTGGTCTCTGACATGAGCATTATTACCACAGCCCCTTTTCTGTGATTCATGAATCTTAGCCAGGTCCTGCTGGCCCATTCCCAATATTCTGCAACAGATTTGCCTTGGAAAATGCAGAAATTGACATGCACATTGATAACAAGGCATTAAAATCTATGAGTCTACCAAATTCCTTGAAATTCCTAAGTTCACCCCCTCCCTTTCTGTTATTTCAACAGATACTCATAAATAAGGTATAGTTTCCTGGAGTAGGGTTGCTGACACTTTTCTTGATTTCCTGTTAACTTGTCTTGTCTTGTTCTAAGCCATTCATTCCCTGGAAGGCAAGGAGTGGTCAGTTATTCATTTAGAACCCTCTAGAGAATGGGCTATTATTTATTATTAAGAGAATAACAAAGATTCATTTTGCACTCCAAAATAATAATAATTACAGCTCCATCAACATTAGCATTTAGGTGTGAAATATTATGGCACCAATGTCTAATTAACATAGTAATTAGACATATTAATATATTTCCTTCTTCATTTCAAATCCATAATCTACACTAATTGCTTTTAATGTACTCAGTTTGCTGATATTTTAGAGTGTAAAATTATAACTTACCCCATTAACCAAAAAACCAATGGCAGCAAAATCATCCCTAATGCAATTATACTTCTTGTCTATGTTGTTACTCACCAGTGATACGGAGGAGACAAGGATATTTTCATTTGCAAATTACCCAAGCAGGACAAGGTGATTAGGACTAGGTATTAACACTTGCCTCCCACACTGTCGCTTCACATAGAGCCCAGAGACAGCGGTAGGCACAACTCCATCAATACTGAGAAAGGCAAATCAGGACAAGGCACTGAGCCCAAGTGGGGGTGTCACTCAGACTAATCAGATTCCTTCCCCGAGTGATAGTAGACAGAGTGGCCATACCCCAGAATCATCCTGATTACATCTGGGATCTGGCCCACTTGTCTATTGAACAGGGGCCCTCTCCACACCAAGTCCCACATCACATCCCTCCTCATGCCAGATCCTGACTCATCTTGGGCTGTGATGCTCAGGCCCTGCACACCCACCCTATGACCCTGCTCTGGTCCCTCCTACTACCCCTGCCACAGTGCACTGTGGTGTTTTGAGATCCATCACCACTGTTCACTGGTTCAGCAGGTCTCTGCTGATTGTCAGAAAACAGTGAAAAGAAGGCCACAGCAGGTGAGGACACAGAGCCCTGTGTGTCCTGCCACATGGTGATCCTGCTGCACCTTCTAACTCCTTCAACCTGAGCAGCCACGGTGAACATTCATCCTGGAAGCGACTTCCTCCTGTAACAAGTATGCAGCCTTACAGCTCCAGATCAGCTGAATGGTTCGTGAATGTCAGTCTGATTGCCCCCAGAATTGATCCCACCCATAGACTGTGCAGGGTGTGAAGATGGAGGGCCCAGAAGAGGAGAAGGTGTGTCTGGGGATGCCACTGACCGTGGAGACTAGCCAATTACATTTCTTCTTTGAGTCTCAGTTTGCTCATCTGAAAAGAAAGTGGAACAAAAGATCTCTAAAATTCTTTCCAATTTAGCACTGCCTCAAAAGCCAACTCACCTGTGCATTCTTTCCTGCCTGCCAGGGACTACCTGCACAAGATGAAGTTACTTCTCCCTTTGAGTACATGCTTGCTATGGAGTTTGCTTTAAATGGCCCATACCACCATGTGTTCCTTTCCTTCCCCAGGGACCACACCTCATCCTACTGTAGATATGAAAGTTAATTAGATTTCCTATAGGCAGTTATACAGGGCTGGCCCCAGAGGAGCCAACCTGGAGGAGAGTGGAGGAGCCAACATGGACAATCAAGACACATTCACTGAAGGCCAGCATTGTAAAAAAAGAGAAGCTACCACACCCACACATTTCCCCTAAGAATGAACAGCAGTGATTGGGTGAGAGACCAAGATCTTATCCACCCCTTCCAGGAAAGATCCCTGACTGAAAATCCTTGTGTGCTTGCTATGTGACTTGCTTCTCCATTGGATCCCTATCTAATACCTAAGCGACTATACTTGTTGTAATCTTATAGGTCGATCATAGTTTTGTCCACCTTGTGATTTCTCATCAGATCAATATTACCTAAGTGACTATACTTGTAATCTTACTACTTGACTATAGTTTTGTCCCACCCTGAACCTGCCTCGCCTCGTGGCTTTGTCCCATAAAACACCTTTGAGAAGCAGAGTGGGCCGTGGGCCGGCAACCCACTTTCCAGTCCCCCTTCTGTCTCTCTTAGACAGAAGCCATCTTTCAATAAATTTTTCCTACTCTTAACCTCCGTTGTTCCTGATAGCCTTCCCCAGCTGACCCCCACCCAAGCAGACCTGCTACCCACAACCACAGGAGCACAGAGACAACAAAAAGCCAGCAGCTGCCAGGCTGCTCTCACCACCACACTGTTTATCAGCCAACCCCATACCCATCACCCAGGGGACTCTAAAATTTTCTACCCTCTTGACCAGTGCCCCTTCCCCTACCTAAAATGCCCCATATAACCACGAGCACCTTCCTCTCAGGGCCAATGGCCTTCTCGCCCTTGGCTTATCTGCACCCAGATGGCAATAAACTCATTGTATGTTGCTTAGACTTTGCCTGCCTCAGTGGTCTCAACCATACCTAGATCTGACCTTACAGTTCCTAGAATTCATTCTTCAATTTTAGAGAACACAAACTAGTGCTTCAGATACCTAGCAGGTTTGGGAGTGCATCTATTCCCCCCATATCAATCCCCCTGCACCCAGATCCCCTCTGCTCCAGCAGAGCCAGGACCCACACGCAGCTCAGCTCCAGTTTATTTAGGAGGAGTTTCTCCCTCTTGGCCTCACTGGAGATGAGAATTTGTGGGAAGTTTCCCCAGATTTTCAGTGCTCTCACACTATCGTATTATTTTATTAGTTTTAAACACCAAGTGCTATGTTAATGAAACATCAGCATTCCAAATCTAATCTCTGATGTTAGGAAGATCCATTTCATTTTTCAATTAAAAGCTGATTTTTAATGTTCAGCCCTGTTCTGCATTACCGTCACCTCTTTAATTAATTTAGCATCTCTCAACTAGCAGTTGCTAAATTGCCTAAGCAGAGATGGGAAACTGAAGCCTGCTCTTAGCCCAAGGTGAGCAGAACTCTGGAGCATCTGGGAGATATTTGGTTATTTGAATCAGAAACCATTAATCTGACAACACTTAGCTTAAAGAGCAATTAGGAAGTGAAGACAAAGCCATTCAGAAGGGGCGCTGGCAGGCCCTGGGCCAAGTACAGGGAAGACCTTCAAAATTTGCACTTCAACAAGAACCATTAATTAGTTCCCAGGGGGAGACCCATTTTGGCTGTTTGCATTTTTGGGGAGGTCTTATCCTTCTCCTTATCTAGGGGTTTTGCTCTTGCTTTTCTTTTTGTTCCTTTTGTTCTTTAGAACAGCAGTTCCCCTAGGCTCAACACAAGGAAGACAGTACACAGGATCTGTCCAGTGGTCTCTCTTACTGCCTTTGCTGCCTTGTGTGCACCATGTTGTTTCTGCTCTGCCATGCCTGTTTTCCATCCCTGCCTTGGAGCTTGCTCACTATGTACTGAAACTCTACAAACTGTAAGCCAAATAAACCCCTTCCCCTCTAACTTTGGGTGTTGGGTATTTTGTCTCAGCAATGAGAGAAAAGTAACTAACACACCAAACAACACCCAGGCTCCCCATGGTCCAATCCCAATTGGAAACTTGAAGAGTGGGAAGGGAATGGGGAACTTGAGAGAGGGGGAATGGCTGTAACACACAAAGCTGGAAAGGTTAGGGATTGGGTAGAAAATGCACTGAAAGGCAGACATCCCAAGTACCCTTTATGTAGTATTCTTGGATCATCCCAATGTCAAATCCACCTCCTCCTTCCTGCTTGGACTCTTACTGATACAATGTTTATTATGAATGTTTAAAATCAGGTATAATTTCCTAGTCTTAAAAATAAATTTTAATAGATGTTCTGGTGTTTTCTGTTAACAGGATGGAGCTGGCCTGCACTTTCTGAAGTGTGCATCCCACCTGGAGGCCACTTATAATGAGAATCTTCTAGAGGCTGAAGCTCCCTTAGTCAGAAACAGAGAAGGCAGCAGAAGAGTTGCGACTCCAGCAACCACCTGCTGCCAAGTCAACATATTCATCCTGGCAGCCCTTGCCTCAAAGGATGATCTCTTTTGTGGTAGGGCTTATCTACCAAGCCACCAAGCCTTGCAAATCAGACAAATTTCTCCAGGGGAGGTAGTAAATGAGACAGCTTCCTGCTGACCCACTCAGTGCTGGCCAGCTTTGTGCACAGGGACATTTCAATCCACAGTCAGCCCTGGCTTCCTCGGGTTCCATCTACCTTGTGCAACAGCCTATGAAGAGATCCCTCCACCCCAAAGTTGGTCTATGTGTAGCCCAGCAGGAAAGCAGCAGGCTGTTTGGTCAAGTACATTCCTCTGTCTTCACATGAGCATCTTCTCTCTGTATGTCTGTGTCTCCATAGGGCATGCTTTCTGTATGGGTCTTTTGTTATAAGGACACCAGTCAAAAGAAGCTAAGGGTCTACACTAGTCCAGGATGACCTCATCTTAACTTACATGTAAATTACATGTGGAAAAATCCTAAATAAAATAGGTACCAGGGATTAGAACTTCAACATAACTTTTTAAGGGGACACAATTTAACTCACAATAGAGGAGATAATGAATGTGAAGAATGTGATATGAGTGCTGCCAGACACCAAGGGTGTTTGTCTGGTCTCCTCCCTGTCCAGAACCTAACCTTGCACCCATAGGGAAAGTCTGGGAACCAAATAAACTCTCAAATGAAGGAGCCAAATATAGACCTTTTTAATAGATTTCCCTCACCCTAACATAGCTACTATATATAATAGTTGCCATCTTCCCATAATGCCCTGCTCCCTACCTAAAGCCACCCCAAGATGGCTTCTCCCACCAAAGGACAACCTTCTTCCCAACATACCCCCGTTCCCACCAAAAGAGTATGTCACAGGCTCCTCCAGTCCCTAGCCACTACCTCACTCAACCCCACCCCAGCTCCTACAAGCCCCACCCCTTCTCCTATAAAAGGCACTCCCTGTCCTGGCCATATTGCCTTTTGTGTCTCCTTTGCTCAGAGACAGCCTGGCAGATCATCCCTGCAATAAAGGCTTGTTGTGGCCTGGTCTGGTCTTGGTTTTTGGCTTTTTCACCTGGCACTTTTCTAACAGGCTTTTAAAATTAAGATATGATATTAAAGAAAAAGACTTGCCTAAGAGCCTAGGAATGGCTATTAAAGTTTCAGAATAAAACCTTTAATTACTTTTCAAATACCAATAGAAATTTTTATTTTAAAATAGCCTCTGCATTAAAAGGAATTCCTTCTAAATACTTCTGTTTAAAATATCCTTTATAAATAATTTTTCTAAACCATTGTTACACCATCTGAAAACCCCTCATTAGCCCCTGTACAAACAAATGTGTATAAGAAGCCATTTCAAATCTATAAAACCAGGAAATAAAAAGTCACTTCCCTACTGGGGTCCAGCAAATGAATATATTAAGGATCTTCAAATCCTGACTTTCCTGAAATCTCTCAAATTTCTACTTTCTATGGAGAAATTGATAAGCTCACCTCTGTATTCCATCCTATAAACCAAAAGAAAATGAATGAGTTTTCTGAAGAGTTCAATTGAGTTTCATATTAAGAACATGAAAGTTCAATGTCTTTATAGAAAAATGTCACACCAATTTCCAGGAGAGGAAGGAGATATCAAAGTGTCAAAAAAAAAAATCATATCTAAAAGTCTCTGATAAACAAGAGACATGGTACAGAGAAGAAGATAAAAATGACAAAAATATTGTTTTTGAATTGTGTTTGTTAAATAGTTTCAGCAATTGGATCAGAATGGATCCAAAAGTGCTCTTACTACAGATTTCTCCCTGTGCCTAACTGTGAGGGCCACAATTTTTAATCTGTACATAGGAACCAATCACAGATATTTCATCCACATCAGCAGAAATCAAAGGACTCAGAACCTGAAAAGCAAACAGTAGAAATCTTACTAAGGTTACTTTCAGGTGTGAAAATATTTCACAGATATTTGTAAGTTAGCATGAGTAATTAACATGAAAATATTATATTTAGGTCAATAACTACATCTTAAAAATACAATTAAAACTATGTAAGGCAGTGATTCCAAATAAATCTGAAACAAACACTGAAAAAGAACAAGATGGCAGCTCAAGATTAGAGAAATGAAAGCAGATGGCTTCTGTGGATGACAGCAGAGGGAAGAGGTAGGTTCAGAAGAGGACCACTGAGCTCGGAATAAACTTGGAAACCAGACAAATGAAGTTAAAATAGCAATTAACTAAAGCACCCATCAAGCAAGAAAACTACCTGACAGGGACTACCAAATAATTTAAGACCGAGTGCATCTCTGCGATGCACTATATTGTACAGATCAGTCATAGTGAAGCTCTCCTGTTGTCACATTTCAGCTAAATGAAGCATCAGGAGACTATAAGAGAGGCTGTGAGTCAAATAGTCCACTGAGTGATGAAAGGCTAATATAAAACCTATTCATTCCATTGTTTATTACATTTGACAAGAAATTGAATACCATGAAACAGAAATCGGCACAAAAGTAACACATTTCATTAAGAGAAAAAAAGCTTAAAGCATCCATAGAACAACTTGTCTGCCCATTTTCAATTTCTTCTGCAACCTTAATGGAAATTACGGTGAATGGGAAAGGCAAGGATTTTGAGTTTCAATGAATTACAAGATAGGAGGGGATTCAACATTTGCCAGTGAGACATCCTATGCAACAGAATATTAAGCTTTGGAGGGCAGTACAAGAAACAACAACCCATCCAACATTTCCCAAGCTGAAGGAGGAAAGCTATTATGAGATACTTTCCCAAATTGTTTAGTTCCTGCCTAGGGGAAATCAGAAACTTTGCAAATTAAAGGACATGGGGATAATGGAGAAAGGAGGGTCACTTTGCCTTTGCAAAAGTGTTCTGCCAAGGCCTCTGAACAACAACACAGAAAAGTAAAGAGATCTTACCCTGGGTCAGAAGAAAACAGTTGCAATTGCCAGGAAATTAGATATGGATTCCAGCTGAAATATGTCTCTTAACACAAAAAACCCATTTTCAAATTTAACTGATTTTTACAAACTGCACTTAGTATGATGAATGTCAGAAGTCCCACAACACACCAGAATGGAGCATCAGTGAAATTTAGAATGCCAGGATTCAAATCTGAATCATTAAGGTATTTTTATAAAATGTCATCCCTAGGAAATACAGAGGCACAAAGAGTCTACACATTTCTAGGAATTTGCTCCTAAATGGTATTTGTTTCATCAATCAACACTACCAGAACAAGAAAAACTGCATTCCAAACTTCTTGTAAAACAATGGAAGATTGACAACTCCAAGAAGTTGCTGAATTTTTTGGTTACTTGATCGGTGGGTTAATCCTTTGGTGGGTTGTTTGGTTGGTAGGTAAGTCAGTTGCTTGGTTATTTGAGTTTGGAGCAGCTTGAAGTCCCATGAGATATTAACTCTATAACTTTAACTGTGTGGCAGAGCCCAGAGGGAGAGAAGCATGGGGAACTTTGCAACCACAAGTTCCCTGAGGAGACATCTGTGTACTCAATTGACTTTGTAGCAATAGGAGGGAAACAGGAAACAGTTCCCCACCTTAGGCTGTCATGGACCCCCATGTTACCTTAGAAAAGAAGTCACTCAAACTCATGCCAATGCCTATGTGGGATACACTGTTTGTTTGTTTTCCCTTTTCTTCTCTTCTTCTGGTTTTGGGAATCAAACCAGGGCTTTAAAACCAAGCTACATCTTCAGCACTTTTTTGTTTATTTTATTTTTTTGGTGCCGGGGATCAAACTTGGGACTTTGTGCTTGCAAGGCAGGCATCGGAACCACTGAGCTAAATCCCCAGCCCATTGTTTTTTTATTTTAACACAGGATTTCACTAAGTCACTAAATTGTCCAGGCTGGGTTAGAACTTGTGATCCTCATACCTTAGCCTTCCAGAGTACTAGGACTTTCTATGTGTGCCACAACACCTAGCAGACACTGTTCTTGACCAGATCAGTCCATTATTCATAGGTACGCCCAAAAAGAATTGTTTAGAAAACATCATGAAATGTTTTTCTCTATTGGCAACTCTCAAAGTATGTTCACATTTTAAAGACTCTGAGAAGGCCTGCAGTTTAGTGTAGACTTCCCTTCACTTTCTTGAAGCAAAATCTGTTTTAAAGAACAACATAATTGAGGGGAAAAAAGAGGTCTAAGCCTCTCATGTCCAAGAGAATTAAAAAAGAAAGAAAGAAAATCTTACTTAATTTGAATTTACATTCCTAACTATTTTCAATAAAACAGCTTAAAGATAAAAGCTTAAAGCTTTGGAAAATGCAAAACAATGTTATAATACGCACCTTTTTATGCCTGTGACTGTTTTCACATGTCATGCAGATGTCCAACAGGTCACCTCCTAGAGACCTAAGCAAACTTTTCTGAGAAGCACCCTATCCCTACCCCTGCAAGGTACATATATGGTATTTCCAGTGACCTGTGCAAGTCCGCCACTGTGACACTATTCTGAAATTCTAATGCCATGTCTCAGTTACCATTACTTATAATTCATATCTACTTAAAATCCTGCATTGGCTTACAACAACCTATCCCATATTTTTCTATTATAAATTATACTTTAGCATTATAGTAGCCAGCTGTGCATCTCAGTAGCAGCGGCTGGGGGATATAGGAAGCAATCTTTGTGTTTATCCACTTGGTATGATAAACAGCAAGGTGTGTGTACATGTGCAAAAGTGTTAAACCAGGATATTTGTCACATAATGCTCCATCTGACAGGTTTTGCATGTGTTTACTTGAGCACCACAGGGGGTGAAATATACCCATGTCACTCTTCTGTTACGGAAACATGTATTTTATCATAATGGAATGTGGGTGTGACTCACAATAGCTGCACCTGGGGAAAGCAAAAACCCATCTGTGCATTCACTCACTTGGCAGGCAAACAGCAAGGTGTGTTCAAAAGCTCCAAAGCAGCAACAGGTGAGTCTTACCCATGAAATGCTCACTGTTAAATTTCTGTGCATTTGGGATTTGTTTTTTTTAAAGTTTCTTTTGGGCCAAGGATTTAGCTCAGTGGTGCTGTGCCTGCCTCACAAGTGCCGTGCCTGCCCCACAAGCACTGTGCCTGCCTCACAAACACCAGGTCCTGAGTTCGATCCCTGGTACCAAAAAAAACCACTTTCCTTTGGTTTTTCTGGTAGAAGTAGCCCAATTCAGTACAACGGCACATGAAAAACCAGATTTGCAAGTTCTGGAGGAGGTTAACAGTGAATCATCTGATTACTCATGCATGGATACTGAAGATGATAATGACTTTGACACTAGCCATGTGAGCCAAAGTTCGTGTGATGGTGAAATGGAGCAAGAATTGACTGATACAGGCACAGGAAATGCAGACCTCCTTAATACAGATGAGAAAAAAAAAAAAGCAATGTGAGTGCATATTGGACTAGTCCAAATGTTGCAAAATGGTCATGCAACCAAATGAAATGATCCAATGTTAGAACTAAGTCTGAAAATGTAGTGAGAATCTTGGCAGGGGTGAAACCTATTGGACAGAATGCCACTTCTGCCATTCAATGTTGGAAATTCTAACAGATGAAATGCTACAAGATGTTGTGAAATAAACAAAGGCTGAAATACAAGTAAAACATTTTGTATGCATCAACAGCCATATTAAAAATGTATTTATTATCATACCTCACTAGCTGAATTGAAAGTATTCATAAGTCTGCTGTACTTAGCAGGGATTTCACATGGTAGCCACAGGAATGTAAAAGACTTATGGGAAAACAATGAGTCAAAATATGCCATAAAATTTTATGCCTTCGTAGATGCGAAGACTTATTATGCTTT
This sequence comes from Heterocephalus glaber, assembly GCF_053883595.1. Classification (NCBI taxonomy): domain Eukaryota; kingdom Metazoa; phylum Chordata; class Mammalia; order Rodentia; family Bathyergidae; genus Heterocephalus; species Heterocephalus glaber. The sequence continues at coordinate 54,549,660 of NW_028258320.1, forward strand.
CAATGTAGAAATTTATCCTGGAACAGCCACCAGGTCCTTATTCATATAGTACTAAACCAAATGATGTTGTGAATAGACTTCTTGCTCCCATCTCCCAAACTAATCAGAATCTGACTTGGTTTACCAGTTTCCAATTGATGTTACATTTACTAACAGAGCACAAGTTGATTAGCATAGGAGCTGTACACAAGAACAAAGCAGAAACTCCAAATGAAATGTTGCAATTTCAAAACAGAATTGTGTAGTACTATCTTTGGCTTTCTGAAAGATTTACATTGGTCTCATGTATGGTAAAGAAAAACAAACTGATACTGCTGATGTCAACATTGAACCATGATGGAAATATTGATAGGGAAATCTCAACAAAATGGAAGCCTGAGATGGAAACTTTCTATAACAAAATCAAAGGCAGAGTAGATGCTGTTGATGAGTCATGCAGCAATTATCATGTCACTCGAAACATAAAGCATTGGCCAATGGTTGTGTTTTACTCAATCCTAAACATGTGTGGCATAAATAGTTTCATAGTTTACAAAGAAAATAACAAGTGTAGAATATCACAAAGAAATTTTCTTAGAGGATTGGGACTGGATTGCATAAGAGATCATTTACAGCAAAGAAAAAACAAAATATTTCTTCCCAGAAAACTACACAAAAAAATTGTGGAGCACACTGGTGAACAGGCAGGTGCAGCATCACAAAGACCTACTACAACAACAGGAAAACCAAAAAGATGTCAACTGTGCCCTACAAGAAAGGACAGGAAAACAAAATATACATGCTATCAGTGTAAGCAATACTTATGTATGGAGCATGCCATTTTCATGTGTGAAGAGTGCCTTTGGTAAGACAGTCGAAGCAAGATTATATTTGTTGAGGCATTCTTTTGATATTTTAATTGCAGTTCATATAGGAATTTGTTTCTCACATTATCTTTTAGGTTTTATAAGCAAGTAGTCAGCTCATGTGAAAATATTGATGTTTATTCTAAATGCACAATACATATTAAGAATTTAATACTTTATTTTATTGATGTTTTATGTTCCTGTTAACTACACATTGCATAATATAATAAGAACATCCTGACAAAATAGAAAGACCAATGAGATGTCGAGTATGTTCTACAAAAAGGCCAGGAAAACAAAACACATGTGCTGTCAGTGTAAGCGATACATGTGTATGGAATGTGCTGTTGTCATGTATGAAGGCTGCCTTTGGTGTGATAATTGAAGTAAAGATTTTTTTTTATATTTTCATTGTAGTGAATATAGGAATTTATTTCTTTGTTCTTTTCAGACTTTGTACACCAAAAAACAGTAGATGCTGAAAATTTTGATACTTTTTTATAAACAGTCAATAAACATTTAAAAATTTAATATTTTATTTGTTTATATTTTTTCTGTTAAGTACTCATTGTTTAATATAATAAAACTCATAAAGTGAAAATTAATAATTCATCAGTAGAAATATTCCAGAGATAAATGTAAGTATTATTCACCCATGTTTATGTGCCTTTATGACAAAATTGGCATTATGCTCACTCAACCGTGGCATGCCTTGCTTTGAAAATCAAAGTCTTACACATAGATTGGAAGCTATTTGTTGTTTCTGAGTTCTGCTCTGTTTTGCAAAAGCAGGTGCCATTTTCCTGAAAATGAGGAGCACTGAGCTTCCCACAGTCCCCAGCCTGGGGCCTCTTTCGGGTTCTGACACAACAGAAATAGTACACAGAGAATTCCAGCATGGGACCTGAGGAATGATGGCTTCTGAAATCAAGCATGCTTCTGTCCCACTGCCTGGGAGCAGCCACCGTTGGCCTCAGAGACATAGCAAAGCCAAGCAAGAGAGCATCCAACAGCAAGGATGCTTCCAGAAAGAAAGCCCCACCAGGAAAGGACCAGAGGGATGCCACAAGGAAAGGCAGAGTGAGCTGAGGACAGGCAAGGGAATGAGGATAAGGCAGGAGAATCAGAGCAAGGCAGTGTGAGCAGCAGACATTAGAGAAAACAAAGTAACTTTCAGTCAAAGAGAGCTGGTAATTAATGAGGACATGTTTGCTGTTTAAAATGCCTCAGTTTGACTTCATCTTATCATAATTTAAGATGAATACTGAAATTCTGGAAATTTTCAGAGTGGCTATCAGAAAGCTGTAACCCAGACAAGACTCCCTTTTTATCTTAGTGGAGGAGGATGGCATATATTTTAAATAAGAATAAAATAATAATTGATGCAGATTTGTTGGGAGGGTTTAGAAGTCCCATTCTACTGTCCTTTGTAGTGAAGGGTCTAGGATTCTGGGTAGGTGATGAAGGAACCAGGCTCTACCTGCACCCAGGGACACCTAAGGATATCTGCACAAATCTGAGAGGCTGGCTCACTTAACAGGTCCAACTTGCCTCCCCCCAAACTGCACACCTTACATAGCATCCAGAACAGAGAGGCACCCACAAATACCCAAGAGAAGAGGGACAGGTGGAGAATAAAAAACACAATACTTGGGGTGACATTCTTGACAAAAACACATAGCAGTCATTAACCAGGCTGCAGGAAGGCCAAGCACAGGTGAGTCCCTGCCACATTGCACCTTGGCCACCCAGAGGCCTGCTGTCCTGATTCTTGGCAAGAGCAGCATGGCACCTCCTGAGGCCTCACAAAGCATTTGTCGGCATTGTGTTCCTTTACTGAGAAAAGGAAGAATGTGTCACAGCGATTCTGACTCGTCCTATTGACTGTGGCATCTTCCACAAAAGACAAAGTAGAGGCCACTAGCATATTGAAAAGCCTTATTCATAAAACATGGTGATGACTAATAAGTACTTACTCAATTTGGCCACTTGGTGGGGGGCAATGCAGAGCCTTTTGAAGTGAATTTGGTTGTTAATATTCATTGAAAATGAAGCTGGGCTCCAGTCGGGATAATCTTCAGTGGTTCCCACAGAGGCAGACACCTACACAATCTACTTTCCTTTCATCTTGAATGATGACAGTGCCAGGAACTGCTCATTTCCTGATTGTTTTCAGTTGTTAATTTTAACAATGGCTTACCTAAAGATATAGAAGTAGAGTAATCAAACAAACACCAAGTGCTAACTCAGAGTGTGCATTCTCAAATTCCTCTGCCTGTGTCAGTGCAGGCAATTGACCTGGGAGCCATGATTCCTGGCATAGCAGCCCAGGGATGATGGGACTTAAGAAAGATCTGTGAAATGCTCATATATATTTACCCACATATTAATTTTCTTGGACTATTGTAACAAATGGCCACAAACTTGGTGGCTTAAAAGAAACATAATTTATCGCAGTTCTGGAGGCCATAAATCCAAAGTAAGGTGTTGATGAGGTTGATTCCTTATGGGGGCTCAGAGAGACAGTCTCTCCCATGCCTCTCTCCCTGTTTTGAGTGGCTGCTGGCAACTCTTGTTCCTTGGCTTGCAGACACATCCCTCCTGTCTCTGCCTGTGTCTTCTCCTTTGTGACTGTGTCCTCTCATCTTTATACCAGTTATTGGACTTAGGGCCTGCCCCAAATCCAGCATGATCTTGATATTCTTAATGTAATTGTATTTGCAAAGATTCTACTTGAAAATAAGGTCACATGCAGAGATAGTAGGGGTTAGGACTTGAATGTATCCATTATAGGGAAACCATGAAACCCATGACAACCTGCATTTATGAAAAATGCAGAAAAAGCAGGGATGAGCTCTTGCCCTTCACCATCTGTCCATTGTGAAAGTCTTTGCCCCCACTGACCCAGTACCTATTAAATGCCAAACACAGCATTGAGCCCTTTCCCCACACTCTAAGTTTAGCAGAAGAGCATCTAGAATATAATTTTTTCACTTTATGATGAACCAAAGCACAGAGAGATTTTTCTAAGGATGAAAACCAGAAATATGAGACTCCTAGTGGAGGTAGTAGTCTCAGGAGAAGTCTTCATAAAGGATATCTGGAGAAATCATGACATAAGTCTTGACCTTGCCAGGGCTCCTGGGACAAGTGATGTGGCCATACATGCTCAGGTAGACAAAACCCAATTGCTTCTCTCAGCAGACAGTTGCCTGTGAGTCCTGGACTTATTTTCAAAGCATGGATAGTGAGAAAAGGAGGAGAAAAGCAGTGCCACTCACCCTCAGCAGGATTTTCAGGTCTCTCAAGCAGATAAGGACTAGAGTAAAACTCTCGCCTGTTAAGCCTATCTCTAGGTATTTGAGGAAAATCTTTCAGAGGGCTACATAGGGTGCTGCTTTGATTTTTAAACTCTGCACTATGAAACCCAGATTCTCAACAAAGAAGATTCTACATCTGTGTGAGTCTGACACAGACAAGAAGTTTCAGGATAACCTGCTTCATATTTCCACAAATCAACTGGGGAGGGGGGAAGCAGGATGTGCAAGGAACATGTAATCCACAGTGTAACAGAAAACAATGGCTAAAAGAGACTGTTCTTTTTTAAAATTCTTTAAAAACATTGAAAAGTTCTATAATAATATTTTTGAGAACCTGGGTTTAATGGACAATGTAGGCAAATATAAATGACAAAACTGACTTAAGAAGAAATAGAAAACCAGAACCAGTGACTCTCAGAATTGAGAGTGCACCAGAATCACTGGGTCGGCTTGTGCAGCCCCACACACCCTGATTCACTAAGTCTATGGGGGTGAAGATCTGAATTTCCAATAAGTCCCAAAGTGATTCTAAGAACTGGTGCAAGAACCACACTTTGAGCATCAGTTTCCATAATCCAAGAAACAAAGAGCCTACCTATACAAGAGGCTTTGTAAGTGGTGGGATTAAAATGAAGAGATTTACTATAACATCATCGTTATAAAGCAGAAAATATACTCAGGTACACAAGGACCCAGAATGTCTAAAAGGCTTTTGTAGCTGGAGGGGACACTCATATTCCTCCAAATGTAATTCTAGATGTATTGAACTTATAAATAACACTTAGATTGGTGAACCTTCTGGGCCACCCTACCACAGCCCCCAGCGCCAAGGAGGTGAGTCACATGGGCACCAGCTGCACACAGCCCTCCCCCCCACCACCACCATTGAAATGAGAAGACATGTAAACAAGTCTCAAAACCGGACTTCTAGATCACCGAAAGCAACCTCAAAGGGAACCAATATGGAACAATCTGATACTCAATCACCTGGATTCCCTGAATTGGCAACAAAAGAGGATCTGGAAAAAATGAAATCAGAAATAATTTCTCACATAACAGCAGAGATTGTGCCCATAATGCAAGACATCATTAATAAATCTACAGAGGACACAGATTAAAAAAAAAAAAAAAAAGAGGAGCTAAGGAACATGATAGATTCCCAACACAGGAAGCAAATGGAATCCATAAAACAGATACAAACAGATTTCCAGGAGATTAAAACCTGCATTGAAAGTTAATGCACCAGAATGAGCCAATGTGAGGACAGAATTTCAGATATAGAAGATAAGATTGCAATTAGTGACTAGGAAAAGAAAAATTTCTTTAAAATAGTAAGGGACCATGAGAAATCAGTCCAGTAACTGCTAGACAATGCAAAGAAAAATAACATAAGACAGATCAGAGTCAATAAAGAAACAGGAGCGAGTGCAGATGACATAAAAAAAAAAAGGTTCACAGAAGTGATGGCAGAAAACTTCACAAGCAGAGGGAAAGACTTGACATACAGAAAAGTGAGGCATATAGGACTCCAATGAGGCTTGATAAAAAAATATTTACGCATAGGCATATAATAGTTAAGATTCCAGAAACCCAACAGAAAAACAAAATTCTACCAGCAGTTAGAGAAAAGAAACAAATCACATAAAAAGGAAACCCCATCAGAACCACAGCACACTTCTCAACATAAACCCTCAAGGCAAGAAGACCTTGTAGTGATTTATTTCAAGCCCTAAAGGAAAACAGCCTCCAACTCAGATTGATGGACCCTGCAAAATTATCTTTCAAAATTGATGGAGATACTTTCATGACCATGAGCACCTTAGGAACTTCGTGAATACCAAACTACCACTCCAAAAAATTTTAGACAATGTCCTAGAAAAAGACAACAAGTATCACAACCCCAGGAAGCCCAGCAGAATGAATCCATTTGGCACAACAAGAAATTACACCCAAAGGAGGAGAATCCAACAAAAAGAAAAAGTCATGACAATGATAAGTCAATATGTGTCAGTTATAACCATCAGTGTTAATGGCCTCAATTCACCAATCAAAAGAAACAGACTGGCAGAATGGGTCAAGAAACAGGGTCCAACAATATGCTGCATAAAAGAAACACTCTTAATTCAAAGAGAAACTCATAGACTGAAAGTTAAAGGGTGAAAAACAATACTCCAAGGACAAAAACCGTATGATCATCTCAATAGATGCAGAAAAAGCATTCAACAAACTCCAACATGCATTTATGATAAAAACTCTGCAAAAAATGGAATAAATGGTCTCTACCTCAATCTGATAAAAGCCATCTATGAAAATCCAACAGCCCAGATCATACTAAATGTTCAAAAATTGAAATCCTTCTCACTAAAATCAGAAAGAAGACAAGGGTGTCCACTATCACCACTCCTGCTCAATATAGTTTTGGAAACATTAACCACAGCAATTAACAAGAGAAAGAAATAAAATGAATAAAGATAGGAAATTAAGAAATCAAATTGTCATTATTTGCATATGACATGATACTCTATATAGAAGACCCCAAGAACTCCACCAAAAGTGTTCAAGATTTAATCAAATTCAGTAAAGTATTTGGATAGGTCAACACACAAAAATCAATAGCTTTCCTCTACACAAACAACAGACTCACTGAGAGAGAAATAGGGCAAACAATTCCTTTCACAATAGCATCCAAAAAACTGAAATACCTAGGCATCAACCTAAAAAGAAGTCAAAGTCCTCTTCCCTGAAAAATAGCACTCTGATAAGAGAGATTGAAGATGTTATCAGAAAATGGAAAAACATCCCTTGCTCCTGGGTAGGAAGAATCAACATAGTGAAAATGGCCATACTTTCAAAACTGCTATGTAGATTCAATGCAATCCCAATTGAAATTCCAGTAGCATACTTCACAGACCTTGAGAAAACAATCCAAAAATTCATTTGGAACAAGAAAAGACCTAGAATAGCAAAAGCAATTCTAGGCAACAGAGATATGGCAGGGGGTATCACAACCCCCAACTTGAAACTATACTAAAAAGCTACTGTGAAGAAACCAGCATGGTACTGGCAATGAAACAGACCTGAGGACCAGTGGAACAGATTAGAAGATGCAGAAACAACTCCAGACACACTCAGCCACCTCATCTTTGTCAAAGGCGCTGAACACCCTCACTGGAGGAAAGATAGCCTCTTTAATAAATGCTGATGGAAATATTGGGTTTCAAGTTGCCAAAGATTAAGACTAGACCTATATCTCTCACCATGCACTAAACTAAAATCAAAATGGATTAAAGATTGAAACATTAAAACAGAAAGGCTGAACCAGCTGGAACAGAGGCTGGGTAGAACTCTTGAAGACATTGGTGTAGGAAAAGATTTTATGAACAAAACCTCAGTTGCCCGTGAACTAGCACAATCAACAAGTGGCATCTCTTCCTATTAAAAAGCTTCTGCACAGCAAGAGAAACCACCAACAGTGAGAAGAGAGAACCCATAATATAGGAAAAAATTTTTTACTGGCTGTTCCTCAGACAAAGGTCTACTATCCAGAAGCTATAAAGAACTTCTGATTTTTTGAAGTTTCCCAAATTTAAAGACCCAATCCAAAAATGGGCATCTGAAATGAACAGACATTTCTCAGACAAAGAAGTAGAAATAGCAAATAAACATATGAAAAAAATGTTCAACATCACTGGTCATTCGAGAGATGCAGATGAAAACAACACTGAGATTCCACTTCACCCCCGAAAGAATGGTTGCTATCATGAAATCAACCAGTAATAAATGCTTGTGGGGCCGTGGGGAAAGAGGAATCCTGCTCCACTGCTGGTGGGAGTGTCGACTGGTGCAACCACTGTGGAAATCAGTATGGAGATACCTCAAAGAACTAGGGCTAGAGGTCCCATTTGACCCAGCTATTCCCCTGCTGGGTATCTTCCCCAAAGAATTAAAAGTATCATACCACAGTGATATATGTGCACCCATGTTCATAGCAGCACAATTTGTAATAGCTAAAACTTTGAAGCAGCCCAATTGCCCATCAACTGGAGACTGGATAAAGAAAATGTGGAGTTTAAAAAAAATAAAATGGAGTACTACTCAGCCATAAAAAATGAGAAACTAGAAACATTTATAGCTAAATGGATGCACATTGAGGTGATACTCTTAAGTGAAATAAATAGAACACATGTGTAAATACTGAATAGTTTCTCTAGTGTGTGAAACTGAAAGTGTAAATAAGGACTAAAAGGTATAATAGATAATGTGAAATAGGAAGAAAAGGGGCAAAGGGGAAGGGGAAGTGGAGGGGTAGGGGAAAGGAAAGAAGGGAATGGAATTAATATGACAAAATGAAAACATGGAAACAAAATCTTTGTAAATAGGGAGGGATGGAGGGGTTGAAGGGAGGGCAGGGGAAGGGGGAAAAATAAGAACCAAGAGAGATTATGTAAAGATGCAAATTTCCAAGGATGAATGTCATTATATTGTATACCTCAAAGGTATCAATAAAATTAATTTTAAAAAAACAATACTTAGGTAATACAATATTTACAAATGTAATTAATTCAATTCTCTTAAAGAATTTAAATAATTTTTACAAATACAAAGTGACAGTCTAGTTTGAAGTCTTCAAATATGTAAAGAGCAGAAAAGCATTCAGAAATAAGATGACTAAGTTATTAATACTTGATCCCATTCTAAACATTAGCAGTGTGGATATAATTATTTTATTATATGCAATCTGACTCTCACATTGCAATAATCTTATTTCTCCTTTCTAGGGTTAGGACCTAAAAGGGAAATAGCATCTCAGCCTAGCCAAGGTTGCAGGTCCTGGTTACTGGGCAGCTGATTCTTGGTTACCAGTAACCAGCGATGCTCCAAGGTGCTCTGATCCCGGCTCAGGTGTGCTGGGCAGGCAAGCTTCACTTTGGATCCGTTACAATTTACATACCCAGATTTTTCATGCAAGTTTGAATTTTCCAAACTCTGTTTCTGTTCCCCAAAATGTTTGTGTTTAACTCCCACTTGGTCATCATTCACAGTACTCAACCTAAATTGGTATACATTGATAGGTGTGTTAAGGGAACTGGAAACTTAACATGCTTCTTTTACACCTCATTCCAATAAGCAGGATCATTCATAGGTTTCCTCCTGGCCAAACATCACAGGTGAAAGTAATTTTAACTAAGATTGCTCTCTAAGTGTAAGTTGGTTTGTCGTGTGTTGCTACTGTTAACTCTTAGCAAACATCAGAGAGGGCAATAAAGACAACCCACTTTGAGACTTTCTTAATTTGTAATTCACTAGTTAGGCCAAATCATCAGGTATTCTCCAGTGTTTTCTCAGCCCCAATTAAAGACAGATACCTTCTGGTGCTGTTTCCTCTACCTGAAGCATCCCTCCTTGCTCCCCAAATCTCAACTCAGAAACTGCTAGACCTTGCACTCCACAAGGACAGGCACATGACCTTTTGTTCACCATTGTGTCCTGAGGTCTAGCCCGGTGCCTAATAGTAGGTACTAAATAAACATTTCTTGGATGAATAAAACACTTACTAAAGTATATCTACAGATCCAGTTTAAATGTTACCACATGCATAGAACTTGCCCTGGGAAACCACTAACAGACCCCTTTCTCCTCCTCCATCCTTAGGACATTTTTGATGTGTCCCTTTCAACACTTAGCAGATTCTTCCTGGTGTTAGGTGTGTCACAGCCCTATAAGGTAATCCAAACTGTAAGAGCAAAGACAGCCTGTACTTCTATGAGTTCACCGTCACTTCAAGGAGCTTAGTAAATTTTGTTGAATGAATAAACATATTAGTGAAAGAATGAAGTCATGGGAAGACGTTGACCTCTCAAGAAAAATCACAAGGATACTAGATGATAATGGTCTTGGTGTCTCGGTGACAAGGAAGTATCTTCTACAGTTCTAGGACATGACCACAGGTCCTGAAGCCTCGATCCAGGCCCTCCATTGCCTCAGATCCCAGCCAGGAGCAGAGCAGGTCTTGAATATCACTCTCCTGAGCACTGGGCAGCAAGAATTCTGTAGATCATATAAACCGAATGGGGAAATCTGAGCACTTAGGTAACCAAGAAAGGCTCAGGCCATTTGCAGATCAAGGTTTGTAAAGTTTAGAACAAATAATTCTATCCACTCCTAATAAGCTTTATCATACTGCCCCTTACACAGCTTAATTTCTGTTCTGCCAAATATTTAGTTAACAGGTATGTCAGTCATCAGTCAAGTTTTTCTGTGTAAAAATCAACCATTAAATTCCAGAGGAAACATAGCAATAAGCATTTATTCTTCACCAAGGAGCATGAAGGATGAAAACGGAGGCCCAGCTCCAGCCTAGATGCTCTATGCTCCGTGTTCAGGTTGCTCCATATGTGTTATCTGTAGGAATGAGTGATACCTTGATGTTACGGTTTGGCTGTAATTTGTCCCCAAAGTGTCATGTGTTGGAGGCTTGGCCCTCAGTGCCGTAGTGTTGAGGTAGTGAGAAACTGAGATGGTAAGTTGCTGATTCCTTACAAATACAATAGGAAATTAATACAGCCAGCTTCATGCCAACTAGAGATCACTGCATACCAGCTCTGCCATATGTGAACCAGGCCCTGTATTGAACATTTCCTGAACATCAGCTCATCTGATGCCCACAGGTGTGGCACATGTATCCCCATCCTCTTGCAGATGAAGAAATTAAGAGGGTTAGTGATTTTGGAGCCGGAAATTAAAACTGGGTCATGAATGTACCAAAGACCCTGCTCTCGACAAATATGTTGCACTGCTCGCTTCTGCCAGAAGATGGCGCAGATCTGGGTCTGGCGAGACAGATACCTCACCGCTGCTTCCAGTGCTAGGCACTGAGCTTGGCACCACAGCAACTGTAGCAGAAGAGACAGGCCCCTCTGCTAGTTAATAATGTCATGGTGTTATCGCTCTTGTCAGCTAGCTGCAGCAAAGCATTCTGTATCTGATCACCCCGCACACCTTGACACCTTGCTTCCTACTTAACACCAGAGCTGTGTTTAGTGAGTCCTCTGCGGGTCTTTTACCTGCTCCAAAACTGTACTGCTTCAGGGATGGGTCTTTGCTCACAGATTGCTTTCTGCATTGTATTAGGAATCCTAAGACACGTACTGTCCCCCAATATGAAAATGGAGTTGCTTGTGTCAACTCTAACAACAACAAAAAAGGTAGGCTTGTCATGAAGGCTTGTCATGAATGACTGCCTGCTAACTACTACAAAAAACACTCTGCCAGACCATAGCTTTGCACAGAAGCCATGGACCCTTAAGGAGAATACTTCTAAAAGAACATCTGCCCAGCAACTGTCTGGGCACTTTGACCTTAGACTGGTGCTTCCCCCCTACACACACTTGTGATTAATCCTTGTGTCCAGGGATTCATATTTCAAAATATCTAACACAATCCTCCTCTATTTCCCTTTAAAAACTTTCACTTGCCTCAACTCCCTTGAATATGCTCATAGTTGGCTATGGGACATGCATTCTCATTCAGATGCTCTGCTTTTCCCAAGTGAACATCATTCTTATTTGGGGTTATTTAGGTTGACACCAATACCTACTGGTGGAATGAAATGTTCCCACTCTAGGCCATTTTCTAATTTGGGCTCTTCTGTTTCTTTCCTAATTATCTCATCTCTGAATTAGACCTCTTTGTGATGAAGCCGTTGTGTTCACTTAAATCTCCAGTAGAAGTCAAAGAGAAGCCACGTGCATCTGTGACTGGAATATTTCTGCAGTGCCAGAGATAAATTGCACAGGTAATGAGCTGGACTCAGGCCATGCTGGGCAACTTGTGCACCTTATAAACTCTCCAGTCTGAGAGGAGGATTCAGAACAAGTGGCACATTTGTTTCCTGCATCCCTGCCAGCATTCATGATTCCCCTAGGAAAGGATGCTCCACGTCGCCCCTGTCCAAACAGGGACCTTTCGTTCCAATTGCTCTGAGCACTCCCAATGTTATCTGGGCAGACCCCAAACATTTGCTTAACCAATCCAGCTTGGTTCTCTGTCATAGCAGCAGGTTGACCTGCTTCTGGGAAGAGTGTTTGAATATTCTAATCAGAACAGAGAGATTAGTCAGCTCAGAAGCCCTGATTTCATTAGCCTGGGAGGAGCGTGTTTTAGCAAAGACATCACAGTAAACTGGCTGATTTTAAATTATATCATGCCCCAAAGTCCCCTTAGCACAGACCACATGCTTTCTGCTTCCTCTTCTTCAAACACGTAGGTTGATGTATTTCTACCCCCTTCTGAGCTCTGCTAGCTAATGGGAAAGTCTTAATTTCATCAAACCCTTGAAATTTCTATTTCCCATCCCCATTAACACCTTAATAAATAGCACACAGCCCTTGGCTCACAGCTCACAGCTCAGGGAAAACACAGGTAGGGACAGCTACCCCTGGCTGAGTTGGAGGAAAGAGGCAGAGCAGAACACTTTCATCATTTGTGCACTTGGGTCCTGGCAAATTTTAACAAATCCTGGAGGAATGGCCCAACATGTGTTTAGATACAAGCAGCCAGGTGTCTAAAGAGCAAGAAGACAGCAAACTCTGTGTGACAACGACAAATGGTGAATCCTACAGTATGCTCTCTTTCTCAGATTTGAGAACAATCTCAGGTGGTAAATGTTCCTGCCCACTGAGGTGAGACCATTGGTCTCCCTGGGGTCAGGCCTGGCCCCAGAGCCCACAGTTAGCAACCAGCGAGGCCCAAACCATTCTTGTGGTATGCTGGTTGCTCCAGCAGGACCATGGGCCAGGCTCCCTCAGTGCACAGTTCTCCACCTGCAAATGGGAATCCAGAACCCTGAGCCATCTGCTTGTCACCAGGGTGTCCTGAGAATTCATGAGCAGCTTAACAGAGGCATAGCAGAATGGCTCTAAAAAAGGACCAAGAATTGATCTTATTAATCAAACACAGACACCTCACAAGGAAGCCACTTTGTTTGCTGAATGAGAATTTGCTCGGCTCATTTTTCCAGAATTTGTGCCAAGAAGGACTGTGCAGAGGATGAGCACACCCACGAGTTATCAAGAGACTGGCAGAACCTTGGAATAAGAGACGGTTTAACCCACTGAGCAGGTTTCCTCCCAGCATCTCTAAGCTAGGCAGAGATCAGCCACAGTAAGAAAACTATCCCCAGGAATCTCTCCAATGCTTGCCAAAGAGTCCAACAGAGAAGCCATGGGCAGGTGGGGCTGTGAGGTTGTAAGTCTCCCATGGGCTGCAGGCAAAGAAGACTTCCCTGAGAGGAGGCAGCAGAGGTCTCCAATGCCAGAAATCTGGATTGCTACAATTTGCACAAATTTGCACAGTGTGTTCAGGTTGCCTTAAGCCAGAAAGGCTCTGTTAAAATAACCATCTTTAGGGCAGCTCAGAGTGATGACTCACAGCCGAGCTAGCTGGCTATGTGCCTGGCAAATGGGGTCCATTCTAGCCTCACAGGGACATGGCAGGGTGCCCAGGGACATGGCACAACTGCTCCTCCAGGAAACACTCTTGCCTACCCCCCACAAGCCCAGGGCCCAGCCTTGCAGCTCTGCTTTAGAGGAGGCAGGTGAGGGTGTGCAGCCTCCCTCCTGCCTCCTGGGTCCTCCAGCCCACCCCGAGGACACCACTTCTCTTCTCCATTCTCCTTCTACAGGCTGGCTCCCTGCCTGGCATATGGTCTGCATCATTTTGATGAAGACCAAGATGTGGAGATGTGAGATGATTTACCAAGATGGGATGTAAGATGCCTGAGGCTGAAATCTGTGGGCAGTGATCTTCTGCTCCTGAAAGGTGTCTCTCCATTCATCTCTGTATTCTGGATCACAGCACAGGCCCAGTAAACTGCAGCATCAGAACTTTTGGGAGTAAGAAGGCTTCTCCACATCCTTTTCCCTCCCACCTACAGAGAGCTGTTAGTCCCACTCCTCCATGATGGTCCCCAGCTTCTAGGCAGGTATGGAAGCTGCAAATGAGGTGCAGGAGGAAACAGATAATCCACTTGTCTTACTGACAAGCGCTAATATACAGTTGAAAGCATAATCACTCTTCTCTTCACACCATGAAAGCTCCAGCAAGCTGCACTGCAGGCCTGCTTAGCTGGCAGGGGGCGGGGAGGTTCTTGCAGAAGACTAAAGTAGCTGCTCCCTTGCTGCCTGCCTTACAAAGCCAGAACTGTGGCTCTTGTCCCTAAAATGGAGGAACCACAGAATCACAAACAAGCCTCCCACACGTCCACACATCTGCCTAAGATGCAACACTAGGGGACAAGTGAGGCTCCCAAAGGACATTGCCTAGGACTCTGCCTCCCCACCTTGGCTGCAGTTCTGGGGTGAATGTGGTTCTCTTCACCTCTTCCATCCCGCCCTAGTCTTCCCCATACTCTCTGTCAGATCAGCTGCACTCCTTGTCCAGGGCCTGATCCTGACTCCCCTACACTGTTGCCTTAGCCTCTGAAGGATTTCCCTGTGGCTCCCATGCCCTGTATCATCCCTTCTCCACACAGCAGCCAGGATGAGATTTAAAACCCGCGGACCATGACATTTTCCTTTTCCACAGCCTGGAGTGGCTCTGCAGAGAAGCTCACTTGCCCAGGGTACCCAAGACACCTCACTGCCTGCTGTTCTCCCTCTCTGTTCCCTCTTCCCCAGCCTCAGACCTCTTGCTGTTCCCAGACTATGCCAGCAGTTAGGGACTTTGCAGTGCAGTTATGTCTTCCAGAGATGCTCTTCCCCAAGATTTCTGCACAGCTATTTCCATCACCTCCCTAAGCCCTTGTCCAAATGTCATTTTCTCAGCAGTGTCTGTCTTGACCAGACAATTGAGCCTTGTAAACAGCACCGTGCTGGCAATTGGTCCTATCCTGCTTGGCTTTATCTTTCCCTTCCAGCCAGCACTGTAGGTAATGTGTACCTTGTTTACTTTTCTTACATTTTCCGTCTGCCTTCCTCAGCTAGTTTCTGAGTACCATGAGGACAGGCAGAGGTTTCTGCCTGTCCTTCACGAACATGTTCCAATCCCTACTATAGGGTTTTGCACACAGCTGGTACTCAATAAATAGCTGTTGAGTGAATGAATGCACAACATGAGAAATTTAAACACAAATTTACCTTTTCAAATGTTTGACCTCAAGTCAAGCTGATAGATCAACATATAAGAGCTGGCTCTAACATTCTCAGGCACAGATGTATTTAGCACAAATAGACAGGTGTATTTGCCAATGGATCTTCTCTGTTCCGGATTTTACTATTTGGCCTTTAGACACAGTCAATTCAAATAAATGTAACAGCAATTTCTGGTCAAAATAAGTTGGTCTTTAGCAGATTTTTAAAGCCTTGATGCCTATTTGGAAAGGCAGGTTGGCAGTACTTGAGATTTACTCACTCATGCCAGATCTTCCTTGGCTTAATAGCACCCCCTCCCCCAGGAAGATCCATAAGCCCAACCTGTCCAAAACCTAACCAGCAGCTTCCTTGACCCTGTCAGCATCTCCTTCTGAATCCCTGTCTCAGCCAACAGCACTGTCCTCCAGTAACAAGCTGGAGCCATGGCCTCCCCAGAATGCCCCAACCTCTCTGTTATCTTCACCTCTGGGAAGTGGCTTGACTCTGAAGTTGCACTATATGCTTACCAGAAATAAAAGAAGGGAAGAAGAGGTCGAGAAACACGGATTCTGGGTATCAACAGGTACCAGGGAACAAAAAAATAGGATAGCAAAGGAACAGATACTTGTTTTCTCAAAGCTTTTCAGGTGGTAGCAGTCTGTTTCTTAGGACTGCTGAAATAAATGACCACAAACCTGGGGCCTAAGACCACAGGAATTTACTCTTACAGTTCTGGAAGCCAAAAGTCCAAATAAAATCCATGTATTAATAGGACCATTCTCTCTCTCTCTCTCTCTCACTCTCTCTCTCTCTCTCTCTCTCTCTCTCTCTCTCTCTCTCGGCTTCAGGAGAGAATCCTGGCCTGCCTCCTCCAGCTTCTAGTGGATATTGGCAGTCCTTGGCATTTGTTGGTTGATGCCTGCATCAATCCAGCCTCTGCTTTCATCATCCATGGTCATGCTCTTTGTGAGTTTACACCTGTTTCCCCTCCTCTCCTAAGACTTGTCACTGTATTTGAGGCCTAGCCAGGCTCCATACCAATGATGAGCTCATTTGAGATCCTTACGCCTATGACATCCTCAACTCAAATGAAGTGACATTTGAAGTTCCAGGCAGACATATATTTTGGGAGTCACAATTCAACCTACCACAGTCCTCAGACAGTACATGGCAGAAGAGTAAAAGAAGGTCAATTCCTTATATCAGGCCCCTTTAAAGGGGACCTAACATGATTCACAAGTGAAGACTCTTAATCACCTTTTAAAAGCCTACCTCAATACTATCACTTTGGCAACCCTCAGCTTTAGAGGAAGGCATTCAAGTCATAGCTTTAGAACAGCATCTTGCTTGATAGGTCACTTGGGCCCCATTTCTGCTCTGGAATCATTATAGAAAGAGTGAGGGCTGCTCCCCTTCCCCAGCCTTCTCTGGAGGGCCACCCTACTTCACAAATCTAACAGCTTCTTGTGTCTAGTTTGGCAAAGAAAGATGAGAATATATGCCTTGTTTTTCTCAGCATCCTAGGCACTCAGCTGCCAGTGTTGGATGCTGCTGTTCTCATTTTCCCAGCTGTTGTGACAAAGAGCCATACAGTGGTATGGCCCTGGCCCCTCAGTAAGGACAGATTGAGGCAGAGGCCACACCAATGTCTGATGGAAATGTAGAGTCAGTGAGAAAAAGAAAATCTTTATGGTTGTAAGGCATAGGAACATTGGAGCTGTTTATTGCTATGGGGATACCTGGCCTCACCCATCCCCCAAATAAGATAGTCAAAGCTGTGTTGTCCTTGGCTGGCTCTATTTCTTCTCAGAGAAGTCACAGGCCTTTTTCCTAATGTTTAGTTGTTTTTAACACAAGGACCATTATACACATATTTGTAGGTGCACCCTACAACCAAATTGGGTAAGTGCCCATCCTAGATTATCGGATTCCTTAAAAATATAAGGGCTGATGGGCCGGGGATTTAGCTCAGTGGTGCTGCCACCTGCCTCACAAGTCCAAGGTCCTGAGTCCAATGCCAGGTACCAAAAACATATATATATAAAATTATATATGTATATATTTAATATTGTTAAATATATTTTTATATATGTATATATATTTAATATTGTTATATATATATATATATATGTGGGTTGACATATCCTCATTAGTAGTGTCATAATTTGGGAAAATGCACATGTCTCCTTTATGTTCTGGCTGCAGGATATCCATAATGATTTTTTGCTGTTAAACAACTTGGTAGAAGTAAATCAAGGGGAATCCATCTGACCAGTGGAACAGGGATGATGGCAGATCCTTTGGGGCCAGAGATCCTAAGGCATTTACAACCAGTCTTTCCCTTCCTTCTTCTCTTTGTGTCAACTTCATTAGCTTCATCAGTTTTAATTAATGCTGAAAATCCCCAGCTGGAGATGTGCATAGCTTCCCAGGTAGCCTTCACCTTCTCAAGAGAGGACTGTCTCACGGGGCACCACCCTTCCTATAACACCTACATCCAGGGGCTGATCCATGCATAAACAATGGCCCAGCCTTGTTTCATGTCAGGGAGCCTCTGAAGGTCATTCCAAGGCCAGAGATTCCTGTAGGGTAAACTCCTTGAGATCCATCACAATCCACCTCCTGCTACCCCTCCTGATACTCCCGTCCCTTCCATGGACATAGATCCCAGGCACTGATGGCCCAAATCAGTGAAAAAGAAAGATGAAAGTTCTCCCTACCAGACCCAAGGCCAGTGAACCAGCCTTCCAGAAGGGTATGTGTTAGAACATGTGCTCACAATAGCAGCTGGGCTAGCAAAGAGCTGTACCTTTGGAGCCCTGGTCCTGTATAAGTTACAGTGGTCCCTCAATTCATGAATTTAATGCTTTCCACCATTCTGGTTGCAGAATTCATTCCAAGATTCGTTTCCAAGATCATGGAAAGAATTAAGTTCATGAACAGAGGAATCACTATATCAGGAATACAGATGTCCTGCATTCAGCTATGGCTGTCCCTGAGCTTGGCACAGCATATACCACCTTTATGAGCAAGCTAATGGCCTTGGCTGTGCTCCACAGAAAGGTGGGAGATAGAGCTGAGCAAACCATTAAACTTCTGTTCTTGGTCTTCTAAGAACCCTATATATCTGCAACAGCAGTCAGCCTGTCCCTGCTAGTGCTGGCAGAGAATGCCAGCTCCAAGGTCTTCTTCACACTGCAAAGTCCACAAATGTGGGCTCCCCATGCAGTTATGAAGACATAGTGCAGGTGCGGAGCCTGAGATATAGGGTGCAGCAACTTATGATTCCACAAGGAGGCAGCAGTAGCAAGCCTAAAGCTGTCCCCGGATTCATCACCTGCCCTTGACCTGGTCCTGGCGAGCCTCCCAGGAGATTAATAACTAGTCTTTGACAAATATTGCACAAGCTTTTAAAATGGTAGCTTAAATACCCTGCTCCTTTCAAATCAGAAACAAAAGCAGTTGCTTTCTTCATCCATTTATTAATTCAGCAACTATTTGTTTAACATCTTCCACACACCAAACCAGGTCTGCTTTTGCACTAAACTAAATGGTAACATAAAAGGCTAGTAAACTTTTCCCAAGTGGGCCCTGAGACTGAGTCAGACTACCCTGCTGTGCTCCACACCTCCCAAAATGGAACTACATGTGCTTAGCTCCACATGAGGGCTTGTGCCTGGGGCAGATCAAGCAGGCAGGATGAGCCAGGGTACAGTAGAGGGTTAGTGCTGCTCCCAGACCCTACCCAGCCTAACTCAGGTATCCACCTCACGTGCGTAACTTTCCAGACAGTATAGCTGGCCCAAGGGAGAAGGGACATTCCATAGAAGGGCTTGGTGACTGCATTTAGTGAGGCCACTGGGGACTAGGGACTTTTCAGCCTGAGAGAGCCTGAAATTGTGTCCCGGTAACAGCAGCAGCAGTGATGTAGCCAGGAACAGGCAAGTCACCCAGGCACCAGCAGCACCAGCCAGGCCTTGGTGTGTGATCAATATGCATCCCTTCTGGAGTCAGCCCCAACGGTCAAATAACATTCCTTTCAAAGCAGAGCCATCTTTGTGGACCTCACAACAGTCCACACAAAAAGAGGAGCCAAGTCTTCCCCAAACTCTCCCATATTGGGTCAGCTGTCTGGGGTCATGACTGCATGGCCTTCCAAGGCCTCTGAGTGCCTTGGGGAAGGCACAAGTTTCTCTGCATGAACCCAAGCTCTGTTTCATGTCTCTACATGGTCGAGAGTGGTGTACCCTCAAACTAAAACTAGTTTCCTTAATTATAAAAAGTAGTTTAGAGTTGGAAAACAGTTGGCAGGAGAGAGACACACTGATGAGGGTGGGACCTGCAGGTGGCATCAGGAGCATAAGTGACAATGAGGAGTGGGCATCATCTCAGCATGGAGAAGACTGAGCATGTCTCTGAGGCTCCAAGGCAATTGTTATGACCTTCAGTTCTGCCCCAAATTTGGCCGAGTAGACTTGCTTTTAGGACAACAATTCAGCAGTCAATCAACAATATTTGCATGGCATTAATATGCATTACTTACATGAAAATATCAATAAAAGTATAATTGTATAACAGGTACAATCTACTTGTTACCATAATTGCAATTAATAAAATGTTTGCTTGATATTAATAACATTCATTACTTAATGATGCTAATTTAAAAATTAGTGTTGTTGCTAATGGTGTTGTTTGTATATAGCAAAAAGCCCTGGGTGGTCCCACACCCAGGTTCAAGCAAGGACTCCTCAACCCAAATTCTAGGCATCCCTCCCTGTACTGAAGGAAGAAAGGCCAGCCCCAGGGCTTTCCATCCTCTGCACACCGGAAGCAGCACAGCTAAGGTACTAACCTCACCACCACTGCCAATACACAGAAGTGACTACAAAAAGACACCAGTTGTGGGTTGTGACATCTGATCAGAATTATGCAGAAGAACTAGGGAAGCTGGGATTAAGTAGTGGAGGGGTCTCAGAGATGGAGCTCACTGGCTCCATCCACTTCATCCACATGTCTGGTGAATTGGCATCATGGGAGGTGGGGCCTGGGGCTGGGGCTCAGGACTGGGATGGCCCAGCCCAGTGGTTTGTTGTCCCTCCACATCCACTGAATGGTACAGCAAGGGATATGATGCCACTGGGGCCTGGGCAGAGAGAGCCACAAGTCCACAGTGGATGCAGGACCTAGAAGCAAATGTTTTTATGTGTCCTGAAACCAAAGAAAGAATGAAGGCCTAAGGGCTAGAAGCTCAAAAAGAAAGCCAGGACTAGAAAGCAGAATATAGATACCTGGAGGCAGAGTTCTGCTCTGGGCCCCACAGTGCACCCAGCTGTGTCCCTCAGTCCTGTGGGCCTAGCCAGCGCACCTCAAGCAGTGCCACACCCAGAGGCACAGGGCCAGCCCTGGCCAGGGATGCCAAGAAACAGTACCACTCCAGGTCTGTTGCACCTGGACTTTCCTTGGGTGCCTGGGACACGCCAGTGCTGCCTGACCATCACCTGCTCAGTCTCACTACCAACACCTACTTCCTCACTGCCAACAGCCACATCAGTCATTTTCAGCTTGTTATGGTTTAGGTCTGTAACATCCCCCCAAATTCTCATCCACTCAGAGGTAGGATTTTTGGAAGGTGATTGGATCATCGGGGTTCTATCTATACTCATTAGTGGATTTATCCACTAAGGAGGTCAGCAGCAGAGTGTGCTGCTAGGAGGTGGGGCCTGGCTGAAAGGGGTGGGTCACTGGGGCATGACCTGCAAGGGTGTATCTCTCTCCCTGGCTCTTCCCTTCTCTCTCTGCTTCCTGTCCACTGTGACATGAACTGCTTTCCTCTGCAGCAGACCCTTCCACTATGCCCTTCCTACCTTGGAGCCGGCCAACTATGGACTGAATCCTCTAAAACTCATGAGTCAAAATAAACTTTTCCTCCTTTAAGTTGTCGGTGTTGGGTATTTTGTCCCAGTGAGAAGAAAATGACTGAGACACACCTGAATCAAACCTGTCCTTAAGTGAACACTTTTCCCCTCATGAGAGGAAGCAGCACTGTTAGTCAGAAATTGCAATCTGCACATCTGCCACATTGCTTATAATAGTTCAGCCTCACCAGGTGGATGTGTCACTGAAGAAGCAGGGACCATGAAGATGCTCCCGGACTGCATGGGGCAACCTGGTGAACCATTCCTTCCTGAGATATCACCACAGAAATTAGGGAGGACACAAGTGGTGGCATGAGGGACATGGAGGGCAAAATGTTTTACTCAAGGTCACACTGGAAATGCAGCTGCAGGTCACAACCCATGCCCAGAGAATGACCAAATTTGGTGACTTATAAGTTCACCAGATTTCTGCTCCTGAAGGTCTACCTGAGCCTGAGGAGAACAATTTCACCTAGGGAATCCGCAATTTGGTCCTGGAGTATTCAAAGACTGGGAAATTTCACAGGTGAAGAGTGCCTTTGAAGTTTCCAGGAAGGCTTTGAAGAGAAATAGAAAGAGAACACCTCGTTCCAACAGCAACACCCCACCACCACCACAGGGAAAGCCAGTAAACATACTCAGAAGGCTCCTCTCCCCATTTGCAGGCCCCTTGGGCCACTCCAACACTCTGGGCACAGGACAGGCTGAGAGCCATGGAAATCCCCCTGCTATGGCCAGACAACCACTGGTCACTGTAAACCTGTAAACACATCATCAGATTCAGGCCTCAGCTCCCACTCTCCCTGGCCAGAAAACTGGGGCAAACTTCGTGGTGTGGGGCCGAGAAGGCTCATGAAAAAAAGTTCAGGAAAAGCAAAGAGCTTGCTCCATCATGTGGTCTTTAGCAGGCACCAACTCTGAATCTGCAGAGAAACTTGGCTAACCTCTCTACTCCCATCCATCTGCAAGTGAAAGCAAGACAAAGACCAAACTCCACACCCTGCAGGTGAGGAGCCTCATAACTATGGGCACACCAGTTACACAGCACCACAATCTCTCTGCACTGTGAGCAGGTTAGGGCTTGGCTACAGGAAACAAATGGGTGCCTGTGTGCCAATCCTTTTTTTAAATTTTAAAACAAGTGCTGAGCCAAATTTGACCTGTGGTCCTGGTTTGCTGACCCTGCCTTAGAATTGTGGGAGGGACAGTGAGTTTTGACCACAGGAGGTTTAGGGAGGGAATGTGTGTACCTATGTGGATATTTATGTGTGTGTCTATGTATATGTATGCATCAGTGTGCACCTGTGTGCGTCTTAAATGTATCTGTGTGTTTGTACTTAAGTGTGTCTGTGTGCCTGTTATCATGGATAGGATCTTTTGGCACAGAAATGATAGAAATGAGGCTGTGCTGAGTACTGTGAATTTGAGCAGGCAAGACCTTAATTGGGGCTTCAGCTGAAGGGACACAGTACTAATTACAAGAGGGAGCAGGCTGCACTTCAAACAAAAGGAGAGGCAAACTTTTATTGACTTGCTTGGATAGGCTAAAGTCTGGTAATTTTCCACTGGCCATAGACATACTTTCAAAAGATGTTTTCTGTCTTGTGCAAGGTGGGGGTCAATCATGTGGTCAACTTGTCCAAGAAATTTCCGTGTTGCTCTTGCAGTTAGCACTTTCACCCTACACAAACATCCTGGCCTTGTGGTTCGGTCTGGCCTTATGATAGGGATGAAAGATTTTGGGTGCTTGGGCTGCTGCTGCTGCTGAAAAGGCACAGGGTTGGGGAAGGAGACAACATATACCAGCTCCAATGGGCAATCAAGATGTCCACATGCAGAGCTGAGAATCTGCCCCAAGGATTAAGGCAGCAAAAGGGACAGGAGCAATATGAAGACAGAGATGTCAAATCTTTTCATTCTGTCCCAGACACCCACTGGACATCTACAGCCCAAATGAAGAGTCAATGTTTTCAGCAAAAGCAGCTTTCAGGTCCCTGAAAAACAATCTAGGCAACTGTTATAACCTACACATCAGAGTTGTTATCTGCAGCAGAGCTAGTGGGAGACTAATAAGGCATTGTCCAGCTGTGTGACCTCCAAAATTAGTGATCTTTTAAGTCAACTAAAAATAAACGCAGTTGTAGGGTCTATTTAGGTTTTTCCCTGGTACCGTGTGTGTGTGTGTTTGTGTGTGCCTGAGTCTATGTCTGTCTGTGCATATCCTGAGATTGGGATGTCTGACAATTTGTTTTGAAATGTAAAGAGCAGGGTCTCCTTAATGACATCTAGAAACACAAGTAAAGTGTTCATCTTGAGGGAATAAAGTTCCCCACAGACTAGCTCTTCCCTGTCTTACTTGGAAAAAGTCACCCAAATGTTTTTGGGTTTGTTTGTTTGTTTGTTTGCCCTATTTTTCACATCTAAGTGTGTGAAGCATGAATCCAACATACATTTCTTGGGTGGGTTGGGGAGGCCTGTGGGATGGCAGGACACAGAGGATGCAGTTGTGACACCAAACCCCACATTCTAAACCCACATTTGGAGGAGGGATGAGGCCAGGTCTCTTGAGCTGACCACTTCTGGCCCAGGCCTGCCAGTACTGGTGAACACCCTGACTAGGTTTTGGCTGCTTTGCCAAAATCCTTTATGGTATGAGAAATAGATTGGGCCTTCTCCCTACTCACTGGCCCAGAGCTTCAAAAGCCCTTGATGCTTCTTCACAAATGAGTGTCTATTATGTGAAGGAGCTGGCTCCTGAAGGGGAAGGATAAATGCTTAGGGATAAAGGCTGATCTCCAGAAAATAAATCAGGATCCAAAAACTGGAAATTCCCACCTCTGACCTCCAGGAAAGGACAGGGGCTGGAAACTGATTCTTTCATATGGGCAACACTTTAATCAGTCATGCCTGTGTCTTTAAAATTCATAAGACTCTGGGTAGCAAGTCTCAGGGGCTTCTTGATATGGATATTCCAGGAAGGTGACACACCTCAACTCCATGGGACCTTCAAACCTTACCCTATGTGCCTCTTCATCTGGACCCACCAGAGTGAAACTGTCATCATAAATACAGTGCTTTCCTGAGTCTTCTGAGTCATTTTAGTGAATTGTCAGAGTGGGAGAGGATTCAGAGCTCTCAAATTTGTAGTGGAGAGCACAGAAGTGCAGGAAGCGTGGGGCCCATTAGCGGTAGGTGTCTGAAGTAAAGGCAGTCTTCGGGACCTTGCTGTTTACCCTGTAGGATATGAGCTAACCCCAGGGAGTTAGTGTCAGAGTTAGCCCAAATGGTGAGATCCCTGCTTGCTGTGGTGGAATTGCCTCTGAGCCTACTGCAGGGGTAGAGGCACCTCGAGGATCTTACCCTACTCCATCCTCAAGCTCCACTAAACTCTGCTCAGACACTGGGCTTGTTCAGGGTGCAGGTCTACATGAATCATATCTTTTTGGAACCTGCCATAAAATCAGGATCCTTTGAAGGTATGTACCTTTTGGCATTAAATGTCCAAGGACTCATTTTAGTGAAAGGGAAAAACAGGATCAAAGCTTCATTTCATGGATTAAAGGAGAGTAGAGCAAAGGAGACATGATTGTGTTGTAAAAGTGATAAAAGGCATTAATAATATATCCATGAGACATCAGCAAGGAGAAGGGGGAGTATCTTGTGGGAAACTTCCATACTTTCCACTCAAACCTTTGAGATTTTCTAGGAGTGAGTTACTTATTTCCGAAACTTGTTAATTAAACCTAATCAATTCTACCAACCCAGAAGAAGCATTGCCTCAGAATGCTCAGGGTTACCCTAAGAGCTCAAAACCTCATTG
Organism: Heterocephalus glaber; assembly: GCF_053883595.1. Classification (NCBI taxonomy): domain Eukaryota; kingdom Metazoa; phylum Chordata; class Mammalia; order Rodentia; family Bathyergidae; genus Heterocephalus; species Heterocephalus glaber. Next base: position 54,574,689 of record NW_028258320.1, read on the forward strand.
CAATTTTATTATAGACTGTACCCCTGCGGCAAGGGGATTATAGGCTTTCTGAGGGGGCATCAAAATGCACATGTTGTGAGGCTAGAGATGAGGAGACACATAGACCCATCACAGGCCTCCACTACCCCTGAAAGATCTGAATCAAGAAAAACATTGACTCTCATGAAGTATTACCAAGGACCTTCTGAGGAAGGAAATGATTGGGTTGCCTAAAACAAGAGCAGGTGGTCCATCAACCCTCCAGATAGAGAGACAAGAAAAGGACAAGCCAAGTTGCTCGCAAGCAGTAACTCTGAGCCCATCCTGCCTCCTCTTTTCCACATTTTGTTTTCCCATTGTAAATTATTAACCAAACCATTGATTTTACAGATTGTTAAATACTCAATTAGTCTGAATAACACATGTTCCATGGTTTTCCAATCTCATATTAACCACCAACCTTCATTAATATTCATTAAATCTAATACAGGGCTGGGGCATTCAATCCACCAGGACCTACTCTCTGCATAAATAAAATGGTTTCTCCAAATCCTGGAGTGGTTTTAGAAACAAAACTAAGGCCACATGTTTCAATTTCCATTGGTACACAAAAATCTGTTTCCAGAGTTTCATAACTCTACTAATTATAAAGCTTTTTTTAAAAACCTGCATACTCCAGATTCCCGGCCCAGAAGAAAGGGCTTTTGGTCCACCTTCTGTCCTGCCACTCCCGAACCAGAGGTAGGGGCTTCTGAGCAGCCTTTCCACTGCTCCTGGTCCAGAGGAAGGGGCTTCCCGGCCACCAGCCCTGCCACCGCTCCCAGCCCAGAGGAAAGGGTTTTTGGGTGGCTGTCCATCCCACCATTCCTGGCCCAGAGGAAAGGGCTTTTGGGCCCACTTCTGTCCTGCCTCTCCCGGCCCAGAGGTAGGGGCTTCCAGGCCGCCATCTGTCCTGATGCTTCCAGCCAAGAGGTAGGGGCTTCTGAGCCACCATCCCACTGCTCCTGGTCCAGAGGAAGGAGATTCCCAGCCACCACCCCGACCGCCACTCCCGGCCCCTGTCTCACCTCTCCCAGCTCAGAGGAGGCGAGCCGTGTGGGAGCCAACAGCACCCCCCCCCCCCGTTGAAATGAGAAAACATGTAAATAAGTCTCAAAACCAGACTTCCAGATCACCTACAGCAAGATGGAACACTCTGATATTCAGCCACCTGGACCCACTGAACTGGCAACAAAAGGGAATCTGAAAAAAAGGAAATCAGAAATAATTTCTCAGATAACAGGAGAAATTGTGCTCCTAGTGCAAGACATGATTAATAAATCTAGAGAGAAGCTCAGGAACACGATGGAATCCCAACATAGGAAACAAATGGAATCCATAAAACAGATGCAAATAGATTTCCAGGACATGAAAAACTTCATTGAAAGTCTACACAGCAGAATGAGCCAATGTAAGGACAGAATTTCAGATATAGAAGATAAGATTGCAATTAATGACCAGGAAAAGAAAAATTGCTTCAAAATTATAAGGGAACACAAGAAATCAATCCAGCAATGCTAGATGATGCAAAGAAGAATAGCATAAAACAGATTGGAGTCAATGAAGAAACAGGAGAGAGTGCAGATGACATAAAAAAAACTTTTCACAGAAATAATGGCAGAAAACTTCCCAAGAAGGGGAAAAGAACCCTACATACAGATAAGTGAGGCATATAGGATTCCAAATAGCCTTGATCAAAAAAATCTACACCTAGGCATATAATTGTTAAGATTCCAGAAACTCAACAGAAGAACAGAGTTCTATAAGCAGTTAGAGAAAAGAAACAAATCACATACAAAGGAAAGCCCATCAGAATCACAGCAGACTTCTCAACACAAACCATCAAGGCAAGAAGAGCTTGGAGTGACATATTCCAAAACCTAAGAGAAAACAGCCTCCAACCCAGATTGATGTACCCTGCAAAACTATCTTTCAAAATGGATGGAGAAATAAGATACTTTCATGGCAAAGAGCACCTCAGGAACTTCATGAATACCAAACCAGCACTCCAAAGAATTTTACACAATATCCTAGGAACAGACATTGAGGATCACAACCCCAGGAAGCAAAGCAGAATGAACCTATCTGGCACAACAAGAAAATAAATGTAAAGGGGGAGAACCCAAGAAAAAGAAAAAGTCATGGCAATGACAAGTCAATATGTTTCAGTTATAATCATCAATGTTAATGGTCTCAATTCACCAATCAAAAGAAATAGACTAGCAGAATGGGTCAAGAAGCAAAATCCAACAATATGCTGCATACAAGAAACACACTTAATTCAAAAGGAAACTCATAGACTGAAAGTTAAAGGGTGGAAAACAATACTCCATGTGACAGGAACCCGAAAAAAAGCAGGAGTAGCTATCCTCTTTGCAGTTCAAGTAGATTTCAAACCAACACTGATTAAGAGAGACAAAGAAGGACACTACATCCTTGTAAAGGGAAGAATCCAAGAGGAAGAGATGACAATCATAAATATCTATGCACCAAACACTAGTGCACCCAACTAGATAAAAAAAATACTAACAGACATGAAAAGTCATATATGCACTAATACAATTGTAGTGGGGGACCTCAACATCCCACTGTCACAAATAGATAGATCAACTAGACAAAAAATGAGTAATTAAATACTAGAACTCAATCAAACTCTTGAACAAATGAACTTAACAGATGTTTACAGAGTGTTCCACCTCACAAAATCAGAATACACAGTCTTCTCAGCTGCACATGGGCCATTCTCAAAAATAGATCATATGCTCACACATAGAACATGTTCAAGTAAGTGAAAAGGAATTGAAATTTTCCTTTGTATATTATCAGACCATAGTGCCATGAAACTGGAGATCCATAGCAAAAGAAACTTAAAAAATTTCATAAACACATGGAAATTGAACAACACACTTCTGAATAACCAGTGAGTCACAGAGGAAATTAAAGAAATCAGACAGTTCCTTCAATTCAATGACAATGACAATACAACATATCAAAATCTATGGGACACAATGAAAGCAGTCTTACGAGGGAAATTCATAGCTGTGAATAGGCATATTAGGAAGACAGAACGAGCCCCATTAAACAACCTGATGCTGAACCTCAAGCTTCTAGAAAAAGAAAAGCAGGACAACCCCAAAGCTCATACAAGGGAGGAAAATATAAAGATCAGAGGAGAAATCAATGCAATAGAGACTAAGAGAATGATACAAAAAATCAATGAAGCCAAGAGTTGGTTCTTCAAAAGAATCAACAAAATTGACAAACCCTTAGCCAACCTTATCAGAAAAAGGAAAGAAAAGGCCCAAATCCATGCAATTAGGAATGAAAAGGGTGAAATTACAACAGACCCAGCAGAAATCCAGAAGATCATCAGTACCTACTTCCAGAATCTATACGCCAATAAGGTGGAAAACACAGAAGAAATGGACAGATTCCTAGATACATATGAATTACCAAAGTTGAATGAAGAAGACCTAAAAATTCTAAACAACCCAATATCAATCAATGAAATTGAAAATGTAATTAGAAAAGCCCAGGCCCTGATGGCTTCACTGCTGAATTCTACAAGATATTTAGAGAGAAACTACTGCCACTACTGTTTAAACGCTTCAGTGAAATTGAAAGGGAAGCAATACTCCCAAATTCATTCCTGGAAGCAAGCATCACCTTGATCCCCAAAGCAGAGAAAGACCCAACTGAAAAAGAGAACTATAGACCAATCTCACTAATGAACATAGATGCAAAACTCCTTAATAAGGTAATGGCAAACAGAATGCAGAAGATCATCAAGAAGATCATACACCCTGATCAAGTGGGATTCATCCCAGGGATGCAGGGATGGTTCAACATACACAAATCAATCAATGTAATACACTATATCAATAGAGCCAAGGACAAAAACCATATCATTATCTCCGTAGATGCACAAAAAGCATTTGACAAAATCAACACGCATTTATGATGAAAACCCTACAAAACATTGGACTAGATGGTCTCTACCTCAAACTGATAAAAGCCATCTATGAAAAACCAACAGCCAATATCATACTAAATGGTCAAAACCTGAAATCCTTCACACTAAAATCAGGAACAAGACAAGGATGTCCACTATCACCACTCTTGTTCAATATAGCTTTGGAAACATTAGCCATGGCAATTAGACAAGAGAAAGAAAAGGAGTAAAGATAGGAAATGAAGAAGTCAAACTGTCATTATTTGCAGATGACATGATACTCTATATCAAATGCCCCAAGAATTCCAGTCTTCTAGACTTAATAACTAAATTCAGTCAAGTAGTTGGGTATAAGGTCAACACACAAAAATCAATACCTTTCCTCTACAAGAATGACAGACTCACTGAGAGATAAGTAGGACAAATAATTCCTTTCACAATAGCACCCCAAAAACTGAAATACCTAGGAATCAACCTAACAAAAGAAATCAAAGACCTCTTCTCTGAAAACTATAGCATTCTGAAAAGAGAGATTGAAGATGATATCAGAAAATGGACAGACATCCCCTGCTCCTGGGTAGGAAGGATTAATATAGTGAAAATGGCCATACTTCCAAAACTGCTATATAGATTCAATGCAATCTCAATTGAAATCCCAGCAGCATTCTTCATAGACCTTGAGAAGACAATCCAAAAATTCTTTTGGAACAAGAAGTGACCCAGAGTAGCAAAAGCAATTCTAGGCAACAGAGACATGGCAGGGGGTATCACAATCCCCAACTTGAAGCTGTACTACAAAGCTACTGTGATAAAAGCAGCATGGTACTGGCAAAGAAACAAACCTGAAGACCAGTGGACCAGATTAGAAGATGCAGAAAGAACTCCAGACATACTTAGACACCTCATCTTCGACAAAGGAGCCAAACACCCTCACCGGAGGAAAGATAGTCTCTAATAAATGGTCCTGGAAAAGTTGGGTTTCAACTTGCCAAAGACTAAAACTAGACCTATATCTCTCACCATGCACTAATCTAAAATCAAAATGGATTAAAGACCTAATATAAAAACAGAAACACTGAACCGGCTGGAACAGAGGTTAGGTAGAACTCTTCAAGACATTGGGGTAGGAAAAGACTTTATGAACAAAACCTCAGTTGCCCGTGAACTAGCACAAACAAACAGCAAGTGGAATCTCTTTTTACTAAAATGCTGTGCACAGCAAGAAAAACCACCAGCAGTGTAAAGAGACAATCCACAATGTGGGAAAAAAAATTTCACCAGCTGTCCCTCAGACGAAGGCCTACTATCTCAAATCTATAAAGAACTTTAAAAAATCAGACTTTCCAAATTTAAAGACCCAATCCAAAAATGGGTATCTGAAATGAACAGACATTTCTCAGACAAAGAAGTAGAAATAGCAAATAAATACATGAAAAATGTTCAACATCACTGGTCATTCAAGAGATGATAATGAAAACAGCGCTGAGATTCCACCTCACTCCAGAAAGAATGGCTGCTATCATGAAATCAACCAATAACAAATGCTGGTGGGGCTGTGGGGAAAGCAGAACCCTGCTCCACTGCTGGTGGGAGTGTAGACTGGTGCAACCACTGTGGAAATCAGTATGAAAATACCTCAAAAAACTAGGACTGGAAGTCCCATTTGACCCAGCTATTCCCCTGCTGGGTATCTTCCCCAAAGAATTAAAAGAATCATACCACAGTGATATATGTGCACCCAGGTTCATAGCAGCACAGTTTGTAAGAACTAAAACTTGGAAACAGCCCAAATGCCCATCAACTGGAGACTGAATAAAGAAAATGTGGGTTTTTTCTATAAAATGGAATACTACTCAGCCATAAAAAATGTGAAATTAGAGACATTTATAGCTAAGTGGGTGCACATTGAGGCGATACTCTTAAGTGAAATATACAGGACACACATGTATAAATACTGAATAGTTTCTCTGGTGTGAGAAAATGAAAGTGTAAATAAGGACTAAAATGTATAATAGGTAATGTGAAATAGGAAGAATAGGGGCAAAGGAGAAGGAAGTGGGAGGGCTGGGGAAGGAAAGAAGGGAATGGGATTAATATGAGAAAATGGAAAAATAGGTACAAAATCTTTGTAAATAGGGAGGACTGGAGGGGTTGAAGGGAGGGCTGGGCAAGGGTGAAAAATAAGAACCAAGAGAGATTATGTAAAGGTGCAAATTTCCAAAGATGAATGTCATTATATTGTATACCTAAAATGTACCAATGATTAGAATGAATAATCGATAATGCAAAATAGGAAGAAAATGTCCAAAGGGGTAGGGGTAGTGGGAGGGGCAGGGGAATGGAAAGAAGGGAAAGGAAAAATGATGAGAAATGGACAAAATAGAAATAAAGTCTTTGTAAATAGGGAAGGGTGGAGGGGGTGAAGGGAGGGCTAGGAATAGGGAAAAAATAAGAACCAAGATGCATCATGTAAAGGTACAAGTTCCCAATGAGAAATGTAATTGTGTTGTATACCTACAATGTACCAATAAAAGAATTTAAGAAAAAAAAAACCCTGCATACTCCAAAAGAAGGTAGACCAATTGATCAGTTTTAAAAGTTCATGGTATAGGAGCTGGGGATTTAGCTCGGTGGTTCTGCTGCCTGCTTTGCAAGTGCAAGGAACTGAGTTCAATTTCTGGTACCAAAAAAAAAAAATTCATTGCATTAATCATTTAATCAAAATGATTATCAGAAGCCACAGATCATTAATCATCTGCATCCACTCTTTATTCTCTTATGAGTAAAATAAAACCACCAGGCTATATTTTTTCCAAAAATATTTTAATTATAAATTAGTCTTCAATTGAAAAGGCAATAACAAAACAAAACATAAGGGTTTTGTGCTATTCAGCATTACATGGCTGTGACAAAATATCTGAGAATTTCAACTTTTAAAGTAGGGAAGAATTCCTTAAAGTAAGAAAGGTTTCTTTTGTCTCAGTTTCAGAGATTTCAGCCCATGAACAGCTGGCTCCATTGTTTCTGGGCCTGTTTTCTGGCCTTTCCATCATAATGGAAAGGTATGGTTCAGGAAAGCTGCTCACCTATGGCAGTTAAGAAGCAGACAAAGAGGGAAAGACCCCAGCACCAAAATATACCCTTCAAAGGCACTCTTCCAGTGAACCACTTCCTCCAACAAGCTCCTATTTCCTAGAGTTTTCATCACCTTCCAAGAGTGCTATCAGCTGGTGTTATGTCTTATATCTAGATGTGCCCCCCTCCAAAGTCTCATGTGCTCATGGGTGGGGCTTTTTGGAGGTGGTTGGATCATGGGTGTGTGATACTGAATTATTGGTGTGTGAAAACTGAATTAGTTCTCTGATTGGTTTAGCATAGTTGTGAGCGAAGGGATTTCTAAAGAGAGAAGCCCCACTCTAGGTGTGGGTGGCACCAACCAATAGGCTTGTAGCCTGGATGGAATATAAAGGCTCACTGCTTGCTGCTTCCTGCCTGCCATGCTACAAACTGCTTCTCTCTGCCATGCCGCTCTGTGCCATGCCTGTCTGCAGTGCCACCTGCCTTGGAGCCAGCTGACTATGGACTGAAACTTCTGCACTACTGTGAGCTAAAATAAACCTTTCCTCCTTTAACTTGTAGGTGTTGGATATTTAGTCCCAGCAACAAGGAAGTAACTAAGATAGCTAGGGACTAAGGTCTCAATATATAAGCTTTTGAGGGACATTTCAGATCCAAACCATAACAGGTTTTTAATGGTTTTAAGAGTTTTTTCTCCTGACATAAAATTTTTATTACAGGAAAATAATTCTATTTCTTAGATTTAAAATTTTAATCTTAATTTTATTTTTATTCTGCCTTCATATTGGAGAAAAATAAATCACTTTCATGAGTTAACTACAAGGGATGAGGAAACTGCCTAAAGATGAGAAAGACCAGCTCTGTGAATAGGGACTCAGGCTACAGCTAAGCCAGGGGCCTGAGAAAGTGCCAGTTGCACTGCAGCAACCCTGAGCAGCTGGCATGGTGGGGAGAACAGACCCATGGTCGACAGAGAGCAGTGGAGACCCTGGTCTGGGGTTCCCTGCAGGGCCTCTGAGCCTGAGCAATGGGTTCCTCTCCGTGCTCAGCCCTCTTGCCTACTCAGTTCTTATCTTTCCCACTAGCTCATTGGCTGAAGAATGTCCTCAGTTAAAAGATTCTTCCCAGGCTCCTATCTTTGGGGCACCATTGCTCCTGAGACTGGGTTTTACTGTCCTGCTGCAGACCCAGCTCAAACTTCTCTGCCTGTGATGAACACCACATGGGGACCACAGGCAAAGCCAAACTGTGGCAAGAAACAAGATTAATGAACTCTGTAATTAGTACCTGCCCATGCACACGCAGGACTCAAGAAAGCTCAGATTAACCCATGTGATGGGACTGGAAAGGGGGATCACTTTCATTGCTTTGGAAATGACCCTAAGTACTGGACTTACATTCTAGACTGGGCAAAGCAACAGGCATATCTGTCAAGGGACACTCCACCCATGACACTCATTGAGCTCACGCCACACAATCACATAACCCCAAGTTCAGAGCTTTCTGCCTAGCCTCATGTTCCAGCTGGCGAGGCAAGTTCATTGTTACAAATGTATACACACGCACACACACACACACCCTGAAAACTTTCATACAGGGGCCAAGTGTCTCATCTCAGCAGATCCCAGTGGAATGCCTTGCTTGGATCCCAGGATTCATTTCAAAGGGCCAGATGAACTTGAACAGACCAAAGCTGAGGGCTTGGAGCTTAAGAAGTGCACACTGCATGTCCCTATAGACCTGGTGAGGGAATATATGTGGGTTAACTAGTGGTAGGAACAATTATCAGAGCCTCCTCCAGATTAAAAGAGACAGAGAGCAGAAAGGAGCTGTTTTGAATCTCAGTTACTCATAAGTGATGACAAGACCTGATGACTTTTCTGCCCCCAGCCTGCAGCCCAACCTCCACTCAACATAGTGACCCTTTGGACAGTTGAGATAAAAAAGCTTCCTTGGGCTCTATCAGGCCTGCTGATTTTCCTCACCTCACCTTCACTCCCACACTGAGCTGTCCCAATCTCCAGCTTCACAGTTATCCCACACAACCTGTCTGTCCGCTTACGGCCCTCACACACTTTCCTTGTTCAATCCCTCCTTCCTCTCAATCCATTTTGCTGATCCAGGAGCCCAGGTCACCTCTCTACAAGCAAACCATCATCAGATTGTATAGACACCTTACTGCTCTGTGTGTTCCCTTGGGGAAAAGAACACATTCTACTCCAAGTGTCTTCACAGCACCCGTACCAATACACACACAGAGTAAACACTTAATGATGGTTAACTTGAACTGCACAAGATATTTGACAGCCATTAACCAAAAGGACCAACACACTACATTCCATGGAGACCCCCAGGCTGGCCCCTGTACTACATGGACCCTTCTCAGCAGCTGTGGGAGGGCTCCTGAGTGAACAACTTAACAGCAGAGCAAATGGGTAAAGTTCAGCTTCCTCACATCAACCAGTTATTCTCACCAGCTAAATATCAAGTGCATCATTTTCTGTTTTCATAAATGTATTCAAAGTCTTCATTTGGAAAATTGGATTATGTTAGAAAACTTTCCTTCCAAAGCCATTGATATAAGAAAGTGACATACATAGATGTCAGCAACAAAATCAAATAACATTTTCAAACATCAGCTATGGGCTTTTAATACTTTCTCTATAATACAATTTCTTTCCATAAAGGACTTTCTCACTTGTTGATTAAAGAGCACCTTTACTTTGAAGGTTCAGATTAAGTGTATTGATTTTTTTCCAGAAATATATCCCAGGTAGCCTACTCTATGACCCTCTTGTCAACATAGAAAAGATCAGTAAATTTTAAACACATTCTTTCATAAAAGAAAAATTATGTTTATGTTGTATAATCTTTTAACCACAAGGTGTTTTCATAATGAGATTCTATTCCATTGCAAAGAACTATAGTTTCTACTTTTGGCAAGGTTCTTACTTATATAAAAATCAATCATATAATTGATTTTCTATGGCATTTTTACCCTCCTAGTCTCATCTCTTTGCTGCATTACCTTGACTTGATGCAGAGGGTACCCAACACCTGCAACTTAAAGGAGGAGAGGTTTAGTCTGGCTCACTGTTTCAGAAGTTTCAGTCCACGTTTGGCAGGAAGAAACATAGACAGCATAGGAGAGGGGTGTAACAGGGGAAGGCTGCCTATATCATTATGGCAGGAAGCAGAAAGTGAAGGGAGTAAGGGAGAAAGCTGAACTCCTCCAGGTTTCACCCCAGTGACCTGCCTCTTTCAAGCTGACCTATCTAACAGCAAGTCAGCTACATTTCCCACATGATCCAATCTCCTTCCAAAAGCCTCACCTATGAGTGCAGAGGCCCATGGAGGGCATTCTCAATGTGAACCCTAACAGTGAAATGCTCTCCTCTTTCCTTTTGCCCTAGAATTGCATTTCTCATTTTTAACCTGTTATCACTCCATCTAGGCTATCCTTAGGCTGATTTTCTTAAACACTGTTTTTATTGAAAAGCTACTTACTGAATACACACTTTCTCCTAAACATCTTTATTTGTTAACTCTGGAGAACAGATTATGTATTTCTAAATTAAAACAGATGATACAAACACCGTAAGCCAAGAATTGAAGAACCAGCTATATTTTTATGCACCTCTCACAAAATGTGTAATTTGTTCCAATTCTTGTTTGCTCAAATATCCATCCATGCTTTCTATGCACCTTCCAACAGAATTTGCTAATAAAGAACACATTCTGATTTGTCACCATATTGTTGATGAGGATTGTTCCAGCCATTTTGCCTCAGCAGGAAGAACAAATCTTTCCTACTGTATCAAGAATTATTGTCTTTCATTATGGAACTACAAATCAAGCTTCCAAGTATACATCAATGAGTTTAGTAAAATAAACTGAGTGGTGCACAATTTCAAAAATATCTATTTTTATTTTTTCATATTACTTATTTCACTTTTTATTAGTTATAAAGATTAATGGATTTCATTTTGGCAGATTTGTATATGCACATAACATATTTTCATCATTTTCATTTCTGCTTCACTCTCTTGCCCCATCCTTCCCCATAGTTTCACATTTGGAGGAGATTTCAGGGAGTATAATATATTTTGCTCATATCCATCCTCTTGTTACCAGACTTACAACCCCCCTCCCTCTTATTCCCATCCTCTTGTCTAATAATAGTTGCCTTTCTACTTTCTTGTCATCTTTTTTATATTCCACATATTAGGAAAAATGTGCAATATTTGTCTTTCTGAGTCTGGCTTACTTCGCTCAACATCATGGTCTCCAGATCCATCCATTTTCCAGCAAATGACAGAATTTTATTTTCCTTATGGCTGAATAATATACGTGTGTGTGTGTATCACATTTTCTTCATCCATTCATTTGTTCATCTGCTCATGGGTACCTGGGCATTCTCTGTATCTTAACCATTGTGGATGGGTATGCAGATATCCCTTTACTATGCTGACTTTACTTGGTTCAGGAATACACCAAGATATAGTATGGCTGGATCTAATGGCAACTCTACTTTTAGTTTTTTTAGGGACCTTCAAACTGATTTTTATAGTGGATATACTAATTCAAATTTCTACCAGCAGTGTAGAGGGTTCCTTTTCCCCCATATCCTTGCCAGAATTTACTTGGTTTTATGTTTTGTTTTCTTTTTTGGTACCGGGGATCGAACTCATTTACTTGGTTTTATATTCTTGATAATAGCCATGCTGATGATGGTGAGATAGAACCTCAGTGTAGATTTGATTTGCATCTCCCTAATGGCTAAAGATATTGAACTTTTTTTCATGTACTTATTGTCCATTTGTACTTCTTTTGAGAAGTATCTGTTAAATTCATTTGCCCATTTATTGAGTGATTCAATTTTTTTGGTTTTAGGCTTTTTTAGTTCTTTATATATTTGAGATATTAACCCTCTCAAAAGAGTAGGTAGTGAAGATTTTCTTCCATAATGTAGGTTGTGTCTTCAATTGGCTGTTTCCTTTGCTGGGCAGAAACATTTTAATTTGATGTAGTCCCATTTGCTGAGGTTTGTTATTATTTACTATGCTATTGGGGTTTTATTCAGTAAGTATTTGCCTGCGTCAATAATTTTAAGAGTTTCCCATATGTTTTCTTCTTGCAGTTTCAAAGTTTCAGGTCTTATACCTAGGTCTTTGATCCACTTTACATTGATTTTCATACAGAGTGAGAGACAAGAATCTAGCTTCAACCCACTACACATGGCTAGCCAGTTCTATCAGTGCTATTTGTAAAAATTGTATTTTCGCCAACATATGTTTTTATCTCATTGGCACAGAATCAGATGACTGTAGTTCTATGAGTTTGCTTCTGTGTCCTTTATTCTATTCCACTGGTCTGTGTATTTATTCTTTAAATATTATTATACTGGTGCATTTTAGGTATACAATATAATGACATTCATCATTGGAAATTTGCACCTTTACATAATCTCTCTTGGTTCTTCTTTTTCCCCCTTCCCCTGCCCTCCCTTCAACCCCTCCATCCCTCTCTATTTACAAAGACTTTGTTTCCCTTTTTTCATTTTCCCATATTAATTCCATTCCCTTCTTTCCTTTCCCCTACCCCTCCCACTTCCCCTTCCCATTGCCCCTTTTCTTCCTATTTCACATTATCTATTATACCTTTTAGCCCTTATTTACACTTTCAGTTTCTCACACTAGAGAAACTATTCATTATTTACACGTGTGTTCTATTTATTTCACTTAGGAGTATCACCTCAGTATGCATCCATTTAGCTATAAATGTCTCTAGTTTCTCACTTTTTATGGCTGAGTAGTACTCCATTTTATTTTTTTAAAAAACCACATTTTCTTTATCCAGTCTCCAGTTGATGGGCACTTGGACTGCTTCCAAGTTTTAGCTATTACAGATTGTGCTGCTATGAACATGGGTGCACGTATATCACTGTGGTATGATTCTTTTAATTCCTTTGGGAAGATATCCAGCAGGGGAATAGCTGGGTCAAATGGGACCTACAGTCCTAGTTCTTTGAGGCATCCCCATACTGATTTCCACAGTGGTTGCACCAGACTACCCTCACACCAGCAGTGGAGCAGTTTCCCCAACGCTCCACCAGCATTTGTTATTGGTGATTTCAGGATACCAGGGATTCTTTCTGGGATGAGGTAGAATCACAGCATTGTTTTCATCTGCATCTCCCAAATGACCAGTGATGTTGAACATTTTTTGATGTTTATTTTCTATTTCTACTTCTTTGTCTGAGACATGTCTGTTCATTTCAGATGCCCATTTTTGGATTGGGTCTTTAAATTAGGAAGGTCTGATTTTTTAAGTTGTTTATAGATACTAGATAGTAGGCCTTTGTCTAGGAAACAGCGGGTGAAGATTTTTTTCCCACATTGGGTGTTGTCTCGTCACACGGCCGGTGGTTTCTCTTGCTGTGCACAAGCTTTTTAATAAGAAGAGATCCCACTTGTTGATTGTTTGTGCTAGTTCACAGGCAACCGAGGTTTTGTTCATAAAATCTTTTCCTACACCAATGTCTTCAAGAGTTCTACCTAACCTCTGTTCCAGCCGGTCAGTGTTTCTGTTTTAATAGTTCAATCTTTAATCCATTTTGATTTTAGTTTAGTGCATGGTGAGAGATATAGGTCTAGTTTTAGTCTTTGACAAGTTGAAACCCAATTTTTCCAGCACCATTTATTAAAGAGGCTATCTTTCCTCCACTGAGGTTGCTTGGCTCCTTCATCAAAGATGAGATGGCTTGGTATGTCTGGAGTTGTTTCTGCAACTTCTAATCAGTTCCACTGGTCTTCAGGTCTATTCCATAGCCAGTACCATGCTGTTTTTATCACAGTAGCTTTGTACTATGGTTTCAAGTTGGGGGTTGTGATACCCCCTGCCATATCTCTGTTGCCTAGAATTACTTTTGGTATTCTGGGTCTCTTCTTGTTCCAAATGAATTTTTGGATTGTTTTCTGAAGGTCCATGAAGTATGCTGCTGGGATCTCAATTGGAATTGCATTGAATCTATATAGCAGTTTTGGAAGTATGGCCATTTTCACTATATTGATCATTTCTACCCAGGAGCAGGGGATGTCTGTCCATTTTCTGATATCATCTTCAATCTCTCTTTTCAGAGTGCTATAGTTTTCTGAGAAGAGATCTTTGATTTCTTTTGTTAGGTTGATGCCTAGGTATTTCAGTTTCTTGGATGCTATTGTGAAAGGAATTGTTTGCCCTATTTCTCTCTCAGTGAGTCTGCTGTTCGTGTAGAGGAAAGCTACTGATTTTTGTGTGTTGACCTTGTAACCAGCTACTTGACTGAATTTGGTTATTAAATCTAGAAGACTTTAGGTGGAGTTCTTGGGGTCTTCTCTATAGAGTACCATGTCATCTGCAAATAATGACAATTTGACTTCTTCATTTCCTATCTTTATTCCTTTTATGTCTTTCTCTTGTCTAATTGCAATGGCTAATGTTTCCAAAACTATATTGAACAAGAGTGGTGATAGTGGACATCCTTGTCTTGTTCCTGATTTTAATGTGAAGGATTTCAGGTTTTGACCATTTAGTATGATATTAGCTGTTAGTTTTTCATAGATGGCTTTTATCAGTTTGAGGTAGAGACCATCTATTCCAATTTTTTGTAGGGTTTTTATCATAAATGCATGTTGGATTTTGCCAAATGCTTTTTCTGCATCTATTGAAATGATCATATGGTTTTTGTTCCTGACTCTATTGATATAGTGTATTACATTGATTGATTTGTGTATGCTGAACCATCCCTGCATCCCTGGGATGAATCCCACTTGATCAGGGTGTATGATCTTCTCAATGATCTTCTGCATTCTATTTGCCAGTATCTTATTAAGGATTTTTGCATCCATGTTCATTAGTTCTCTTTTTCGGTTGAGTCTTTCTTTGCTTTGAGGTTCAAGGTGATACTTGCTTCCACGAATGAATTTGGGAGGATTGCTTCCATTTCAATTTCATTGAAAAGTTTAAACAGTAGTCCCAGTACTTCCTCTTTAAATGTCTTGTAGAATTCAGCAGTGAAGCCAGCAGGACCTGGGCTTTTCTTAGTTGGTAAGTTTTGATTACATTTTCAATTTCATTGATTGATATGGGATTGTTTAGAATTTTTAGATCTTCTTTGTTCAACTTTGGTAACTCATACAAATCTAGAAATTTGTCCATTTCTTCTGTGTTTTCCATCTTATTAGCATATAGGTTCTCAAAGTAGGTATAGAAGATCCTCTGGATTTCTGCTGGGGCCATTGAACCTTCACCCTCTTCATTTCAAATTGTATGGATTTGGGCCTTTTCTTTCCTTTTTCTGATAATGTTGGCTAAGGGTTTGTCAATTTTGTTGATTCTTTCAAAGAGCCAACTCTTGGCTGCATTAATTTTTTGTATCTTTCTCTTCATCTCCATTGCACTGATTTCTCCTCTGATCTTTATAATTTCCTCCCTTATATGAACTTTGTGTTTTTCCTGTGCTTCTTTTTCTAGAAGCTTGAGGTTCAGCATCAGGTTGTTTAATTGGGCTCACTCTGTTTTCCTCATATGAGTGTTCACTGCTATGAATTTCCTTCATAAGACTGCTTTCGTTGTGTCCCATGGATTCCGATATGTTGTATTGTCATTGTCATTTAATTGAAGGAACTGTCTGATTTCTTCTTTAATTTCCTCTGTGACTCATTGGTTATTCAGAAGTTTGTTGTTCAATTTACATGTGTTTATGAACTTCTTGCGATTTCTTTTGCTATCTATCTCCAATTTCATCACACTATGGTCTGATAATATACAGGGGATAACTGCAATTCCTTTGTACTTACTTAAACATGTTCCAAGAGTGATTATGTGGTCTATTTTGGAGAATGAACCATGAGCAGCTGAAAAGAATGTGTGTTCTGATTTTGCGGGGTGGAACACTCTGTAAACATCTGTTAAATTCATTTGCTCAAGAGTTCGATTGAGTTCTAGTATTTCATTACTTATTTTTTGTCTAGTTGATCTATCTATTTGTGACAGTGGGCTACTGAGGTCCACCACCACTGTTGTATTAGTGCATATATGATTTTTCATGTCCATTAGTTTTTGTTTTATGTCGTTGGATGCACTAGCATTTGGTGCATATATATCTATGATGGTCATCTCTTCCTGTTGGATTGTTTCCTTTACCAGGATGTAGTGTCCTCCTTGTCTCTTTTAGTCAGTGTTGGCTTGAAATCCACTTGATCTGCAAAGAGGATAGCTACTCCTGCTTTTTTTCATGTTCCCATCGCATGGAGTATTGTTTTCCACCCTTTAACTTTCAGTCTATAAGTTCCTTTTTGAGTTAAGTGTGTTTCTTCTATGCAGAATCTTGTTGGACCTTGCTTCTTCACCCATTCTGCCTGTCTATTTCTTTTGATTGGTGAATTTAGACCATTAACGTTGATGGTTATAACTGATATGTATTTACTTATCATTGTCATGACTTTTTCTTTCTTTTGGATTCTCCCCTTTTGCATTTAATTTCTTGTTGTACCTGATGGATTCATTCTGCTGGGCTTCCTCGGGTTGTGATCCTCATTGTCTTTTCCTAGGATATTGTCTAAAATTTTTCGGAGTGCTGATTTGGTATTCATGGAGTTCCTAAGGTACTCTTTGTCATGAAAGTATTTTATTTCTCCATCAATTTTGAAAGATAGTTTTGCAGGTTACATCAATCTGGGCTGGAGACTGTTTTCCTTTAGGGCTTGAAATACATCACTCCAAGCACTTCTTGGCTTGAGGGTTTGCTTTGAGAAGTCTGCTGTGATTCTGATGGGCTTTCCTTTGTATGTGATTTTTCTGTTCTCTAACTGCTTGTAGAATTTTGTTCCTCTGTTGGCTTTCTGGAATCTTAACTATTATATGCCTATGTGTAAATTTTTTTTTTATCAAGTCTAGTTGGAATCCTATGTGCCTCACTTATCTGTATGTCAAGTTCTTTTCCACTACTGGGGAAGTTTCTGCTATTACTTCTGTGAACAATTTTTTTAATTTCATCTGCACTCTCTCCTGTTTCTTCTTTGACTTGAATCAGTCTTATATTATTCTTCTTTGCATTGTTTAGTAGCTGCTGGATTGATTTCTCATGGTCCCTTACAATTTTGAAACAATTTTTCTTTTCCTGGTCACTAATTGCAATCTTAGCTTCTATATCTGAAATTCTATGCTCACATTGGCTCATTCTGCCACACAGTCTTTCAATGGAGTTTTTAATCTCCTGGAAATCTGTTTCCATCTGTTTTATGGATTCCATTTGTTTCCTATGTTGGGATTCCATCATGGTCCTCAGCTCCTATCTAGATTTATTAATCATGCCTTGCACTATGGGCACAATCTCTACTGCTATCTGAGAAATTATTTCTGACTTCATTTTTTCCCAGATCCTCTTTTGTTGCTAGTTCAGGGGGTTCAAGTGGTTGAATATCAGTGTATTCCATCTCATTTCCCTTTGGGGTTGCTGTAGGTGATCTGGAAGTCTGGTTTTGAGACTTGTTTATGTGTCTTCACATTTTGACAGAATGGAGCAGGGGGTTTGTGGCTTTGGCACCCACACAACTCACCTCCTCTGTGCTGGGAGCAGTGGTATGATAGCCCAGAAGCTTCTATCTCTGTGCTGGGAGAGGTGGTACGGCACCCCTGAAGCCCCTACTTCTGCCCTGGTAGCCTATGTATTTATTTTTGTGCCAGTATCATTCTGACATTTTTTTACTACGGTTTTGAAATCTGATATTGTGATGCCTCACCTTTGTTCTTTTTGCTTAGGATTGCTTTGTCTAGTCTAGGTCTTTTGCCCTTCCACATGAATTTTTAGGATTTTTTAAATGGTTCTGTGAAAAATGTCAGTGGACTTTTAATGGGGATTGCATTGAATTAGTAATTGGTTTTAGTAATATGATGATCTTGATAATATGGATTCTACCAATCCATGAACATGGGCATTTTTCCTGTCTTTTGGTGTCTTCTTCAGTTTCTTTCTTCAGTTTTCTGAAATTCTCACTAGGGGTCTTTCACCTCCTTGGTTAGATTGATCCTTAGGTATTTTAATTTATTTTATTTGAAGTATTCTGAATGAGATTTCTTCCTGATTTCTTCCTCACCTAGCCCACTATTGGTGTATAGTAAAGCTATTGATTTTTTTAAAGGTTGATTTTATATCCTACTATGTTGCTGAATTCCTTTATCAGCTCTCAAAGTCTTTTGGTAGAGTCTTTAGGATCATATCATCTACAAAAAAAAGATAATTTGACTTCTTTTTTATTTGTATCCATTTCACTTTTTTCTCTTGCTTAACTGTTCTAGCTAAAATTTCAAGAACATATTGGATAAGAGTGGCAAGAGTGAATATCTTTGCCTCATTGCTGATTTAAGAGGAAATACTTTCCAATTTTCCCCATTTAGAATGATGTTGGCCGTATGTTTGTCATATATGGCTTTTACCATACTGAAGAATAACCCTTCAATATCCGGTTTCTTCAAGGTTTTTATCATGACAGGAGGTTCAATTCTGTTGAAGGCTTTTTCTGCATCAATTGAGACAACCCTGATTTTTATCGTTTATTCTATTTATATGATGAATTCTGTTTACTGATTTCCATACGTTGAACCATCATGGCATCCAAGGAATAAAACCAATGTGATCATAATGTTTGATCTTTTTCAATGTGTTATAAAATTCTGCTTGCAAGCATTTTATTAAAAAATTTTGTGTCAATGTTTATCAATGGTATTGGTCTATAGCTTTCCTTTCTTGTTGTGTCCCTGACCAGTTTGGACATCAGGGTGATTTGGATCTCATAGAATGATTTTGCAGTGTTATTTTCCTTTCTATTTCATGGGATGGTTAGAAAAGCATTGGTGTTCTTACATATAGACCTGGTAAAATTCAGCTGTGAACCTTTCTCGTGCTGGGCTTTACTTTATTGGAAGATTTCTTATCATTACTTCAATTTTATTGCTATTTGTTGCTCTAGTTAGGTTTCTTATATCCTCTTGATTTGGTTTTGGTACGTCATATGAGTCTAAAATTCTATGCACATTTTCTAGATTCTCAAATTTATTAGAATATATCTTTCTGAGATAGTTCCTAATAATTTCCTGAATTCAGTGG
Source organism: Heterocephalus glaber (assembly GCF_053883595.1). Taxonomy (NCBI): domain Eukaryota; kingdom Metazoa; phylum Chordata; class Mammalia; order Rodentia; family Bathyergidae; genus Heterocephalus; species Heterocephalus glaber. The sequence continues at coordinate 54,593,885 of NW_028258320.1, forward strand.
CATCTATTATAACATTCCCTTTTTCAATTATACTTGTATATTTTTAAATAATTTTATTGGTACATTTTAGATATACAATATAATGACATTCATCATTGGAAATTTGCACCTTTACATAATCTCTCTTGGTTTTTATTTTTCCCCCTTCCCCTGCCCTCCCTTTAATCTCTCCATCCCTCCCTATTTACAAAGACTTTGTTTCCTTTTTTTCATTTTCCCATATTAATTCCATTCCCTTCTTTCCTTTCCCCTACCCCTCCCACTTCCCCTTTCCCTTTGCCACTTTTCTTCTTATTTCACATTATCTACTATAACTTTTAGTCCTTATTTGCACTTTCAGTTTCTCACACTAGAGAAACTATTCAGTATTCACACACGTGTCCTATTTATTTCATTTAAGAGGATCACCACAATGTGCATCCATTTAGCTATGTCTCTAGTTTCTCACTTTTTATGGCTGAGTAGTACTCCATTTTACTTTTTTAAAACCCATATTTTCTTTATCCAGTCTCCAGTAGATGGGCAGTTGGGCTGCTTCCAAGTTTTAGCTATTACAAATTGTGCTGCTATGAACATGGGTGCACATATATCACTGTGGTATGATTCTTTTAATTCTTTGGGGAAGATACCCAGCAGAGGAATAGCTGGGTCAAATGGGACTTCCAGTTCTAGTTCTTTGAGGTATCTCCATACTGATTTCCACAGTGCTTGCACCAGTCTACACTCCCACCAGCAGTGGAGCAGTGTTCCTCTTTCCCCATAGCCCTGCCAGCATTTGTTATTGGTTGATTTCATGATAGCAGCCATTCTTTCTGGAGTGAGGTAGAATCTCAGCATTGTTTTCATTTGCATCTCTCCAATGACCAGTGATGTTGAACATTTTTTCATGTCTTTATTTGCTATTTCTACTTCTTTGTCTGAGAAGTGTCTGTGCATTTCCGATGCCCGTTTTTGGATTGGGTCTTTAAATTTGGGAGGTCTGGTTTTTTTAAGTTCTTCTTGTTTGTTTGTTTTTAGTTCTTTTATTGGTACATTTTAGGTATACAATTCGTTTACATTTATCATTGGGTGTTTGTAACTGTACATGATGTATCTTGGTTCTTATTTTTTTTCCCCATTACCTGTGTGCCCTTCACCCCTCCACTCTTCGCTATCTACAGATTTCATTTCCATTTTTTTTCTTTTCTCATAGTATTTCTTTTCCCTCTTTTCCTTTCCCCTTCCCCTCCCTTCACTCCTTCATCTTTGGACCTTTTTTCCTATTTCAAATTATCAATTATTCATTTTAATCATTTTAAATCTTGTTTACACTATCAGTTTCTCACACTAGAGAAACTATTCGGTATTTACACATGTGTGTCTTATTTATTTCACTTAAGAATATGGCTTAATATGCATCCATTTAGCTATAAATGACTCTAGTTTTTCATTCTTTATGGCTGAGTAGTACTCCATTTTATTAAAAACCCACATTTTCTATACCCAGTTTGTAGTTGATGGGCACTTGGGCTGTTTCCAAGTTTTAGCTATTACAAACTGTGCCGCTATGAACATGGATGCACATAAATCACTGTGGTATGCTTCTTTTAATTCTTTTGGGAAGATACCCAGCAGGGGAATGGCTAGGTCAAATGGGACCTACAGTCCTAGTTCTTGGAGGTATCTCCATACTGATTTCCACAGTGGTTGCACCAGTCTGCACTCCCACCAACAATGGAGAAGGGTTCCTTTCTCCCCACAACCCCGCCAGCATTCACTATTTGTTGATTTCTTGATAGCAGCCATTCTTTCTGGGATGAGGTGGAATCTCAGGGTTGTTTTCATCTGCATATCTCAAATGATGAGTGAGGTTGAACAGTTTTTCATATATTTGTTTGCTGCTTTTACTTCTTTGTCTGAGAAATGTTTGTTCATTTCAGATGCCCATTTTTGATTTGGGTCTTTGAATCTGGGGGAAGGGGTCTGATTTTTTTCCATTCTTTATATATTCTAAATAGTAGTCCCTTGTCTGAGGTACAGCTGCTAAAAACTTTTCCCATATTGTAGGTTGTCTATTAGCTCCGTTGGTGGTTTCTTTTGCAGTGCAGAAGCTTTTTAATAAGATAAGATCCCAGTTGTTGATTCTTTCTGTTACTTCCCATGCTGCTGAGGTTTTGTTCATGAAATCTTTTCCTATGCCAACGTCTTCAAGAGTTCTACCTAACTTATCTTCCAGCACTTTCACTATTTCTGTCTTAATATTTAGATCTTTAATCCACTTTGATCTTAGTTTAGTGCATGGTGAGAGGTACAGGTCTAGTTTAAATCTTTGACAGGTTGAAATCCAGTTTTTCCAACACCATTTATTAAATAGATTGTCTTTCCTCCAATGAGGGTGGTTGGCTCCTTTGTCAAAGATGAGGTGGCTGAGCATTTCTGGAGTTGTTTCTGCATCTTCTAATCTATTCCACTGATCCTCAGGTCTGTTCCTTTGACAGTACCATGCTGATTTTATCACAGTAGCTTTGTAGTATAGTTTCAAGTTGGGGATTGTGATACCCCCAGCTATGTCTCTGTTGCTTAGAATTGCTTTAGGTATTCTAGGTCTCTTATGGTTCCAAATGAATTTTTGGATTGTTTTCTCTAGCTCTGCAAAGTATATTTTTGGAATTTCAATCAGCATTGCATTGAATCTTTATAGTAGTTTGGGAAGTATGGCAATTTTCACTATATTGGTTCTTCCTACCCAAAAGCAAGGGATTTCTTTCCATTTTCTTGTATCCTCCTCTATCTCCTTTTTCAGAGTGCTGTAGTTTTCAGTGTAGAGGCCTTTTGCTTCCTTTGTTGGATTGATTCTTAGATATTTCATTATTTTGGATGTTATTGTAAAAGGAATTATTTCCCTAATTTCTCTCTCAGTGAGTCTGTTATTTGTGTACAAGAATGCTATTGTTTTTTGAGTGTTGACCTTATATCCAGCTACTCTACTGAATCTGTCAATTAAGTCTAGAAGTCTTCTGGAGGAGTTTTTTGGGTCTTCTTTGTAAAGTATAATATTGTCAGCAAATAATGACAGTTTAACTTCTTCTTTTCTTATCTTTATTCCTTTTATTTCTTTCTCTTGTCTAATTGCTATGGCTAATGTTTGCAGAACAATATTGAACAGGATTGGTGATAGTGGGCATCCTTGTCTTGTTCCTGATTTTAACATGAAAGTTTTCAGTTTTTGACCATTTGGTATGATGTTGGCTATTGGTTTTTCATAGCCTTAATCAGGTTGAGATAAAGACCTTCTATTCTAATTTTCTCTAGGGTTTTTATCATGAGTGGGTCCTGGATTTTGTCAAATGCTTTTTCTGCATCTATTGAGATGATCATATGGCTTTTGTCCTTGACTCTGTTAATATAGTGCATTACATTTATTGATTTATGAATGTTGAACCATCCTTGCATCCCTGGGATAAATCTGACTTGGTCAGGGTGTACGATCTTCTTGATGAAACTCTGTATTCTGTTTGCCAGTATCTTGTTGAGGATTTTTGCATCTATGTTCATTAGGGCAATTGGCCTGTAGTTCTCTTTTTGGGTTGGGTCTTTCCCTGGTTTTGGAATCAAAGTAACACTTGCTGCCAGGAATGAATTTGGAAGTATTGCTTCCCTTTCAATTTCCTTGATGAGTTTAAAGAGTAATGGCTTTAGTTCTACTTTAAATGTCTTGTATAATTCAGCAGTGAAGCCACTGGGACCTGGGCTTTTCTTTGTTGGTAAATAGTTTATTACATTTTCAATTTCTCTCATTGTAATTGGAGTGTTTAGAATTTCTTTATCTTCTTCATTTAACTTTGGCAATTTGTATGTATCTAGGAATCTGCCCATTTCTTCTGTGTTTTCCATTTTATTGGAGTAGAGGTTCTCAAAGTAGGTATTGATGATCCTCTGGATTTCTGTTGGATCTGTTGTCACTTCACTTTTTTCATTCTTAATTGCATGTATTTGTGCCTTTTCTTTCCTTTTTTTGATAAGGTTGGCTAAAGGTTTATCGATTTTATTTATTCTTTCAAAAAACCAACTCTTTGATTCATTGATTTTTCATATTGTTTTCTTAGTCTCCATTGCATTGATTTCTGCCCTGATCTTTATAATTTCCTCTCTTCTATGAGCTTTGGATTCCTTATGCTCTTCTTTTTCTAGGAGCTTGAGGTTCTGCATTAGGTTATTTATCTGAGTTTTCTCTGCTGTCCTAATATGGGCATTCACTGCTATGAGTTTTCCATGTAGAACTGCTTTCGTTGTGTCCCATAGATTCCTGTATGTTGTATTGGCCTTTTCATTTACTTGTAGAAACTGTTTAATTTCTTCTTTAATTACTTCTGTGACTCATTGGTTGTTCAAGAGGGTGTTATTCAGTTTCCATGTGTTTGTTGGGGTTTTGCGGTTTATGTTATTGATCTCCAATTTTATTGCACTATGGTCTGATAATGTATAGGGGGTAACTTCAATTCTTTTACATTGACTTAGACATGTCCTATGAGCTAACATGTGGTCTATTCTGGAGAATGACCCGTGTACAGCCAAAAAGAATGTGTATTCCAATTTTGTGGAGTGGAACACTCTGCAAACATCTATTAAGTCTATTTGCTCAATAGCTTGGTTCAGTTCTAGAATTTCTTTGTTAATTTTTGTCAAGATGATCTGTCTGTTTGTGATAGTGGGGTATTGAGGTCCCCCACTACAATTGTGTTTGTGTTTATTTGGTTTTTCATGTCTATTAATATTGGTTTTGTATCATTGGGGGCAATCATATTTGGTGCATATATATTTAGGACTGTCATCTCTTCCTCTTGGATTGTTCCTTTCACAAGGATGTAGTGACCATCCTTGTGTCTCTAAATTAGTTTTGGTTTAAAATCTACTTTGTCTACAAATAAGATAGCTACCCCTGCTTTCTTCTGGGTTCCTGTGGTGTGGAGAACTGTTTCCCATCCTTTTACTTTCAGTCTATGAGTTTCTTTTTGAGTTAGGTGTGCTTCTTGTATACATCATATTGTTGCATTTTCCTTTTTAATCCATTCTGCCAGTCTATTTCTTTTGATTGGTGAATTGAGGCCATTAACATTAAGGGCTATAATTGAGAGATATTGATTTATCCTTGTCATGATGTTTTACTTTTGTTAGCTCTTTTATTTCTTATTTCTTTCCCCCTTTCCCTTTAGTGTCTTACCTTGCCTGGTGGCTTCCCTTTGTTAGGTCGCATGGAGTTTTGGCCTTCATTGCTTTTTTCTAGGATATTGTTTATAATTGCTTGTAGTGGTGGTTTGGTGTTTGTGAAATTTCTTAGGTTTTTTTTGTCATGAAAGTATCTAATTTTCCCATCGATTTTGAAAGATAATTTTGCAGGATACAACAGTCTAGGTTGGAAGTTATTTTCTTTTATGGCTTGAAATACTTCACTCCAGGCTCTCCTTGATTTGAGGGTTTGTGTTGAGAAGTCTGCCGTGATTCTGATGGGCTTTCCTTTGTAGGTGATTTGTTTCTTTTCTCTAACTGCTTGTAGGATTTTGATTTTCTGTTGGGTTTCTGGGATCTTGACTATTATATGTCTAGTTGTAGATTTTTTTGATCGTGGCTTGTTGGAGTTCTATATGCCTCACTTATCTGTATGTCCAATTCTCTACCTCTGTCTGGGAAGTTTTCAACTATTACTTCTGTGAACAGTTTTTTTATGTTAATTGTGCATTCTCCTATTTTTTCATGGACTCCAATCAGTCTTATGTTATTCTTCTTTGCATCATCTAGCAGTTGTTGGATTGATTTCTCATGGTCCCTTACTATTTTTAAGAAATCTCTATTTCATGGTCTCTAACCGTGATTCTGTCTTCTATATCCGATATTCTATCTTCAGATTCCCTTAATCTGCTGTGGATACTTTCAATGGAGTTTTCGATCTCCTGAATATCTGTTTGAATCTGTTTCATGGATTCCATTTCGCTCTTATGTTGGGCAATCATAGTTTCCATTTCTTACTTATGCTGGGTATTCATGGCTTCCAGCATGTTTCTGAGTTCATCTATTTTTTTTATCTGTTTCTGTTCTAGATCCTCTAATCATGTCTTTCACTCTGCTCACCATCTCTGTATTTATCTGGGGGATTATTTCTGCTTTGAATTTTTCTAGAACCTCATTCATCTGTTTGGTTACTTCCTGTGCTATCAGTTCAGGGTATCTAGGTGATGGGTTATAGGACTTTTCCATCTCATTTCCCCCAGGATTTACCCTTGGTGGGGTGGAAGTCTGAGTTTGTGCCTTGATTAAATGTCTTCTCATTTTTATTTTGGTACTGTCCTTGGTTTAACTCCTGGGTTGATAGTTTGAAATTTCTCATGATAGGTATCTTTGTTGCTCATAATTAGAACCTTTATGGAATGATTGCTTCTCAGAGGTGTCTTCCAGATATAGCTGGTCTTTAAGTTTTGAGTCTCTAATGACTCTAAGGCTATCTCATTTTCCTTATTCTAGGAAGGTTCATTCACTAGTTCAATAACAACACATTAGCCCAAGTGATACAATCAGCAACATCATTGCATCAAGTACATCTTCGAAAATGACATTTTGTGGTAGTTCCTAATCTATCACCTTCATCTGTGTGAATTAAATCAAGATCAAGGACCAACACAACATATAGTGAATATACTCATCAATATAACATCTCTACCCTTTGGGATGGAGAGTTAGAAAGGGTTGAGGAGGGAGAGATAGATGGGAAGAAGGATAGGGGAAGGTTAGCAGTGTGGCCAGAGGATACAGGTGAGAAGGAAAAAGAGAATAACAGGAAAATAAAGAAAAACTACAAACGAGGACCAAAACAGGGACAAAAATGGAAGATGAACAATGTGGGAGAGCAAGAGAGTAAGTATAATGCATGCCCTACTGAGGTCCCGAGTCACACGAAACACACCAAATCAGCCCACTGCAGATAGGCAGGTCTGCGGACACCCTACTGAGGTCCCAAGTCATGCAGAACAGGCCAAATCAGCCCCCACTCCAGCAACAATCCACTGCCCCCCCGTGCTCCTCTGTACAACCACCTGGTTCCACACTACAAAGACGCAGAGAACACTGGACCACTAGACCACGGTACTGAGTCTTGCTGCCCCTGGCCCAGAGGTAGGGACTTCTGAGCTTCTGTCCCACTGCTCCTGGTCCAGAGGAAGGGGCTTCTGGGCCACCATCCCTCCCACTGCTTCTGGCCCAGAGGTAGGGGATTCTGAGCCACTATCCCACTGCTCTTGGACCAGAGGAAGGGGCTTCCCAGCCACCATCCCTCCCACTGCTCCCAGCCCATAGGAAAGGACTTTTGGGCCACCATCCCTACTGCTGCACCTGGCCCCCTTCCCACCTCTCCCAGCTCAGAGGAGGTAATCCATGCAGGCATCAACAGCAGCCCCCCCCCAAGTGGAAATGAGAAAACACATAAATAAGTCTCAAAACCAGACTTCCAGATCACCTACAGCAACCCCAAAGTGAAATGAGATGGAACACTCTGATACTCAACCACCTGGACCCACTGAACTGCCAACAAAAGGGGATCTGGGAAAAAAGGAAATCAGAAATAATTTCTCAGATAACAGGAGAAACTGTGCCCCTAGTGCAAGACATGATTAATAAATCTAGAGAGGAGCTCAGAAACATGATGGAATCCCAACATAGGAAACAAACGGAATCCATAAAACAGATGCAAATAGATTTCCAGGACATGAAAAACTCCATTGAAAGTCTACACAGCAGAATAAGCCAATGTGAGGACAGAATTTCAGATAAAGAAGATAAGGTTGCAATTAGTGACCAGGAAAAGAAAAATTGCTTCAAAATTATAAGGGAACATGAGAAATCAATCCAGCAGCTGCTAGATGATGCAAAGAAGAATAACATAAGACTGATTGGAGTCAATGAAGAAACAGGAGAGAGTGCAGATGACATAAAACACTCTTCACAAAAGTAATGGCAGAAAACTTCCCAAGCAGGGGAAAAGAATTTGACATACAGATAAGCGAGGCATATAAGACTCCAAACAGGCTTGATCAAAAAAAAATGTACACATAGGCATATAATTGTTCACATTCCAGAAACTCAACAGAAGAACAGAGTTCTACAAGCAGTTAGAGAAAAGAAACAAATCACATACAAAGAAAAGCCCATCAGAATCACAGCAGACTTCTCAACACAAACCATCAAGGCAAGAAGAGCTTGGAGTGACATATTCCAAGCCCTAAAAGAAAACAGCCTCCAACCCAGATTGATGTACCCTGCAAAACTGTCTTTCAAAATGGATGGAGAAATAAGATATTTTCATGACAAACAGCACCTTAGGAAATTGGTGAATATCAAGCCACCACTCCAAAGAATTTTACACAATATCCTAGGAACAGACATTGAGTATCACAACCCCAGGAAGCAAAGCAGAATGAACTTATCTGGCACAACAAGAAATTAAATGTAAAGGGGGAACACCCAAGAAAAAGAAAAAGTCATGGCAATGACAAGTCAATATGTTTCAGTTATAATCATCAATGTTAATGGTCTCAATTCACCAATCAAAAGAAATAGACTGGCAGAATGGGTCAAGAAGCAAAATCCAACAATATGCTGCATAGAAGAAACACACTTAATTCAAAAGGAAACTCATAGACTGAAAGTTAAAGGGTGGAAAACAATACTCCATGCAACAGGAACCTGAAAAAAAGCAGCAGTAGCTATCCTCTTGGCAGATCAAGTAGATTTCAAACCAACACTGATTAAGAGAGACAAAGAAGGACACTACATCCTTGTAAAGGGAAGAATCCAAGAGGAAGAGATGACAATCATAAATATCTATGCACCAAACACTAGTGCACCCAACTAGATAAAACAAATACTAACGGACATGAAAAGTCATATATGAACTAATAAAATTGTAGTGTGGGACCTCAACACCCCACTGTCACAAATAGATAGATCAACTAGACAAAAAATGAGTAATTAAATACAAGAACTCAATCGAACTCTTGAACAAATGAACTTAACAGATGTTTACAGAGTGTTCCACCCCACAAAATCAGAATACACATTCTTCTCAGCTGCACATGGCTCATTCTCCAAAATAGACCACATATTCACACATAGAACATGTTTAACTAAGTACAAAGGAATTGAAATTATTCCCTGTTTATTATAAGACCATAGTGTGATGAAATGGGAGATCCATAGCAAAAGAAACTCAAAAAATTTCACAAACACATGGAAATTGGACAACACACTTCTGAATAACCAATGGGTCACAGAGGAAATTAAAGAAATCAGACAGATCCTTCAATTAAATAACAATGACAATACAACATATCAGAATCTATGGGACACAATGAAAGCAGTCTTATGAGGGAAATTCATAGCTGCGAATATGCATATTAGGAAAACAGAATGAGCCCAATTAAGCAACCAGATGCTGCACCTCAAGCTTCTAGAAAAAGAAGAACAGGACAACCCCAGAGCTCATACAAGGGAGGAAATTATAAAGATCAGAGGAGAAATCAATGCAATGGAGACTAAGAGAATGATACAAAAAATCAATGAAGCCAAGAGTTGGTTCTTCGAAAGAATCAACAAAATTGACAAACCCTTAGCCAACCTTATCAGAAAAAGGAAAGAAAAGGCCCAAATCCATGCAATTAGGAATGAAAAGGGTGAAATTACAACAGACCCAGCAGAAATCCAGAGGATCATCAATACCTACTTCCAGAATCTATACACCAATAAGGTGGAAAACACAGAAGAAATGGACAGATTCCTAGATACATATGAATTACCAAAGTTGAATGAAGAAGACCTAAAAATTCTAAACAACCCAATATCAATCAATGAAATTGAAAATGTAATTAGAAAAGCCCAGGCCCTGATGGCTTCACTGCTGAATTCTACAAGATATTTAGAGAGAAACTACTGCCACTACTGTTTAAACGCTTCAGTGAAATTGAAAGGGAAGCAATACTCCCAAATTCATTCCTGGAAGCAAGCATCACCTTGATCCCCAAAGCAGAGAAAGACTCAACCAAAAAAGAGAACTATAGGCCAATCTCACTAATGAACATAGATGCAAAAATCCTTAATAAGATACTGGCAAACAGAATGCAGAAGATCATCAAGAAGATCATACACCCTGATCAAGTGGGATTCATCCCACGGATGCAGGGATGGCTCAACATATGCAAATCAATCAATGTAATACACTATATCAATAGAGCCAAGGATAAAAACCATATGATTATCTCCGTAGACACAGAGAAAATATTTGACAAAATCCAACATGCATTTATGGTAAAAACCCTACAAAAAATTGGAATAGATTGTCTCTACCTCAAACTGATAAAAGCCATCTATGAAAAACCAACAGCTAATATCATACTAAATGATCAAAAACTGAAATCCTTCACACTAAAATCAGGAACAAGACAAGGATGTCCACTATCACCACTCTTGTTCAATATAGTTTTGGAAACTTTAGCCACAGCAATTAGACAAGAGAAAGACATAAAAGGAATACAGATAGGAAAGGAAGAAGGCAAATTGTCATTATTTGCAGATGACATGGTACTCTATAGAGAAGACCCCAAGAACTCCACCTAAAGTCTTCTAGATTTAATAACCAAATTCAGTCAAGTAGCTGGTTACAAGGTCAACACACAAAAATCAGTAGCTTTCCTCTACACGAACAGCAGACTCACTGAGAGAGAAATAGGGCAAACAATTCCTTTCACAATAGCATCCAAGAAACTGAAATACCTAGGCATCAACCTAACAAAGGAAATCAAAGACCTATTCTCAGAAAACTATAGCACTCTGAAAAGAGAGATTGAAGATGATATCAGAAAATGGACAGACATCCCCTGCTCCTGGGTAGAAATGATCAATATAGTGAAAATGGCCATACTTCCAAAACTGCTATATAGATTCAATGCAATTCCAATTGAGATCCCAGCAGCATACTTCACGGACCTTCAGAAAACAATCCAAAAATTCATTTGGAACAAGAAGAGACCCAGAATACCAAAAGTAATTCTAGGCAACAGAGATATGGCAGGGGGTACCACAACCCCCAACTTGAAACCATAGTACAAAGCTACTGTGATAAAAACAGCATGGTACTGGCTATGGAATAGACCTGAAGACCAGTGGAACTGATTAGAAGTTGCAGAAACAACTCCAGACATACCAAGCCATCTCATCTTCGATGAAGGAGCCAAGCAACCTCAGTGGAGGAAAGATAGCCTCTTTAATAAATGGTGCTGGAAAAATTGGGTTTCAACTTGTCAAAGATTAAAACTAGACCTATATCTCTCACCAAGCACTAAACTAAAATCAAACTGAATTGAAGATTGAACTATTAAAACAGAAACACTGATGGACTGGAACAGAGGTTAGGTAGAACTCTTGAAGACATTGGTGTAGGAAAAGATTTTATGAACAAAACCTCAGTTGCCTGTGAACTAGCACAAACATTCAACAAGTGGGATCTCTTCTTATTAAAAGGCTTCTGCACAGCAAGAGAAACCAACAGTAGTGTGAAAATACAACCCACAATGTGGGAAAAAATCTTCACCTGGTCTTCCTCAGACAAAAGTCTACTATCTCAAATCTATAAAGAACTTAAAATGATCAGACCTCCCAAATTTAAAGATACAATCCGAAAATGGGCATCAGAAATGAAGAGACATTTCTCAGACAAAGAAGTAGAAATAGCAAATAAAGACATGAAAAAATGTTCAACATCACTGGTCATTTGAGAGATGCAAATGAAAATAATGCTGAGATTCCACCTCACTCCAAAAAGAATGGCTGCTATCATGAAATCAACCAATAACAAATGCTGGCAGGGCTGTGGGGAAAGAGGAACCCTGCTCCACTGCTGGTGGGAATGTAGACTGGTGCAAGCACTGTGGAAATCAGTATGGAGATACCTCAAAGAACTAGGACTGGAAGTCCCATTTGACCCAGCTATTCCCCTGCTGGGTATCTTCCCCAAAGATTTAAAAGAATCATACCACAGTGATATATGTGTGGCCATGTTCATAGCAGCACAGTTTGTAATAACTGAAACTTGGAAACAGCCCAAATGCCCATCCACTGGAGACTGGATAAAGAAAATGTGGTTTTTATAAAATGGAGTACTACTCAGCCATAGAAAATGAGAAATTAGAGACATTTATTGCTAAATGGATTCACATTGAGGTGATACTCTTAAGTGAAATAAATACAACACACATTTATAAATACCAAATAGTTTCTCTGGTGTGAGAAGCTGAAGTTGTAAATAAGGACTAAAATGTATAATAGGTAATGTGAAATAGGAAGAAAAGGGGCAAAGGGGAAGGAAGTGAGAGGGACTGGGGAAAGGATAGAAGGGAATGGGATTAATATGTCAAAATGGAAAAAGAGGAACAAAATCTTTGTAAATAGGGAGGACTGGAGGGGTTGAAGGGAGGGCTGGGCAAGGGTGAAAAATAAGAACCAAGAGAGACTATGTAAAGGCGCAAAATTTCCAATGATGAATGTCATTACATTGTATACCTAAAATGTACCAATGATTAGAATGAATAATCGATAATGCAAAATAGGAAGAAAAGGTCCAAAGGGGTAGGGGTGGTGGGAGGGGCAGGAGAAAGGAAAGAAGGGAAAGCAAAAATTCTGAGAAATGGAAAAAAAGGAAATAAAGTCTTTGTAAATAGGGAAGGGTGGATGGGCTGAAGGGAGGGCCAGGAATGGAGAAAAAATAAAAACCAAGATGCATTATGTAAAGGTGCAGTTCCCAATGAGAAATGTAATTGTGTTGTATACCTACAATGTACCAATAAAAGAATTTAATAAAGTGCAAAAAAAGAGAGTGAGTGTAAGAGCGAAGGGAAAGAGAAAAGAAAGCAGAAAAGAAAAAAGATAGAAAAACAAATATTTGCAAAGAGTAGGAAAAAAACTAAAGATAAGAGGAGCAAAAGAAAAGAAAAGAGAAAAAAAAACCAAACTAGTAATACTAATTTTGGGAATAAAAAATAACAATGAAGATGAAGGGCCTCTTTCAGGGTATGTCTCTGCTGTCACAATAGACAACGTAGGTAGTAGTGTGCAGATATAAGTCAATGAGTCTCAGCAAGCTAGTTGTAGATCCATGAGATTCAGGCAGATTTCTGGATGCAAGTCCCAAGTTTAGCTCCCTGTCCTCCTCTAGGGGTGAACTGTACAGAATTTTCTTGCAGGTTCCAGCTGCCCTTCCCCTGAAAATAGACCCGGTCCTGATGGGAGGTGAAGATGACTCCAACTTACCCAGTACAGTGGTCTGGTGGTCTGGTGTCCTTTGCGTTTTTGTAGCGTGGAACCAGGTGGCAGTACAGAGAAGAGGTCAGAGTAGCGGGGAGGGGGCGGTCCCATGGATTGCTGCCTGCTGCCGGGACATGGGCTGATTTGGTGTTTTCCGCATGCCTCGCGACCTTGGGACAGAGACCGCAGACCTGCCTCTCTGCCTTTTTAAGTCCTTTATAGATTCTAAATAGTAGATCTCTGTCTGAGGAAAAACAGGTGAAAATTTTTTCCCACATTGTGGGTTGTCTCTTTCCTCTGTTGGTGGTTTCTCTTTCTGTGCAGAAATTTTTTAATAAGAAGAGATCCCACTTGTTGATCGTTTATGCTAATTCATGGGCAACTGAGGTTTTGTTCATAAAATCTTTACCTACACCAGTATTTTCAAGAGTTCTACCTAACCTCTGTTCCAGTCAGTTCAGCATTTCTATTTTAATATTTTGATCTTTAATCCATTTTGATTTTAATTTAGTGTATGGTGAGAGATATAGGTCTAGTTTTAATCTTTGACAAGTTGAAACCCAATTTTTCCAGCACCATTTATTAAAGAGGCTATCTTTCCTCCAGTGAGGGTGTTTAGCTCCTTTGTCAAAGATGAGGTGGCTGAGTGTGTCTGGAGTTATTTCTGCATCTTCTAATCTGTTCCACTGATCCTCTGGTCTGTTTTCTCGCCAGTACCATGCTGCTTTTTTTCACACTAGTCTTATCTAGTTTCAAGTTGGGGGTTGTGATACCCATGCCATGTCTCTGTTGCCTAGAATTACTTTTGTTATTCTTCTCTTCTTGTTCCAAATGAATTTTTGGATTGTTTTCTCAAGGTCTGTGAAGTATGCTGCTGGGATATCAATTGAGATTGCACTGAATCTCTATAGCAGTTTTGGAAGGATGGCCATTTTCACTATATTGATCCTTCCTACCCAGGAACAGGGGATGTCTGTCCATTTTCTGATATCTCCAGTCTCTCTTTTCAGAGTGCTATAGTTTTTAGAGAAGAGGTCTTTCATTTCATTTGTTAGGTTGATGCCTACACATTTCAGTTTTTTGGATGCTCTTTTGAAAGGAATTGTTTGCCTTATTTCTCTCTCAGTGAGCCTGCTATTCACGTAGAGGAAAGCTATTGATTTTTGTGTGTTAACCTTGTATCCAGCTACTTGACTGAATTTAGTTATTAAGTCTAGAAAACTTCTGGTGGAGTTCTTGTGGTCTTTGATGTAGAGTATCATGTCATCTGCAAATAACGACAATTTGACTTCTTCATTTCTTATCTTTATTCCTTTTATGTCTTTCTCTTGTCTAATTGCTGTGGATAATGTTTCCAAAACTAAGTTTAATAAAAGGGTGATAGTGGACATGCTTGTTCCTGATTTTAGTGTGAAGGATTTCAGTTTTTAACCATTTAGTACAATATTAGCTGTTCGTTTTTTGTGGATGGCTTTTATCAGATTGAAGTAGAGATCGCCTATTCCAATTTTTTGTAGGATATTTTTTTCATACATGCATGTTGGATTTTGTCAAATGCTTTTTCTACATCTATTGAGATGATCATATGGTTTTTGTCCTTGGCTCTATTGATATAGTGTATTACATTGATTGATTTGCGTATGTTGAACCATCTCTGCATCCCTGGGATGAATCCCACTTGGTCAGGGTGTATGATCTTCTTGATGATCTTCTGCATTCTATTTGCCAGGATCTGATTCAAGATTTTTGCAACTGTGTTCATTTGTTTGTTTGGCCTATAGTTCTCTTCTTTGATTTGGTCTTTCTCTGCTTTGGGGATCAAGGTGATGCTTGTTTCCAGGAATGAATTTGGGATTATTGCTTCCCTTTCAATTTCATTGAAGAGTTTAAGAAGTAGTGGCAGTAGTTCCTCTCTAAATGTCTTGTAGAATTCAGCAGTGAAGCCATCAGGACCTGGGCTTTTCTTAGTTTGTAAGGTTTTAATTACATTTTCAATTTTATTGATTGATATTGGGTTGTTTAGAATTTTTAGGTCTTCTTCATTCAACTTTGTTAATTGATCCCTATCTAGGAATCTGTTTGTTTCTTCTCTGTTTTCCATTTATAGGCATACAGGTTCTCAAAGTAGGAATTGATGATCCTCTGCATTTCTGCTGGATCCATTTCAATTTCATCGCTTTCATTCCAAATTGCATGGGTTTGGGCCTTTTCTTTCCTTTTTCTTATAAAGTTTGCTAGGGGTTTGTCAATTGTTTATTCTTTTGAAGAACCAACTCTTGGCTTCCTGGATTTTTTCTATTATTCTCTTAGACTCCATTGCATTGATCTTTGCTCTGATCTTTATAATTTCCTCCCTTGTGTGAGCTTTGCATTTATCCTGGTTTTCTTTCTCTGGAAGCTTGAGGATCAGCATCAGGTTGTTTAATTGGGCTTGCTCTGTTTTCCTAATATGAGTATTCACCTCTTGGAATTTCCCTTCTAAGAGTGCTTTCATTGTGTCCCATAGATTCCAATATGTTGTATTCCCATTGTCATTTAATTGTAGGAACTGTCTGACTTCTTCTTTAATTTCCTCTGTAACCCATTGGTTATTCAGAAGTGTGTTGTTCAGTTTACATAT
Organism: Heterocephalus glaber; assembly: GCF_053883595.1. Taxonomy (NCBI): domain Eukaryota; kingdom Metazoa; phylum Chordata; class Mammalia; order Rodentia; family Bathyergidae; genus Heterocephalus; species Heterocephalus glaber. The sequence goes on from NW_028258320.1 coordinate 54,609,822, forward strand.
GTTTATGAACTTCTTGCAGTTTCTTTTGCTCTTGATCTCCACTTTCATCATGCTGTGGTCTGATAATACACAGGAGATAACTTCAATTCCTTTGCACTTACTTAAACATGTTCTAAGAGTGAGTACATGGTCTACTTTGAAGACCTACCCGTGTGCAGCTGAAAGGAATGTGTATTCTGATTTTGTGGGGTGGAACACTCTGTAAACATCTATTAAGTTCATTTGTTTAAGGGTTTGATTGAGTTTTAGTATTTTGTTGCTTATTTTTTGTCTAGTTGATCTATTTGTGACAGTGGGGTACTGAAGTCCCCCACTACTATTGTATTAGTGCATGTATTACTTCTGATGTCCATTAGTATTTGTTTTATGTAGTTGGGCACACTAGTGTTTGGTGCATATATGATTATCATCTTTCCTGTTGGATTGTTCCCTTTGCAAGGATTTAGTGTCGTCCTTTGTCTCTTTTAGTCAGTGTTGACTAGAAATCCCCTTGATTTCAAGGATAGCTACTCCTGCTTTTTGGGGGGTTCCTTTCACATAGAGTATTGTTTTCTACCCTTTACCTTTCAGTCTATGAGTTTCTTTTTGAATTAAGTGTGTTTCTTGTACACAGCATATTGTTGGATCTTGTTTCTTGACCCATTCTGCCAGTCCATTTCTTTTGATTGGTGAATTGAAACCATTAACATTGATGGCTATAACTGACACATAATGAGTTATCATTGTCATGACTTTTTCTTTTTGTTGGTTTCTCCCCCTTTGCATTTAATTTCTTGTCATGCCTGAAGGAGTCATTTTGCTGGGCTTGTTGGGGTTGTGATCCTCATTGTCTTTTCCTAGGATATTGTCTTAATATTTTTGGAGTGCTGGTTTGGTATTCATGAAGTTCCTAAGGTGCTCTTTGTCATGAAAGTATCTTATTTTTCCATCAATTTTAAAATATAGTTTTGTAGGTTAGATCAATCTGGGTTGGATGCTGTTTTCCTTCAGGGCTTGAAATACATCACTCCAAGCTCTTCTTGCCTTGAGGGTTTGCATTGGGAAGTCTGCTGTGATTCTGATAGGCTTTCTTTTGTATGTGATTTGTTTCTTGTCTCTGATTGTAGAATTTTGTTCTTCTGTTGGGTTTCTGGAATCTTAATTATTATATGCCTATGTTTAGATTTTTTTTTTTTTGATCAAAGGTAGTTGGAGTTCTATATTCCTCACTTATCTGTGTGTCAAGTTCTTTTCCCCTGCTTGGGAATTTTTCTGTCATAACTTCTGTGAACAGTTTTTTATGTTGTCTGCACTCTCACCTGTTTCTTCTTTGAGTGTGATCAGTTTTATGTTATTTTTCTTTGCATTGTCTAGCAGCTGCTGGATTGATTTCTTGTGGTCCCTTACTGTTTGAAAAAAATTTTCTTTTCCTGGTCACTAATTGCAGTCTTATCTTCTATATCTGAAATTCTGTCCTCACATTGGCTCAGTCTGCTGTGTAAACTTTCAATGGAGTTTTTAATCTCCTCAAAATCTGTTTGCATCTATTTTTTATGGATTCCATTTGTTTCCTATGTTGGGATTCCATCATGTTCCTCAGATCTTCTTTTTATTTTATCTGTGTCCTCTCTAGATTTATTAATCATGTCTTGCACTATGAGCCCAATCTCTGCTGTTGTCTGAGAAATTATTTCTCATTTCATTTTTTCCCTGATCCTCTTTCGTTACCAGTTGCAGGAGTTCAGGTTGTTGAGTATCAGATTGTTACTTCTCAGTTCCCTTTGGGGTTGCTTTAGGTGATCTGAAAGTCTGATTTTTGAGACTTGTTTACGTGTCTTCTCATTTTAATGTGGGGAGGGGAAATGTGTGGTGCTGACACCCACGCTGCTCACCTTCTTGGCACTCTGGGGGGCTCTGCTCCTCTGCTCTCATGGCAGTCATCTCACTTGTACTGGTATTGACTTGGGTCTTCTCTCTTCTCCTTTTGGTTAATTTGGCTAAACATCAACTCTTTGTTATGTATGTTGTTCCTTTAGTCTCTACATCATTGATTTCAGCTCTGATTTTTATTATTTCTTTTCTTCTGTTGGGTTTTGTTTGGGGTTTTTCTTGCTTGTATAATAATTAGAGATAGGTGGTTAGGTTATTTATTTGAAATCTCTTTGATTTTTCATGTATGTATTCAGATACTTAATAAAGCTCCATCTTAGAACTGTCTTTACTGTGTCTCAGAGATTCTGCTATATATTTCTGCTATATATTTGATATTTTATTTTAATTTCATTCTAGGGCTTTTTAAATTTCCTCCTTGATTTTTTCAATAACCCACTGATTGTTCAAAAATAAATTATTAATCTATATTTTTTGTATAGTTTCTGTGGTTTCTCTTCCTGCTGATTTCTAGTTTCATTCCATTATGTTTTTAAAAGATGCAAGAAATTATTTCAGTTTTTGTGTTGGGTAAGGTTTGGGCCTAAAATATGATCTAATTTTGGAGAAAGTTTCATGAGCTGTTCAAAAGAATATGTATTCTGTAGTTGTTCAATGGCATTGTCTGTAGACATTTGTTAAGTCCATTTGGTGCATAGTGAGGATTAATTCTAGTGTTTCTTTTTTGATTTTTGTCTGGATGACCTATCTAGTGGTTAGAGTGAAGTATTGAAGTCATCCATTATTATTGTATTGGAACCTTTGTGTCTCTTTGTGCTAAATAGTGTGCTTCATGAAATTGGACATGCCAATGTTCCACCATATATATACTTATAACTGTTATATCTTCTTTTTTCATAGCACACTTTCTTTTTTTTTCATTAAGTTTATTGATACATTTTAGGCATACAATATGACATTCATTATGGGGAATTTCTACCTTTGCATGATATATCTTGGTTGTTATTTTTTCCCCATTCCCTTGCCCCCCCAACCCCTCCACCCCTCCCTATTTAAAAACTTTGTTTCCATTTTTTCCTTTTCTGATATTTATTCCTTTCTTTCTTTCTTTTCCCAAACCCCTCCCACTTCCCTTTTGCCTTCAGACATTTTTTCCCTATTTCACATTATCTGTTATACAATTCGATCCTCATTTACACTTTCAGTTTATCACACCACAGGAACTATTTGGTATTTACACATGTGTGTGCCCTATTTATTTCACTTAAGAGTATTGCCTCAGGGCAGGCCCACCAGCTCATAGCTGGGCTGAATGAAGCCAGTGGGGCCAAGGAGGGCTGAGCAGTTGCAGGCTGACTGGGATCTGCTTGCTCCAGCTTGCTACACCAGCTTTCCACAAGCCACCAGGACAGGCTCTCCACCAGCCACCAGGACAGGGTGAGGAGGACACCCCCACACACACACCCACACCCCCGGGCAGGCCCACTAGCTGATGGCTGGGCCGCACAGGCACCTCCAACAATACACCCCCACCCCAGCCTCTGGCCTTTTGGCTGTGCAGCTTTTGGTTACACACTGCAGAGGCACAGGGGGACAAAAGCCATTGTTCTGAGCTCCAGAAGTGAACAACAGAGAGTGACTCTCTCAGGCTCCCTGATGAAAACAAGCCCACTGGAAAAGTGAAGGGAATCTCTGCAGTAAAGGCATACCAGACCACCATGATTGGTAAGTTGGAGGGATTATCAGCTCCCATCGGAACCTGGACTTTCTTCAGGGGAAAAGCAGCTGAAACCTGCAGTAGAAACTTGCAGAGTGCAACCCTGCAGGAGGACAGGGAGCTCAACTTGGGACTTGCAACCAGAAATCTGCCTAAATCTCATGGGTCTGGGACTAGCTTACTGAGACTCATTGACTTATAACTGCACACTGCTGCCCATATTGTCTATTGTGACAGCAAAGACACACCATGAAGTAGGCCCTTTATTTTTTAAAGGTGATAGATTAATAACTACCACAAATTGTCATTCTTTAAGAGGTATCTGATGCTATGGTGTTATTGGTTGTATGACTTGGGCTAAGATGTCATGAATGATCTAAACAGTTTTCCTTTCTGGTACAATGAAAATGAGATAGCCTCAGAGTCATTAGAGACCCAAAACCTAAAGACCAGCTATATCTGGTAGACACCTCTCTGAAGCAATCATTCCATAAAGGTTTTAAATAGACCAACAAAGATACTTACAATAAACAACTTCATAATATCAACCCAGGAACTAAACCAGGGACAGTACCAAAACAAAAATGAGAAGGCATTTAAGCAAGTCACAAACCCAGACTTCCACCCCGCAAAAGGCAATTTCTGGGGGAAATGAGGTGCAAAAGTCTGATAACCACCTGGACACCCTGAACTGATAGCACAGGAAGTAACCAAACAGATGAATGAGGTTCTAGAAAAATTCAAGGCAAAAACAATCTCCCAGATAACTACAGAGATTGCGAGCAGAGTGAAAGACATGATTAGAGGCTCTAGAACAGAAACTGATAAAAAAAAAAAATAGATGAACTCAGAAACATGCTGGAAGCCAGGAATGCCCAGCATAAGAAAGAAATGGAATCCATGAAACAGATTCAAACAGATATTCAGGAGAGCAAAGACTCCATTGAAAGCATGTAGAGCAGATTCAGAGAATCTGAAGATAGAATATCAGATATAGAAAACAGGATTGCAGTGAAGGACCATGAAAACAGAAATTTCTTAAAAATAGTAAGGGACCATGAGAAATCAATTCAACAGCTGCTAGATGATGCAAAGAAGAATAACATAAGACTGATAGGAGTCCATGAAAAAACAGGAGAAAGTACAATTAACATAAAAAAACTGTTTACAGAAGTAATAGCAAAAAGCTTCCCAGGCAGAGGTGGAGAATTGGACATACAGATAAGCAAGGCATATAGAACTCCACCCAGCCACGATCAAAAAAATCTACAACTAGACAAATAATAGTCAAGATCCCAGAAACCCAACAGAAAATCAAAATCCTACACGCAGTTAGAGAAAAGAAACAAATCACCTATAAAGGAAAATCCATCAGAATCATGGCAGACTTCTCAACACAAACCCTCAAATCAAGGAGAGCCTGGAGTGAAGTATTTCAAGCCCTAAAAGAAAATAACTTCCAACCTAGACTGTTGTATCCTGCAAAATTATCTTTCAAAATTGATGGGAAAATTAGATACTTCCATGAAAAAAAACACCTGAGAAATTTCATGAACACCAAACCAGCACTCCAAACAATGTCAAGCAATATACTAGAAAAAGACAATGAAGGTCACAACTCCATGAGGCTCAACAGAGGGAAGCCACCAGACAAGGTAAGAAATTAAAGGGAAAGGGGGAAAAAGAAATAAGAGCCAACAACAGTAAAACATCATGACACGGATGAGTCAATATCTCGCAATTGTAACTATCTATGTTAATGGCCTCAATTCACCAATCAAAAGAAGTAGACTGACAGAATGGAATAAGAACCAAAATCTAGCAATATGCTGTATACATGAAACACACCTAGCTCAAAAAGAAACTTATAGACTGAAAGTAAAAGGATGGAAAATGCCTCTCCAAGTGACAGGAACCCAGAAAAAAGCAGGGATAGCAATCTTATTTGCAGACAAAATTGATTTCAATCCAAAACTAATTAAGAGAGACAAAGATGGTCATTACATCCTTGTGAAGGGAACAATCCAAGAGGAAGAGATGACAATCCTAAATATATATGCACCAAATACAAATGCCCCCAACTATACAAAACAAATATTAATGGACATGAAAAACCAAATAAGCACTAATACTGTTGTAGAGGGGACCTCAATACCCCACTATCACAAATAGACAGATCATCTTGACAAAAATTAACAAAGAAATTCTAGAACTGAACCAAGCTATTGAGCAAATAGACTTAATAGATGTTTACAGAGTGTTCCACCCCACAAAATTGGAATACACATTCTTTTCAGCTGCACACGGGTCATTCTGCAAAATAGACCACATGCTAGCTCACAGGACATGTCTAAGTCAATGTAAAAGAATTGAAATTACCCCCTATATATTATCAGACCACAGTGCAATAAAATTGGAGATCAATAACATGAGAAACTGCAAAACTCCCACAAACACATGGAAATTGAATAACACACTCGTGAACAACCAATGGGTCACAGAGGAAATTAAAGAAGAAATTAGACAGTTTCTACAAGTAAATGATGATGCCAGTACAACATTTAGGAATCTATGGGACACAATGAAAACAGTTCTATGCAGGAAATTCATAGCAGTGAATTCCCATATTAGGACAACAGAGAGAATTTGGTTAAATAGCCTAATGCAGAACCTCAAGCTCCTAGACAAAGAAGAGCATAACAAACCCAAAGCTCATACAAGAAAGGAAATTATAAAGATCCAAGCAGAAATTAATGCAATGGAGATTAAGAGAATGATTCAAAAAATCAATGAATAAAAGAGCTGGTTTTTGAAAGAATAAATAAAATTGATAAACTTTTAGCCAACCTTATCAAAAAAAGGAAAGAAAAGGCTCAAATCCATGCGATTAAAAATGAAAAAGGGGAAGCCACAACAGATCCAGCAGAAATTCAGAGGATCGTCAATACCTACTTTGAGAACCTGTACTCTAATAAAATGGAAAACACAGAAGAAATGGACAGATTCCTAGATACATACAAATTGCCAAAGTTAAATGAAGAAGATAAAGAAATTCTAAACACCTCAATTACAATGAGTGAAATTGAAAATGTAATAAAAAATTTACCAACAAAGAAAAGCCCAGGTCCTTATGGCTTCACTGCGGAATTCTACAAGACATTTAAAGAAGAACTAAAGCCATTACTCTTTAAACTCATCAAGGAAATTGAAAGGGAAGCAAGGCTTCCAAATTCTTTCCTGGAAGCAAGTGTTACTTTGATTCCGAAACCAGGGAAAGACCTAACCCAAAAAGAGAACTACAGGCCAATCGCCCTAATGAACATACATGCAAAAATCCTCAACAAGATACTGGCAAACAGAATACAGAGTGTCATCAAGAAGATCATACACCCTGACCAAGTCGGATTTATCCCAGGGATGCAAGGATGGTTCAACATATGTAAATTAATAAATGTAATGCACTATATTAACAGAGTCAAGGACAAAAACCATGTGATCATCTCAATAGATGCAGAAAAGGCATTTGACAAAATCCAGGACCCATTCATGATAAAAAAAAAAAAAAAAGAACCCTAGAGAAAATTAGAATAGAAGGTCTTTATCTCAACCTGATTAAGGCTATCTATGAAAAACCAACAGCTAACATCATACTAAATGATCAAAAACTGAAAACTTTCATGTTAAAATCAGGAACAAGACAAGGATGCCCACTATCACCACTCTTGTTCAATATAGTTCTGGAAACACTAGCCACAGCCATTCAACAAGAGAAAGAAATAAAAGGAATAAAGACAGGAAAGGAAGAAGTTAAACTCTCATTATTTGCTGATGATATGATACTTTACATAGAAGACCCAAAAAACTCTACCAAAAGACTTCTGGACTTAATTGACAGATTCAGTAGAGTAGCTGGATATAAGGTCAATACTCAAAAAACAATAGCCTTCTTATACACAAATAGTAGACTCATTGAGAGAGAAATTAGGAAAACAATTCCTTTTACAATTGCATCCAAAAAAATGAAATATCTAGGAATCAATCTAACAATTGAAGCAAAAGACCTCTACACCGAAAACTGCAGCACCCTGAAAAAGGAGATTGAGGAGGATATAAGAAAATGGAAAGACATACCTTGTTCCTGGGTATGAAGAATCAATATAGTGAAAATGGCCATTCTTCCAAGACTACTATATAGATTTAATGCAATGCTGATTGAAATTCCAACAATATACTTCATAGAACTAGAGAAAACAATCCAAAAATTCATTTGGAACCAGAAGAGACCTAGAATAGCAAAAGCAATTCTGGGCAACAGAGACATGGCTGTGGGTATCACAATACCCAACTTGAAACTATGCTACAAAGCTACTGTGATAAAAACAGCATGGTACTGGCAAAGAAACAGACCTGAGGATCAGTGGAATAGATTAGAAGATGCAGAAACAACTTCAGACATACCCAGCCACCTCATCTTTGACAATTAGCCAACCACTCTCATTGGAGGAAAGACAGTCTATTTAATAAATGATGTTGGAAAAACTGGATTTCAACCTTTTGGAGATTAAAACTAGACCCATATCTATCACCATGCACTAAACTGAGATCTAAGTAGATTAAAGATCTAAGTATTAAGACAGAAACACTAAACTTGCTGGAAGATAAGTTAGGTAGAACTCTTGAAGATATTGGAATAGGAAAAGACTTTATGAACAAAACCTCAGTAGCACGGGAACTAGCAGAAAGAATCAACAACTGGGATTTCATCTTATTGAAAAGCTTCTGCACTGCAAGAGAAACCACCAACAGAGCTAACAGACAACCTACAACGTGGGAAAAAAATTTTAGCAGCTGTAACTCAGACAAAGGGCTACTCTCTAGAATATATAAAGAACTGAAAAAAATCAGACCCCCCCAAATTCAAAGACCCAATTCAAATATGGGCATCTGAAATGAACAGACATTTCTCAGACAAAGAAGTAAAAGCAGCAAATAAACATGAAAAAATGTTCAACATCACTGGCCATTCAAGAGATGCACATGAAAACCACACTGAGATTCCACCTCACCCCAGAAAGAATGGCTGCTATCAAGAAATCAACAAATGTTGCTGAGGATTTAGCTCAGTGGTGCTGCCTCCTGCCTCAAAGAAATCAACAAATAATAAATGCTGGCGGGGGTGTGGAGAGAAAAGAACACTTCTCCATTGTTGGTGGGAGTGCAGACTGGTGCAACCACTATGGAAATCAGTGTGGAGATACCTCAAAGAACTAGGGATGGAGGTCCCATTTGACCCAGCTATTTCCCTGCTAGGTATTATCCCAAAAGAATTAAAAGAATCATACTACAGAGAAATATGTGTACCCATGTTTATTGCAGCACAGTTTGTAATAGTTAAAGCTTGGAAACAGCCCAAGTGCTCATCAACTGGAAACTGGATAAAGAAGATGTGGGGTTTTTTATAAAATGGAGTACTACTCCACCATAAAGAATGAGAAACTTGAGTCATTTATAGCTAAATGGATGCATATTGACGCCATACTCTTAAGTGAAATAAATAAGACACACATGTGTAAATACTGAATAGTTTCTCTAGTGTGAGAAACTGAGAGTGTAAATAAGGACTAAAAGGATTGATAACTAATAATTGATATTTTGAAATAGGAAAAGGTCCAAAGGGATAGAGATGGTGGGAGGGGAAGGGGAAAGGAAAGAATGGAAAGGAAAAATTATGAGAAAAGAAAAAAAATGGAAATGAAGTATGTAAATAGCGAAGGGTTTAGGGGTGAAGGGCACACAGGTAATGGGGAAAAAATGAGAACCAAGATACATCATGTACAGGTACAAGCACCCAAAGATAAATGTAAATGTATTGTATACCTAAAATGTACCAATAAAAGAATTTAAGGGGAAAAAAAGAGTATTGCCTCAATGTGCATCCATTTTGCTAAAAATGCCTCTAGTTTCTCATGCTTTATGGCTGAGTAGTACTCCATTTTAGAAAAAAAGAAACACGTTTTCATTACACAGTCACCAGTTGATGGGCATTTGAGGTGTTTCCAAGATTTAGCTATTACAAACTGTGCCTCTTTAAACAGGCGTGCACATATATTGCTGTGGTATGATTTATTTAATTCCTTTAGGAAGATACCCAGTAGGGAAATAACTGGGTCAAATGGGACCTCTAATCCTAGTTTTTTGAGGTATCTCCATATTGATTTCCACAGTGGTTGCACCAGTCTGCATTCCCATCAACAATGGAAAAGGGTTCCATTCTCCCCACAACCCTGTCAGCATTTGTTATTGGTTGATTTCTTGATAGCAGCCATTCTTTCTGGGGTGAGGTGGAATCTCAGCATTGTTTTCATCTGCATCTCTCAAATGACCAGTGATGCTGAACATTTTTTATACGTTTATTTGCTGCTTCTACTTCTTTGTCTGACAAATGTCTGTTCATTTCAGATGCCCATTTTTGAATTGGGTCTTTAAATTTTGGGGGGTCTGATATTTTTAAGTTCTTTATATATTCTAGATAGTAGTCCTTTGTCTGAGGAACAGCTGTTAAGTTTTTTCCCACATGTAGGTTGTCTCTTACCTCTATTGCTGGTTTCTCTTTCTGTCCAGAAGCATTTTTATAAGATTAGATCCCAGTTGTTGATTCTTTGTGCTTATTCCCATGCTACTGAGTTTTTTGTTCATAAAGTCTTTTCCTATGCCAATGTCTTTAAAGGGTCTACCTAACCTATCCACCACCAACTTTAGTGTTTCTATTTTAATATTTAGATTTTTTTATCCACTTTGATTTTACTTTAGTGCAAGGTGAAAGAAATGGGTCTAGTTTTAATCTTTGGTAAGTTGAAATCCAGTATAAATGTTATATTTTCTTGATGGACTGTTCCTTTTATTAATATATGACACTTATTTATTATATTATATTAATTATAATATTATGTTATATTAATAAATGACACTTATTTATTAATAAGTGTCATTCTTTGTCTCAACCTGACTAATTTTGATTAGTCTTAAAGCCTGTTTTGTCAAGTACGAGTATAGCTTGCTTTTGTTTCTGTTTTTAAAAAATATTATTCCCATCCTTTCACTTTCAATCTGTAGATGTATATGTCTTTACTAGTGAGGTATGTTTCTTGCAAGAAGCAAAAGGTTAAGTCTTGGTTTGGGGCGGCAGGGTTGTTACCAGGGATTGGACTCAGGTCCTTGCACTTGCGCAGCAGGCAGCGAAACCACTGAGCTAAATCACCAGGCCTAGTCTTGTTTTTTAATCCAATCTTCCAGACTATGTCTTCTAATTGGAGAATTAACCCCACTTATTTCCAGAGAGGAGAACATGAATTACAGTAATGTTGTTGACACCAAGACAAGCCAGATATTGGTATACAGTAAAAACATTAAAAACAACAATACCACCCTTAACAAAAGAGAAGAAATCAGCACTAGTAATACAGATACAAAGACAAACCAAGTATTGAAATACAGTAAAGATCCACTAAAACAATGTTCAACTTTCTGGCATCAGGGATAAGTTTCATGAAAGAAAAATTTTCCACAGACTGCAAAGGGTGGGAGTGGTTTGGGATGATTCAAGTGAATTACATTTATGGTGCACATTATTTCCATTATTAGATTAGATTATCATAAGCAGTGGGCAACCTAAATCTCTTTCATGTGCAGTTCACAGCAGGGTTTGAATTCCTATGAGAATATGATGCCATAGCTAATCGGACAGGAGGCAGAGCTCAGACAGGGACACAAGCAATGTGGAGCAGCTGTCAATACAGATTAATGGCCTGTCTACCACTCACTTCCTGCTGTGTAACCCAGTTCCTAACAGGGGTAACAGTTATGGGTTAGAACTACAATAAAACCAACAACTATATCACAATTAACAATAGGAATCAGCAGTAATAACATAGGATAAACTAAAAATCTAAAAATTAATAAAGATTAATATTAGTAATAATATATAGAGCAAGTGAGGAAAAAATGGAAGAACTAAATTTAGTTTTAAAAAGGAAAAAAGGAAAATCAGAAGAGAAAATTTAGATTAAAATCCAATTAAGTTTTAAAAGGCAAATCAAAGTAAATTAATTCTACTCAAAAGTAATAGGAAAAAACAAATGAGGAAAAGAAGAAAACATAAAAATCAAAAATCAAAACAAAGGAAAAGAGAAATAGTCCAAAAAATTCCTCTACATCAAGGTATTTGGGTGGGTAGCTTCTTTCTAGGACCTAGAGTATTTGTATCTACAAGACATGGGGGAAGGATAGTGAGTTACAAGCAGGGCTTGTTGTTTCTATATCCACTTTTTTCCATGTGAATGTGAGTCCTGCCTTGCCTTTCTCCCTAGGTGGCATCACTCAGTGGTATGTTGTCTGCCTCAGGACTATATTCACTCTAGTGGATTTTAGTGTTTTGGGGTTTTGTTTGGTTTTTTGTTTGTTTACTTTTCTGTGTACCAGAGCCACTGTTATCCAAAACTAGCTTTGTGGCCGGTGTGGTGGTGAGGTACCTTACTTGCTCACAGGCCTGTCTATACACCCTGGGATGTGGCAGACATCCAAGCAGAATCATACACCCAATCAGGTTAGCAGGTGAGGAAAATAAACACACCACTGAGTTGGTGCTGGACGTAGGCAGCAAGGGGAGCTAAGCAGTCCACTGGACTCAACCCAATACTTTCAGACACATCCCCCTCAGAAAACCACACTTGACAGACCTGGCTTCTCACTACAGAGGACAGGATTACTGTGTCCTTCACACCCTGAGATAATCACTGCTGCGTAAACTTCTCAGGATGCGTGTGACAAGCCTTCCCCCTCCCTATGACTGTCTCTTGTTGCTGTCTCCTACCTAGTCATTGCGGTAGGGTGACCCTGGAGACCCTGAAGTGTGGTTGTTCTGTGATTATTGGTTCCTTGAGTAGCTCAATCTTAAACAATAAACTTCTCAAAATGGCTCCTGATTATAGCACTCCTAAATATGGCAGGCACTGCAGTGCATTTTCTTCTCCAAACTTAGCCTGCTGTGTGGAGTTGCTTTCAGAGTAAAAATCACACAATATATTTGCTGATTACAATAACTGTGGAGTTTTTCTGGGGCTAGTTCTGCTAGTCTATTGTGTATCACTGGGGCTGCCTGCCCTCTTCTGGCTTCCCTTGTACTTTCAGTCAGGTCCCCCTTCCAGAGAGTCCAGGTTAGTGTTGCAGACTGTTTCATTCTTTTCTCAGCATTGTCTCCCTTTTCTCCATGCTTTTTAGGTTTCCTGTTGACTTTTATTGATTCCCAGAGCTCTTCTTCCACTTCTTGCTGCTGTCTTCTACTCCACCACCTTGAAGAGATTAAAATCCATTTTTTAGGATTCTTGACTTCTCTTCTGTCCATATATTTGTCAGAACTGTTTTGGTTGCAAGTGACAAAATTCAAGTGAAATTTATTTAAGCCAGAGGGGAACTGATAGACTTACACGCTTTCTTGACTTGATGGTGCTGTTACTGAGAATGAGGCTTTGGAGAGCTGAACACATGACCTCCCTTTCTTACAGAGGAGAATCTTACTTATCCTATTAAGATTTCCATAAGTCAGAGTGTTTATGCCATAATATCCAGTATTCCAAGCTCTGCATATGAGAACTTTCAGGCAGAAGAAACAGATACCAGTGGGAGAAAGATGTTTACTTGTGTAGGAGGAAAGAAGCCATTCATCCATGATATATCAGAGGCCTTATTTGGGTTAAATCAATATTATAAGACAAGGTCTGTAAGGGCTAAAGTATGTAACCTCTCTACCTTTCATTTAAAAAGTGATCAAAATTGCGAAGTGTATGCATAATTTTTTGTTGTTATAATTGATTTCATACCTTTCTTGCTCTTTATATTTCAAGAACAATTCTGAAAACCCTTTCTATATGTTACTTAAAGAAAAAAGTACATTTCATGGCTGATATACATTGTACTCTTTCATTCTGCTATATATTAGTTGATTGTTCTATTATCCTCTTCTCTGGCAATCCTTCTGGTCTGGACAGCTCTTCACAGAAATATTTCATGTACACCCTTCACTCCACAGCTGCTTTGGGTTTTGACTCCTTCACATCTGAGATCAGATGTTCTCAGTGGGATTTGCTTAATTTCTAGTTTACTTTTGCAGCTAAAGTCTTTATATTGTCTGAAGTAAAGATTTCATATAGTTGAAAAGTGTACAGTGAACTGGTAGGCAGAGTGCAGGAGATTGTTGATAGCCCAATTTACATGAGATTTCCCTACTTTCCTTTTCTTTTGGCTGGAGGAGACCAAGGAAATATATTCTTGAAATAGGAGTCCAGGGAATGAGGGGCTGAGGATCACACCACAGATCGGTGCCTTTCAGATGAGCCTCTGGTCCTGGTCCCATGCATGTTTGAGGATTTCATAAAAGGAAGGAGTATAAGTGAACCCAAGGGAGCCCTTTTCTTGAGCTCCTCTGTGAGACACATGGACACACCCTTCACTACTAGGTCCCTTTGTTCTAAAAGGTGTCGGAAGATAGGAAAGCAGCATAGCCTCCCCAATTCCTGCATACAACACATGGTTGGTTTAGAGCATTGAGGGTTCTGAGGGAAATTAGCATCATTTTGTTCTCAAGGTTTTTCTGGCAGCTTTGTGAGCAACAAGAGACAGCATCCTTCCACAGACATCAACATCTTCTTGATGAGAGTCCACTGTGCTGAATTCCATTAAATATCTCCACTCTATTTGTCCAACAGTAGACATGAGTGAAAGGGGTTAGGAGAAAAAAAATATGGTGGAACCAACATGGTAATAGGGAAGACTGTTCATGAGCTCCTGGGAATTAGTGAGTATGACCTCAGATACCATATGAACAATCTGAGCCAATAGTCATAGCTATGTGTATTGCAAGAAACAGTCTCTAATTCCTGGATATATTTCATGAAGCAATCATGTATCCAAGATCATTACATTTGTGGGGTTTTGGAAAAAGAGAGTTATTTTTGCTATGTGCCCAAAGAGTTGAGTTAAGGTCACTGTCTCTAATAAATTCTTTCCTATTTTGAAGCAGAATAATTAATGGCATCAGTATATTCTGTACCTTCATTTACATTCTTCCCCTATCATGCTAAGGATTGAACCTAGGACCTGATACATGCTAGGTAAGCATACTACTACTGATCCAATCCTCAGCCCTTCATTTATTCTTCAATAAGTAGTGTTTCTATCACTACTGGTAAACTATTTTTTAAAAACATCAAGAGAAAAATTCCATTTTCAATAGATAAATAAAATAAAATACCTAGGAATAAATTTAATCAAGGAGGTGAAAAATCTCTATAATAAAAAAACAAATGAATTTATAAAGGCTACAATATCTAAAGATATCCTGTGTTCATGGATTGCAAGATTGTCCATACTACCCAAAGTGATCTGCAGATTTAAAGAAATCTCCTTTTAAAAAGTGAACATCAATCTTCAAAGAAAAAGGAAAAAAAATTCTAAAATTTTATGGAACCACAAAAAATCCTGAATATCCAAAGCCTTCTTGAGCATAAATAACAAATCAGGAAACATTGCACTACTTGAATTGCAAATATACTATACAGCTATAGGAATTAAAGCATGGTATTGGCATAAAAGCAGACACACAGACCAATGGAACAGAATAGAAAATTCAGAAATGACCCCACACATATATGGCCAACTGATTTTTGATAAAGAATCCAAGAACACACAATGGTAGAAATTCAATCACTTCAATAAATGGTGCTGGGAAAATTGGATATCCATATGCAAAAGAAGAAAACTAGACCCCTAATGCTCACCATATACAAAAATCAACTCAACATCAATTATGTCTTAATGTAAGGCCTAGAAGTACCAAAGAAAAGATACAAGAAATGCTTCAAGAATTTATCTGGGCAAGAATTTTTAGATACAACATCAAAAGTGCATATAACAAAAGCTAAAATCAACAAATTGGATTGTATCACACTAAAAAGCTTATGTACAGCAAAGGAGGCAATTAACAGAACTAAAAGACAATCTATAGAATGGGAGAAAATATTTGCAAACTACTCATCTGACAAGTGTTTAATATTCAGAACTTATTAAAAAAACTCAAATAGGTCCATAGTAAAAGAAACAAATACACACACACTCAAAAAAAAAAAGTTCAGATAAACCAACTAAAAAGGAGCTAAATGTCTGAATAGATACTTCTCAAAAGATGTATAAATGGCCAACAGATCTGTGAAAAAGTGTTCAACATCACTAACCACCAAGGAAATTCAAATCAAAACCATGCTCACCCCAGTTAGAATGATGATTATAAATAAGACAATAAATAACAAATGCTAGTGAGTGTGTGTGTGTAGAAAAAGGAATTCTTATACACTGTTGTTTAAAATATAAATTAGTTTATACATTATGGAAAATACTATGGAGGTTCATCAAAATCTCACAATAAAACTACCATGTGTTCTGGCAATCCTATTTCACTACTGGTTATACTTAAAGGAAATGAAATCAGCATGTCAAAGATGTATCCATACTCCTAAGTTTATTGCAGCACAGTTCACAGAGGTAGAATATAGAATAAGCCTTAATGTCTATCCCTGGATGAATAGATAAAGAAAATATGGTATATTTCCACACAAAGGATTACTACTCAGTTATTTAAAAATAGTATGAAATACTGTTATTTGTAACAACATGGATGGTTCTGAAGGCCATTGTCTTAAGTGAAATAAACAAGACTCTCAAAGACAAGCACTATATGATTTCACTCAGGTGTGGAATCTAGGAAAGCCAATCTCATAGAAGTTGAAAATAGAATAGTAGTTAGCAGAGGCTGAGGAGAGTAGAGAGGGAAAGGGGGAGAGAAGTTCATCACTGGGCCCATCTTACAGTTGGACAGGAGGAGTAAGTTACAGTGTTTTATGGTAGAGCAGAGTAAATACACTTAACAATAATGCTTTGCACATCTTTGAATAGTTAGAAGAGAGGATTTTGAACATATTCACCATGAAAAAGTGGTAACAGTTTAAGGTAATATGTATGCTCATTACCTCAAGTTAATAGCCTATGTATATATGAATCAAAGCATCATGTTGTACTTCCTAATAAGTATAAATCTTATATATTAATCAAAAACAAATTTACTAACTAAAAGTAAGTAAAAGTTTTATTTTTATTTTTTGTTGGTTAATATCAGTAGTACACAGTAATGAGATTCATAGTGGTGTACTGGTTATCTCCATAAACATCATTTGATTATTTTTATGGCTATTACTTTCATCTCCCTTCCTTCCCTTCCCCTAATCCACTTCCCTATCACTAGAAGACTACCTTTTAATTTCCTGCCCTCTCTCTTTTGTTTTTGTATTTATTTATTTTTAGATTTCTTACATAAGAAAAAACGTGAGGTTTTTAACTTTCTGAGACTGGCTTTTTTTTTTTTTCTTAATGTGAAAGTCCCCAGATCCACCCATTTCGCTGCAAATGGCAAGATTTCATTCTTCTTTATGTGTGAATAATACTCCATTGTGTATAGACACCACATTTTATTTATCATTCTTTTATTGATGAGCACTTAGGCTGATTCCATACCTTCTTTGTTAGAAATAGTGCTACAGTATACATGAGTATCTTTTTTGTATGTTGCATTTATGTCCTTTGGATACATATTCAGGAGTGTCTAGCAGATTCTTATATGGAACAAAATCAATTTCTGCGTTATCTATTCTGGGTCCTGTATCTACATATTTTTCTTCTCTCAATAGTGCCATTTTAAATTATCATAGATTTATAATATATTTAAATAACTGATTTGTCTAGCTTCATCTCATTACTCTTATTTTTAATTTAGACTTTGGGAATAAACATTTAATTTTTCTCCCTGAGAAAATCAGACTAGATCTGATTCTCTGAAATTTTCACAAAAATTTAATTTAATTTTGTGTAAATCATTATAAGATTTGATTCTGCAAAGAAACAGAGCCAATGGGCTGAAGTAGATATAGGGGTGTGTGTGTGTGTGTGTGTGTGTGTGTGTGTGTGTGTGTATTCCCCAAAAGGCAGAAAATTTTAATCTCTTCTGACAGCAGAAAATAGTAACCAGACAGGTCAAATGATTCAGTGGAAATTTAATCTGGTCTTATTTTAGCCAGTTGTAAAAAGCAACCTGATGTGGCCAGGAATATTAATGCCAGAAATTACTTGACTCTTGCAGGTTACTCCTCCCTCTTTGTCTTGGTGAATGATTGCTAAGAGAACACAAAGTACATACAGATGGCAAACTTAGATTTTTGCCTCAGCCATTGAATTGGTCATCTCATCTTCTTGCAAGTGAAACTAAAGAAGGAAATCATAGATTCTAGATTTTATTGATAACAGCAATGTTAATGTTTTCATGTAAAGTGCTCCTTGATGTAGTGATGTCTTGTTTTCCTTTCAACTACATTCCTGGTATAAATGCAGAACAAACTAAACCAAACAACAACAAAAATAAATAAAGTGATGCTCATGAGTAAACCATCTTAGCCACAAAGGCTAATCAGCTGAGGAAAAGAGTTAACATGATGTGATCTGTCCACTTGTCTAAAAAAGGGAATCCTTTCTTTATGGCTAGTAGAGATAAGTTATGATGCTAAAAAGCTGAGAACTAGTAGGAGACTGGCAAGAAACAATCAGCAGTGCTATATTCTCATTCCCAAGATCAGTTTTGCTTTGCTTCACTTTGTTTTGTGAAACTGGAGATTGAACCCACAGCCTCTGCTCTGAGCTACTTTCCTTCATCCTACTTCTAATTTTTTTAGGACAGAAACTCAGTAAGTTGCTAAATTGTCCTGGTTGGGCTTGACCTTGCAATGCTTGTGCCTCAGCTTGCCAGAATGCTGGCATTACAGACATGAGCCACCATGCCTTGCTGAAGTTTTTATTTTATGCACATTTATTTTATACTTATTTTAGGTTTGTGAATTTTGAATAATGATAAATTACAATTCAGGGAGTCAGCTCCTCTTTAGATAGTACAGGCTGACTGAACAAAAAAAATTTACTATTCAACATCCACAAAATTAAGTAAGTTAAAAGAACTTTTAAGTCTCTCACTTAGGGTGAAGCAAAAGCATTCTGAGATAAGATGGATTTGATGGCACATGTGGCTATGAGAGTATGAATATCCAGGTACGTATAGGCAAATATTCCAGACCCTGTGTGAGACTTTCCAGGCAGCAGAATTTTGGGGGTGCTAGTCAAGGGCTCCAGTGGTAAAGGAGGACACATGTAACATATGAATCACAGACGGAGCTAATAGAACAGCTTCCTGGGGTAAACACATGTCTGAGGAAAGGGTAGAGTGGGGAAATAGAACTGATTGGTTGGCCAGAGGGATGTGCTTAGATAGTAGTAGGGGGAGAAGCAATACACAGGCTCCTGTTGTCTCTCCCCCGACTCTCAGGACCCCTTTGTGACTTCCCCATGCTCTGTGATGCAGGATTGGGAATACAGTTAAGTCTGTGCACCCTCAGAACTCAGTTGCCTTGGGCAGCCCTATGATTCGGGCAATGGAAAATCTCTTTGCTGAAGCGCCACACTGAGCCATAACTAAGCTTGGCTCAGCTCACTGGTACAAACCCCAACTGTGCTTTTCTGAATGCCATCAGCCTGCTTCTTCTGTTCCTGTGCTACCTGTTGTTAAAACAATTTTTACCAAACTCTGGAAAAATAAGACCATCCATAAGGTAAGGAAATGTGGATGAATCATCACAATGGATTCTTTGATATTTCCCATTTACATGGGGATAAACCTATTGCTTTATTAAACCCATTACTACATGGGTTTGGTTGGCTTAGGAAACACCTGAGATGAGAAGTCTGAAAAGAAGATAAAGCATTTTTCTTTAGGGAAAGAGGCCAGGCAGGGGGGGGGGGGGCAGAGGGAGAACTAATGTCTCCATCTGAAGCTCAACCATTACCTCTCTGGTGAGAGTTCCAGATAACAAAATGTGCTTCCCTGGTCCTGATTGGCTTAATTACAGATTGCATGTTTCCTGAAGGGCAACAGTTGTCTAGATGCTGGACCATGAGTCCCATTCCCATGTCAGATGGACATCTGACCCTCCTGTTGGACAGATCAGGAGAGCAATGGTGACCTCTGAGCCTCTGAGCAGAGCCTGAAGCCTGAGCTCTGTCTGCAGAATGAAGGGCCCTCTGATCTGTGAATGTTAGCCCCTGATTCCATTCCCTTCTGGAGCAGAGCGCTTCTGACTGAGAACACCAAGTACGAATCTCACAGACAAAATCCTCTCTTGAGTTTTTCAAAGAAGGAAATGTTTCAAATAATTGATAACCCTTAAAAGTTAATTAAAAAGGAATAAATTCCTGTTAAATACAGAGTCATATTACTCTTATATAGCGGTGTTTGAGCTTCCTTGAAAGAGGAGCAATAAAAATGAGTTCCAGCCCCTCATTTTATTTCTTTTATTGTCAGTATCAGTGTAGATCAGGAGAAGAACAAAAGGTAGAACATTTAAAGGTATGTTTGCTTTTTCACCTGGGCTCCCTAAAGTGACACCTCCTATCCCTTCCATGAGGTCCCAAGTCTATGACTTCTGAAGACATCAACTGATAAACACAGACTCCCTCGGAACACAGACCCCTCTGAGGAGAGGCTCACAGGAAGACATCAAACCTAAGACACTTCCCAGAGTCCCTTCCCTGCCTACCATGAGTATGAAGCTGTGATGATTGAGCAGTGAGTGCCGACCAAGAGGTGGCTATGAGAGATGTCTATAGAGTCAGAACTTCTGCTTCCTGACATGGTATAAAGTACTTTATTCCCGAGTGCTCAGACCCACCACTGACTTCTGTGTGTTGTATGTTGGTTTTGAGCATCACATGGGATGATGTGTGTGAAGACACTTTAACAATGAGGCCACATACACATGGGAATGTTCCTCACCATTTCGCCTTGTCTACCAACTTTTGGAGCTTTCAGACTTTAATAACCTGTTTCCACAAAAGGACTCCCATATATGATTCTTGTGTTTTTACCTTCACAATATTTTAACACTGTCATGGTTTTCCAGATTGGAGAACATGGCAGAGAGAAGAAAATGAGGATGGGTAAGTACTTTGTATTCTGAAAAGATGATTAGCCAACTTCCCTACTTTCCTGGTCCCTTTTCTTAATATTCTGTGACTCTCAGAGATTCATGGAAGCTTAGCCCTCATGAGCAGGGCAGCTCTAGCAGCAAGTATGTAAATAAAGGCCTTGAGGTGAAGCTGTAGAGTGTTTTGTGAAGTTGTGAGTGTGGGGCAATGTGAAGGGGATAGCAGGCTTCAGGTAGCCCCACCCTCACTAGAAGATCAAGTCCTCCTTCCTTGTGCTTGTCATGGCTACAACTTTGTACTTTCTGTCTCTTGCAATCCCCCCTAGGCCACCATCATAACACCACCAGCATTCAACAACCGCTGTGTCTAGAACCCCTCTGTGAGGTGTATAATACAACAAATGCTCAGCTTAGTCATCTGCTCAATTGCACATCCTTAGAAGATGCTGCTCATTCTATGTCCCATTTGGCAATAATTGATTCTATGGCAGAGTTGTCATTCACTCTGACCTTTGCCATCTTTCCAGTCCCTCCAGCTCCTCCTCATGAGCCTTCTCTGCCTCTGCTCACCATTTTCTCACCTAACTAGGTCACCTCTGTAGTGAACTCACTTTCATTCCAGCAGTGGGTGACCCTGCCAACAGAGCCTGTTCCTCCCTTAGAGTCCAGATTCCCAGTGGACTACGTCCTAACACAAATGCTTGGATTTCCATCCCTCCCACCACATCACAAGGAGTAGACAAAGAGAAGCCACTTTGTCTCTGGTGGGCAGTCTTGGTGAGTTGTCTACTTATGTTCCAACAACCAGAGGCATGAACATTTTCAGCTTGGCAATGTCTGAAATCTCCTGAAGAGAGCCTTGTGTCAAGAAGATACGTCCTTCTCAATGGCACAATATGGACTGAAACTGAGTATTTTTTGCCCTTTATTTTTCTGAGGCCACATTTGGGGAAAACATTGCAGCCTATTTGTAAAGTGATGCAACTCCTGGTTTCTCAGTCGTGACATCTGGCACTCTGGAAAAGACAAATCGAAAATAGGGATCATTTTCTGATATGGAAGAAAAAGGAAGAAAAAACAGAATCTTTCCCAAAACGATTTGTAGGTCTACCAGTTGAATTCTTCAGGGAAAATGTTATAATCAGTTGCTGAACAGCAGGACTTAGCAGTCTCCCTTACCTCTGTGAACAGCAAAGGTACTCTATGAGCACCTGCATCAGCAGCCCCTATAACTTCAGGGAATAATGAGCATCTGTTACAGCAGAAATACATCCAGGTCTTTTATGGTCTCCTATCTCTGCATAGTGAGTCCCTAAGTCCTATTATCCCTGTCTCTGGTGACTGTTCCTCAAGCTTTGACTGCTTCAGTTCAATCTCCATTGCCTCCACAGCCCATGAATTCCATCTTTCCATACTCTGTCCTTGCTTGGGATCCAGTCTCAAAGCTTGCCCCAATCCCTGCCCCAGTATTAGTCCTACTATCTCCCTTCTATCCAGATTCAGGTTCAGCTTGAGTCCTCACTCCATTCCTGCCACCCTGCCCTCTGTCTTGGATCACACAAAGTTCACCATGGAGCAGGTGCAAGAGCTGTGGATCCCTAAGCAAGAAGTCCACAAGGACCAAGGGCAAGATGTCCACCAGCTGTCAAGAGAATGAGCCCACCAGGACAACTAAAAACAAGACAACCTGTTAGAGGGAATGCAGGGTTGGTGACATGAAAATCAAGAAGGAAGAGCCATTACCCTTAAGACAGGACAATAGAGAAGACACTTGGAAGCAAATCCACCTTATCACTAAAGGGACAGACCCTGCCTAAAATCCTTTTCAGAAGGCAGGTGAAGCAATTTTCCAATGGTTTTTTCCTTGCATAAAATTCAGAGGAAAAGTTTCCTGAAAGGGGCAGCTGCTCATCATCATCTGTGCAGAGTGGAGGTCTCATTAGGAGAGCTGCCTGGAAGGTCATCAGAGAATGTGGGAAGGTCCTAAAGAAGAAACTGGGGCTTAGGCATGGAGAAGATCTCACTTACCACCAGGAAACTCTCTTATCTCCCACGAAGTCTGGGAAAGCTCAGCACAAGGCAGAACTTCAGATTCAGGTAGAGCCCATCCAAGAACATTACTTCAACTACAAAACTTCCTGCTCTAAAGTGACAAATCCCAAGTCCTGCAGCCAAGAAGGTGGCCTTGTTATTCAGAGTGATTCTATAAGGAACAGACTCACCAGAGATGTGGACAGACAGCTGCCCAAAGTTGTGGCATTTAACAAAAAGAAGCATTGCCCATCCATCCCCCACAGGAAGCCTTTGCCCCATCCAAGCCCAATTTGCAAGACTCAAGAGGCAATCCAGATGCCTCTGGACACCCATATTGCTGCTTAATACTCTGTGTTGGGAAATTTTCCTCTATTATTGAAGGAGAAGTTTCTTTCCCAGGATTGAGGAAAGAAAATTTCTGCTCTCAAAATAACTGACTTCTCATGGACAATATTGATTGTTCTAAATAAATGTTCTTTTAAAATGGTGTCTATATGTTGTTTTGAGGCATGGGTATTGGGTACACAGGGCTTGTATTTAGGGAAAAAAGAAGCCACTCAGCTCTTCTGGATTGCCTCTTTGTATTTCTTTAAGGTGACCAGTCAGTCCCCTAGAGCTCTTGTTGAGAAATGATAGTCCAAACAGCCCAAATCCCCTTCCCTCCCTAGTGAAGATTGACAAGGTGGACTCTTCATCCTACCTCATAATTTTGCCTTGATGACATTGTATGGCAGCCTATACCCCCACATACATACTCTTGGTGGTTGTTTCCAATCTTCTAGGGCTGTAAGAAAGATAGATCTGGCATGTCTAAAAATAGATTTGTGGACACATATGTTTTTCAGAATAGAGTGGCTTAATCATTTTTTAATAATTAGTGTTGTCAGTGATCAGAGTGTCACACAAGTGGGTGAACCTATCCTGGGTGTGTTTGAGGATATTGCTGCCATTGCTACATGGCTGGATGTGGTAGAGTCTAGGAACACAGTAGGTATTACTTAAGAATGTGTTGTATGGGTCTAGAAATGTGTTTCAGAAGCACTCTTTGTTCTTGTCATTGGTGTTTCCCTACTGATGACATTTTTGCACAGTAAAAAGATCATCCAGGTCTCAGTGGGAGGAATGTTGACCAAACCATCACCTACTATTTTACCTCAGTAAAATAATACTGAGATAAAGGAAAAGATACCCTACAGTAAGTAGGAAAGCAGGAAAACTTGAAGTTGGGAAATCATGACCCTGCTTGGGGAACAAAGGCTTATGTTCTATCACCCCCACATCATGACCCAGTTCTACTTCCCCATTTCCCAATGTGATCTTGTCAGCTGTTCCTTGAGGCTGACCAGAATGAATGCTGCAAGTCTTACTGATGTCATACTAACAGATGTGTATACCAGTCTGCCATTTGAGCTCTAAATGTCTGCAGGGCTGTTGTCAGGCATGGCATCCTTCTCTCTAGGTAAAATGACCTTAGTGCCTCCCTTTCATCCATGCTTGATTACAGTGCAAGATCTTATCCTCAGTGCATGCAATTTACCGGTTAGGTTGGAGGTTCCACTTTGATATTCATGGACTTTGTGAAGCCAAGGGAGATCTCACCCAGATCACCTGTAGTACATGATCCACAAGTGAGTCCTGGTTTATGCACCAAGGTTATAGATATTTGGGGGCTTTACATGGTCTTACACAGAATCCCCTTTTGGCGAAAATTGTGCAGATGTCCACCCTTAAGAGAGAAGTGTCAAGGGAAAGCAACGCTACTATGTACAGACTGAGACTACAAAATTGGGTGAGTCTCTCCTAGAGTACACTTGAGATAGTTTTTCCAGAAAATAAATTTGAATGTTAGTATCAAATTACAAATAAAAACAAAAGCATAAAACAGATTTCCACTACAACCCTTTACCCTATCATATTTCAGTCTTCTTGTCTAAAGTTATACTACTGTCTCTGCAGTGTATAAAGCTTAGGGCTGCAAATGCAGATTCTGTGGAGGCCTTTGGAAGGACAAAACGTGGAAGTTGAGGAGCTGATGTCCATGTAGGTAGACCAGCCCATAAATTGGCCTCCCAAATACTCTGTTACCTCATGTTAGAACCTTTTATCTCCATCCTACTACAGTTACTGCTATAGCCTAGAAGGTAATCACCAGAGCCATCTCTGTCATCTGGACTAATATAGACACCCTGACACTTGACCCTTTAGCCTCATCTCCCTACATTTCCAGCATATGCCCTCAAATTGTTAATTTTTTTCAATTTCAGCATATTAATTTTCCACTTACTAATTTATTCAGCAAGCTCTTGTATTCATTTTTTCCCTTCAAAGAAGACCTCAAGCCTGGTGTGGTGGCACACACTTGTAATCTCAGCACTTGGGAGGCTGAGGCAAGAGGATTACTGTGAGTTCAAGGCTAGCCTAGTCTATGGAGTGAGTTCGAGGCCAGTCTGAGCTACATAGTGAGATCCTGTCTCAAAAAAAAAAAAAAAGAAGACCTCAAGATATCTAAGTTAATCAATATTTAAAAAGCTCCACTCCAAACAGACCTCATCTAATTCACTTGATCCTTCCTGTCTAGGAAAATCTGCCTTTTCCAGAAACATCATCCTTATGTTATTGATCACTATTGGCTTAAAGTCAAAATCAAGTCTACTGGTACCACAAGGAATTCACAGCCAGCTCAAGCACTAACTGGCTGTCAGTCACTTATTCATTTCACACATCATTATCCTATAATTCCCCTGAACAAATCCATGTAGCTTAATTACTGATTCCTTAGTCCACTCTCTCCCATGCTACTCACATCTATTTCAGACTGCTGCACTTCAAACTGAAGCCACCTCAACTTGGTCAGCAGATGAACTTGGGTTCATCATTCACACTCGAAATAGAAGCCATCAGATGGCAATTTTGCATCAAATATCCATTCCATCCCTTGCTTCCTTCTTTCCTATTTTACAGAAAGATATTTCTTTCCAGGATCCCAGCCTCAAAGAAATTACTCTTCCTGAAATGTTTTTTGACAGTTAGCTAAACTCCAGTCTTGATGGACAGATCTGTCCTTGCCAGCCATCTCTATTGCCCCCCCCCACCATGAGGCAATCAACATCTTTCACTTTTTTTAAACTTTTCATTCCAAAAATATTTAAGCATATGCAGGAGCAGATAAAAAAATATAACTTCCCCTATACCCTCAACTCAACTTTCACAATTATTATTTGACATCCATTGACTCACCACATCTTTGTCTATGATTAAAATGCAAAACGCCATTTAAATATCTTCTTATCTATCTATTAGATGATATATATCCTATGTTAAGGCTTTCATAATCCTTTGATTTTTATCATATAAGGAGCAGAGTTATCCACAACAGAGATATGTGCCATTGGTGATGGAAAGCATGGAACATTTTAGTATTCTTTGTCAAACCTAAGAAATTATTTGCCTAATAAACACCCCAACAACACAAAAGAAAGAATCTTTGCTAACTCAGGACAATTTAGATTTTTAATCAACAGACTAACCATAGTAAGAACCATAGTAAGAAATCTGCAAGTGTTGGTAAACACTTGAAAATTCCATGTCAATATTTTCAAATACTTAGAAGAAAACAGTTTTTCTGTTACATGCTTCTTTCCTTTCCTTCCCAAAATGTCACTAAAATGAATGATTACACAAACAAATGCTTGACATCATTAGTCATCAATGAAGTACAAATGAAGCTCACTGTGAGAGAGCACTTTACACTGATTAGGATGGTAAGAATCAAAAGGTCAGATAAGTTATTGAGAGAAAACAAATTAGAGGCCATATGCACTGTTAGTGGAAATGTTAAATGATATTTGTTGCATAAAACAATCTGGTAAATAATAAAATTTGTTTTAAAAATACAGTTGTTTCATAAACCAGCAACTTCCTTTTAGGTCCATACATTAAAAAAAAACATATCTCCACATAGAAACGTGCACATGGATATTTACAACAACAACAAAAAAAGAAAATCTGGCAAATATTCAAATTTGTTAAAAATAGAGTTGCCCTCTTCAATTAAATTGAAAGGGAAGCAATACTCCCAAATTCATTCCTGGAAGCAAGCATCACCTTGATCCCCAAAGCAGAGAAAGACTCAACCAAAAAGGAGAACTATAGACTAATCTCACTAATGAACATAGATGCAAAAATCCTTACTAAAATACTGGCAAACAGAATGCAGAAGATCATCAAGAACATCATACACCCTGATCAAGTGGGATTCATCCAAGGGATGCAGGGATGGTTCAACATACACAAATCAATCAATGTAATACACTATATCAATAGAGCCAAGGACAAAAACCATATCATTATCTCCATAGACTCAGAGAAAGCATTCGACAAAATCCAACATGCATTTATGATAAAAACCCTACAAAAAATTGGAATAGATGGTCTCTACCTCAAACTGATAAAAGCCATCTATGAAAAATCAACAGCCAATATCACACTAAATGGTCAAAGCCTGAAATCCTTCACACTAAAATCAGGAACAAGACAAGGATGCCCACTATCACCACTCTTGTTCAATAATAGTTTTGGAAACACTAGCCACAGCAATTAGACAAGAGAAAGAAATAAAAGGAATAAAGATAGGAAATGAAGAAGTCAAATTGCCATTATGTGCAGATGACATGATACTCTATAGAGAAGACCCCAAGAACTCCACCAAAAGTCTTCTAGACTTAATAACCAAATTCAGTCAAGTAATTGGTTACAAGGTCAACTCACAAAAATCAATAGCTTTCTTCCACACCAATGATAGGCTCACTGAGAGAGAAATAGGAGTAATGATCCCTTTCACAATAGCATCCAAAAAACTGAAATACCTAGGCATCAACCTAACAAAAGAAATCAAAGACCTCTTCACTGAAAACTATAGCACTCCAAAAAGAGAGATTAAAGATGATATCAGAAAATGGACAGACATTCACTGTTCCTGGGTAGGAAGGATTAATATAGTGAAAATGGCCATACTTCCAAAACTGCTATATAGATTTAATGCAATTCCAATTGAGATCCCAGGAGCATGTTTCATGGACCTTGAGAAAACAATCCAAAAATTCATTTGGATCCATAAGAGACCCAGAATAGCAAAAGCAATTCTAGGCAACAGAAACATGGCATGGGGTATCACAATCCCCTACCTGCAAATATACTACAAAGCTACTGTGATAAAAACAGCATGGTACTGGCAAAGAAACAGACCTGAGGACCAGTGGAACAGATTAGAAGATGCAGAAACAACGCCAGACACACTCAGCCGTCTTATTTTTGATAAAGGAGCCAAGCACCCTCACTGGAGGAAAGATAGCTTCTTTAATAAATGGTGCTGGAAAAATTGGGTTTCAACTTGCCAAAGATTAAAACTAGACCTATATCTCTCACCATGCACTAAACTAAAATCAAAATGGATTAAAGATCTAAATATTAAAATAGAAACTCTGAACCAGTTGGAACAGAGGTTAGGTAGAACTCTTGAAGACATTGGTGTAGGAAAAGATTTTTATGAACAAAGCCTCAGTTGCCCGTGAACTAGCACAAACAATCAGCAAGCGTGATCTCTTCTACTAAAAAAGCTTCTGCACAGCAAGAGAAACCACCAGCAGTGTGAAGAGACAACCCACAATGTGGGAAAAAATCTTCATCTGCTTTTGCTCAGACAAAGGTCTACTATCTTGAATCTATAAAGAACTTAAAAAGATCAGACCTCCCAAATTTAAAGACCCAATCCAAAAATGGGCATCTGAAATGAAGAGACATTTCTCAGAGAAAGAAGTAGAAATAGCAAATAAATACATGAAAAAATGTTCAACATCACTGGTCATTCGAGAGATGTAAATGAAAACAGCGCTGAGATTCCACCTCACTCCAGAAAGAATGGCTGCTCTCATGAAATCAACCAATAACAAATGCTAGCAGGGCTGTGGGGAAAGAGGAACCCTGCTCCACTGCTGATGATGGGAGTGTAGACTGGTACAAGCACTGTGGAAATCAGTATGGAGATACCTCAAAGAACTAGGACTGGAACTCTCATTTGACCCCGCTATTCCACTGCTGGGGATCTTCCCCAAAGAATTAAAAGAATCATACCACAGTGATATATGTGCACCCATGTTCATAGCAGCACAGTTTGTGATAGCTAAAACTTGGAAACAGCCCAAATGCCCATCAACTGGAGACTGGATAAAGAAAATGTGGTTTTTTATAAAATGGAGTACTACTCAGACATAAAAAATGAGAAATTAGAGAAATTTATAGCTAAATGGATGCACATTGAGGTGATACTCTTAAGTGAAATAAATAGGACACACATTTATAAATACCAAATAGTTTCTCTGATGTGAGAAAATGAAAGTGTAAATAAGGACTAAAATGTAATGTGAAATAGGAAGAAAAGGGGCAAAGGGGAAGGAAGTGGGAGGGCTAGGGGAAAGGAAAGAAGGATATGGAATTAATATGAGAAAATGGAAAAATAGGAACAAAATCTTTGTAAATAGGGAGGAATGGAGGGGTTGAAGGGAGGGCTGGGCAAGGGTGAAAAATAAGAACCAAGAGAGACTATGTAAAGGTGCAAATTTCCAATGATGAATGTCATTATACTGTATACCTAAAATGTACCAATGATTAAAATGAATAATCGATAATGTAAAATAGGAAGAAAAGGTCCAAAGGGGTAGGGGTAGTGGGAGGGGCAGGGAAAAGGAAAGAAGGGAAAGGAAAAATGATGAGAAATGGAAAAAATGGAAATAAAGTCTGTAAATAGGGAAGGGTGGAGGGGGTGAAGGGAGGGCTAGGAATGGGTAAAAAATAAGAATCAAGATGCATCATGTAAAGGTACAATTCCCAATGAGAAATGTAATTGTGTTTTATACCTAAAATGTACCAATAAAAGAATTTAAGAAAAAAAATAGAGTCACCTCATGAACTAGCAATTCCTTTTTAGTTACACACATTTTTAAAAATGAAAACGTATCTTTACATAGAAACTTATATATGAATATTTACAACGAAAAGCCAAAAAGGAAAGAAAGATAAGGAAAAATGAGTGTAAAATTTCCCCTACATCAAAGTGGGAATGGGTACATTCTTTTCAGGACTTATAATATTAGAATCCACCATATATAGGGAATGGACAGGGAGTCACAAGTGGGATCTATTGTGTTTCCACGCTCAATTTTTGCAGTGTGAATGCTGAGTCTGCCCTGCCTTTTTTCTGGGTTGGTTAGTCAATCTTATGTTGTCTGTCTCTGGGTTGTAGGCACCCCAGAGGGTTTTTGTGTTTGTTTGTGCCCTCTGTGCACTCTGAGCCACCGCTATCCCTTTGTGGCCTGTGTGCTGGTGATGTGCCCTACTTGTTCCATATGCCCTTCTGTCCATATACCCAGAGATGTGGCAAATGTCCTGATCAGGTTGGCAGATGGAGAAAGTAAACACACCATTGAGTTTTGTGCTAAAGTGGGTAGCAAGGGGAACCAATCAGTCTGCTGGATTCAATTCCAGTGCTTTCAGACCTAGCAGTCTCAGAGAACTACATAGGATCGGCCTGGCTTCTCATTATAGAAAGGAGGACTAGTGTGTATTCCACAGCCTAAACTCACCGCTACTGCTTAAACTTTTCAGGGAGTGTGCAACTAGTTCTCCTCCTCTCTATGACTGTCTCTTGTTGCTATTTCCCACTCAGTCACTGTGATAAGGTGATCCAGGAGACCCTGAGTGTGGTTGTTAAGTGGCTTCTGATTCCTCGAGTAGCTCAGTCTTAAATAATAAAGCCCTTCTCAAAATGGCTCCTGAATGTAGTACTCCTAAATATGGTGAGCACTGCAGTAGATTTCTTCTCTAAATCTAGCCTGCAATGTGGAGGGAGTCACTTTCAGAGTAAAACCCCATACTGTACTTGTAGATTACAATAACTGTGAGGTTTTCCTGCAGCTAGTGCTGCCAATCCATTGTTTATTGCTAGGGCTGCTGGCCATATCTGGGCTTACCTTGCACTTGCAGAGTCAGGATCCTCTCCCTGGGAGCTAGGGTTAGTGCTCCAGACTGCTTTGTTCTTTTTCTCTGTGTTGTCCTCTTTTTCTCCACAATTTTCGGCTTTCCAGACTGCTCTTTCTTGATTCCCAGCACTCTTCTTCTCTTTCTTCTTGTTTCCCAGGTCTCAATTCTGGGTCCTAGAGAAGCTGTAACTTGCTGCTGGTGTCTCCTCTGACATCTCTCATATTCTCAAAGCTTAACTTTTAAATGCCTGTGTACCTTGAGCTTTATTTTATCATTTGTTGATATATGAAAGCATAAAATTCAGTTAGGTTAGGTATTATGTCACTAGGAATAGTGGATACTGGATGTGGACTTTCACTTCTAGAATGATGGAGAAACAGATACAATAATTGCCTTCCTGTCAAGCACTAGAAAAGTGCACAAAATGTATAACAACAGTTTTCATTTACTAGAAAACAGTTAGGGAATCCTTGAGTCTGTTGCAGAATACTAAACAGCATATACACAAGGTAAAATTTTACAAGGCTGGAAAAGAAAACCAGGTAAGCTGTAAATTGAACAGTTCTCAGAATCCATGTAGCACTGGGAGTCACTCAAGTTCCACAGAACCAAAGTGCAGAGACCTCATTAAACACCTGGTGAATTTATTAAGAGTCCCTAGAAATGTCAATCTTCAGTTTTAGGGTTTAACTCTTTTAGAGTAGAGGTACTCTAAACCTACCCTAACACAGCTTACAAGACAAACTTGAAAGAATAACACTTATTATCAAGTAACTCAATTGCGTGCCAGAAAATAGTCCACTACTCCTTAAAGAAAAACAACAATCCTTCTCTCAACAAATATGATATCCAAATTTCCAAGTGTTGAATCAAATAACTGGAACTGTGAAGAAGAAACATGTGGTCCTTTACCAGGGGGAAAGACAACCAACAGAAACAGACAAATAAATAACAGAGATAATAGAATTATCTGTAAAACCCATAAAACATATTATATAAGGTTTAAATAAAATGAAAGGTTGAAATTAAAATACAAATACAATAAGAAAAATAGGAGATATAAAAATAAAATAAAATCTCTAGACTAAAATAGACAGTACCTGGAATGAAAAAATCTGAGGCTGCACAGAATAAAATTCAGTGAGTTTAGCCTATAGAAACTATACAAACTGCAGAAACTTATTTGAATCATGATTGCTAAGAGTGATAAGCATGTATTTTATAACAAGCATAACTAGCCCCTTCTATTTATTTACCTATCCTATTGGGACAGCTCTTTTAGATAGTTTTACAGTGGAAGGGACCTGGCTGCCAGAAAGACAAAGGTATGATTAGAGGACTGGAACTTTTAACATAACCCTCACCCTCTAGATGGGGTGAGAGGGGTGGCTGGAGTTTGAGTTCAATCAACAATAGTGTTCAATTTGATCAGTCATACCTATGTAACGTAACCTTCAAGGGATCCAGAAAGCTTTCCATATTGCTGTAAGTGTTTAGAGAAGGCACAAAATCTCCATACCCTGCCCCTACTCACCTCTTCTGTTTTTATTTCCTGTGTTTACAAGAAAACTATATAATTGGGCCAGGGATTTAACTCAATGGTTCCAGTGCCTGCCTCACAAGTGCAAGGTCTGGAGTTCAATCCCCGGTTCCAAAAAAAACTATATAATTGCACTCTGCTTCAACCCAATATCACAGAATATATAAACTGTGTGGCCCCACACTCACTCACACCAACAAAGACCAAGAGCAAACCTAGATCTGGACCCTTGTAAGACTAACAAACACAGAACAATTCTTCCTGGGGTGGAGTCAGGGCCAGAGCTTTCATTCCTACCAATTGGAAACAAGTCATCTCCCTTCCCTACAGTATCCATCGAGACCTTATGGAAAATCTAGAGTTCTACCAGCAGTCAGCAGTAACGCAGTGTCCTCCTTTTCCCCACTGGGATGGGGTCACAAGAGACATGAGACTGTCACTACCATATAACAGCAACAAGGTTGTGCCCACCACAGTAACAAGGTGGCCCTCACTTCTGGATGTCAGTGGAGGCCAGGTGGGGAACCTGGAATTCTATGCCCACCTGGTTCTAATGAGGCAGTACTTTTCTCCTACCCTGTGGGAGAGAGGTTAACAAAATGACTATTAAAACATAGATTTAATAATATAAAAAAACAAAAAAGTTCGTTTCAACTTTAAAAATTATTGAACACAATGAGAAATAGAAATATCTCAAACTTCATTTTATAAAACTAGCATTACTGCATACAATAAATCCATACAATGATTACACAAAAAAGGAAATCTACAAACAATATCCCTTATAAATACTGATGCAAAAATTCCTAATGAAACATTATCAAATAGAATTCAAAAATATAAAAAGTAATTATCCCCCATGACCGTTTTGTTTGTTTTGCTTTTGTTTTCTACCATACTGGAGATTAAATCCAGGGCCTTCACACTGAGCTACCTTCCCAGCTCCTTTTCGCCACTACTACTGCTGCTGTATTGTCATTGATGTTGCTGTTCATTTTGAGACTAGGTCTTGCTAAGCTGCCTGGGCTGGGGTCAAACTTTGGATCCTCCTGCAACAGCCTCCCAGAGTCCTAGGATTACAGGCATGTGCCACTACAATGAATGGGTCTTACTCCAGGGACTAGAGGCTGGATCAATATTTGAAAATCAGTCAATGCAATCCACTATGTTAACAGGCTAAAGAAGAAAATTCTTATGACCAAATCAAACAGCACAGAAAAAGAATTTACCAAAGTTGAACAACCATTGATTCTTTTTAAAACTCTTTCAGGTAAATAGGAATGAAAAGGAATTCTCTCAACTTGTTTAGCATTTACCAATTACCTACAGTTAACATTGTTTCTAATGATGAAAGTCTGAATGGTTTCCCACTAAGATCAGAAACAGAAAATGATGTCGGCTCTCACCACTCTTATTCAACACAATGCTGGAAACTTCAGCTAGTCCAATAGACAACAAAAGGAACTAAACCCATACAAATTGTAAAGAAAAATTAATAAAACTGTCCCTATTTGCAAATGACATGACTTTCTACATAGAAAAATCCCAAGGAACCTACAAAGAAAATTATTAGAACTAATTAATGAGTTCAGCCAGATTGCAGTATATAAGATAAACATTGAAATTCAGTTTGTTTCCATATTCTAGCAGTGAGCATGTGGTCACCAAAGTCAAAATACAATGCCATTTGTAGTTGCTTAAAAATGAAATGATTCTGCAGGGATTTAGCCCAGTGGTTCCACCGCCTGCCTCGCAAGTGCAAGGAACCAAGTTTGATCCCCAGTACCAAAAAAAAAAAAAATGAAACAGTTATAAATTTAACAAAACATTTTCAAAACGTGTATGCTGAAAATTAATGCTAATCAAAGAAATCAAAAATCTAAATAGCTCTCCAAGGGTCAGCCAAGCAGTGTAAATCTCCTCAGCTGTGTTCCGGTTCCTCCCCCCAGCACGGTGAGGTCCCGGAAGCAGCTTGGAGCCCCGCCTTCATCCCGTGCTCCACTTAGCTGCGCAGGCTCCTGCAAGGCCCAATTCCATTCCCATCCCCATTCCCCCTCCCCCTGCTTTCCAGCTCTTCTGCTACCTGGTCCCACACTACAGAGGCACAGGGGATTATGCTTCACATAGTTAAATGTGATAGATTAATAACTACCACAAATTGACATTTTCTAAGCTGCACTTGATTCTATGGTATTGCTGATTGTAACATTTGGCCTAACATGTTGTGATTGATCTAATCAGTTTTCCTTCCTGGTATAAGGAAAATAAAATAGCCTTAGGGTCATTAGAGCCTCAAAACCTAAACACAAGCCATATCTGGAAGACACCTGTGAAAAGTAATCACTACACAAGGGTTTTAAACACAAGCAACAAACATACGTGCATTAAGCAATTTTGAAATATCAACCCAGGAATTAAACCAAGGACAGTACCAAAAACAAAAATGAAGGGGCCAGGGATTTAGCTCAGTGGTTCTGCTGCCTGCCTTGCAAGCACAAGGACCCAAGTTCGATCCCCGGTACCAAAAAAAAAAAAAAAGACTGATAGGAGTCCACGAAAAAACAGGAGAAAGTACAATTGACATTAAAAAAACTGTTCACAGAAGTAATAGTAGAAAACTTCCCAGACAGAGGTGGAGAATTGGACACACAGATAAGTGAGGCATATAGAACTCCACCCAGCCACGATCAGAAAAATTTACACCTAGACATATAATAGTCAAGATCCCAGAAACCCAACAGAAGAACAAAATTCTACAGGCAGTTAGAGAAAAGAAACAAATCACCTACAAAGGAAAGCCCATCAGAATCATGGCAGATTTCTCAACCCAAACCCTCAAATCAAGGAGAGCCTGGAGTGAAGTATTTCAAGCCCTAAGAGAAAATAACTTCTGACCTAGACTGTTGTATCTGGCTAAATTATCTTTCAAAATCGATGAGGAAATTAGATACTTTCACAACAAAGAACACCTGAGAAACTTCATGAACACCAAACCAGCACTCCAAACAATTTTATGCAATATCCTAGAAAAAGACAATGAAGGTCACAACTCCATGAGGGCCTACAGAGAGAAGACACCATGAAAGGTAAGGCACTAAAGGGAAAGGGGGAAAAATAAGAAAAGAGCTAACAACAATAAAATATGATGGCAAGAATGAGTCAATATCTCTCATTTATAACTATCAATATTAATGGCCTCAATTCACCAATCAAAAGAAACAGACTGACAAAATGGATTAAGAAGCAAAACCCAGCAATATGCTGTATACAAGAAACACACCTAACTCTAAAGGAAATTCACAGACTGAAAGTAAAAGGATGGAGAACAGTTCTCCATGCCACAGGAACCCAGAAAAAAGCAGGGGTACCAATCTTCTTTGTAGAAAAAGTAGATTTCAAACCAAAACTAATTTAGAGAGACAAAGATGGTCACTACATCCTTGTGAAGGGAACAATCCAAGAGGAAGAGATAACAATCCTAAATATTTATGCACCAAATACAAATGCCCCCAACTATACAAAACAAATATTAATGGACATGAAAAACCAAATAAACAATAACATAATTGTAGTGGGGACTTCAACACACCTCTATCACAAATAGACAGATCATCTAGGAAAAAAATTAACAATGAAATTCTAGAACTGAACCAAGCTATTGAACAAATGGACTTAATAGATGTTCATAGAGTGTTCCACCCCACAAAATCAGAATACAGATTCTTTTCAGCTGCTGACAGGTCATTCTCGAAAATAGATCACATGCTAGCTCATAGGGCAAATCTAAGTAAATGTAAAAGAATTCAAGTTATCCCCTGTATATTATAAGACCATAGTGCAATAAAATTGGACATTAGTAACATAAGAAACCACAAAACACCCACAAACACATAGAAATTGAATAACTGAACAACCAATGGGTCACAGAGGAAATTAAAGAAGAAATTAAACAGTTTCTACAAGTAAATGATAATGCCAGTACAACATACAGGAATCTGTGGGACACAATGAAAACAGTTCTATGCAGGAAATTCATAGCAGTGAATTCCCATATTAGGACAACAGAGAGAATTTGGTTAAATAGCCTAATGCAGAACCTCAAGCTCCTAGACAAAGAAGAGCATAACAAACCCAAAGCTCATACAAGAAAGGAAATTATAAAGATCCAAGCAGAAATTAATGCAATGGAGATTAAGAGAATGATTCAAAAAATCAATGAATAAAAGAGCTGGTTTTTGAAAGAATAAATAAAATTGATAAACTTTTAGCCAACCTTATCAAAAAAAGGAAAGAAAAGGCTCAAATCCATGCGATTAAAAATGAAAAAGGGGAAGCCACAACAGATCCAGCAGAAATTCAGAGGATCATCAATACCTACTTTGAGAACCTGTACTCTAATAAAATGGAAAACACAGAAGAAATGGACAGATTCCTAGATACATACAAATTGCCAAAGTTAAATGAAGAAGATAAAGAAATTCTAAACACCTCAATTACAATGAGTGAAATTGAAAATGTAATAAAAAATTTACCAACAAAGAAAAGCCCAGGTCCTTATGGCTTCACTGCGGAATTCTACAAGACATTTAAAGAAGAACTAAAGCCATTACTCTTTAAACTCATCAAGGAAATTGAAAGGGAAGCAAGGCTTCCAAATTCTTTCCTGGAAGCAAGTGTTACTTTGATTCCAAAACCAGGGAAAGACCTAACCCAAAAAGAGAACTACAGGCCAATTGCCCTAATGAACATACACGCAAAAATCCTCAACAAGATACTGGCAAACAGAATACAGAGTGTCATCAACAAGATCATACACCCTGACCAAGTCGGATTTATCCCAGGGATGCAAGGATGGTTCAACATATGTAAATTAATAAATGTAATGCACTATATTAACAGAGTCAAGGACAAAAACCATGTGATCATCTCAATAGATGCAGAAAAGGCATTTGACAAAATCCAATACCCATTCATGATCAAAATGATACAGAAAATTGGAATAGAAGGTCTTTATCTCAACCTCATTAAGGCTATCTATGAAAAACCAACAGCCAACATCATACTAAATGGTCAAAAATTTAAAACTTTCATGCTAAAATCAGGAACAAGACAAGGATGCCCACTATCACCAATTCTGTTCAATATTGTTCTGCAAACATTAGCCATAGCAATTAGACAAGAGAAAGAAATAAAAGGAATAAAGATAGGAAAGGAAGAGGTGAAACTGTCATTATTTGTTGATGATATGATAGTTTACATAGAAGACCCAAAAAACTCGGTCAAAAGCCTTCTAGAACTGATTGACAGATTCAGTAGAGTAGCTGGATATAAGGACAACACTCAAAAAACAATAGCCTTCTTATATGCAAATAGCAGACCCATTGAGAGAGAAATTCGGGAAATAATTCATTTTCCAATAGCATCTAAAAAAAAAAGAAATATCTAGGAATCAACCTAACAAAGGAAGCAAAAGACGTCTACACTGAAAACTATAGCACTCTGAAGAAGGACATCAAAGAGGATATAAGAAAATGGAAAGATATCCCTTGTTCCTGGGTAGGAAGAATCAATATAGTGAAAATGGCCATACTTCCAAAACTACTATATAGGTTTAATGCAATACTGATTGAAATTCCAACAATATACTTCATAGAACTAGAGAAAACAATCAAAAAATTCATTTGGAAGCAGAAGAAACCTAGAATAGCAAAAGCAATTCTAGGCAACAGAGACATGGCTGAGGGTATCACAATCCCCAACTTGAAACTATACTACAAAACTACTGTGATAAAAACAGCATGGTACTGGCAAAGAAATAGACCTGAAGATCAGTGGAATAGATTTGAAGATGCGGAAACAACTTCAGACATACTCAGCCAACTCATCTTTGACAAAGGAGCCAATCGCCCTCATTGGAGAAAAGATAGCCTGTTCAATAAATGGTGTTGGAAAAACTGGATTTCAACCTGCCAAAGATTAAAACTAGACCCATACCTATCACCATGCACTAAACTAAGATCGAAGTGGATTAAAGAGCTAAATATCAAGACAGATGCAGTAAACTTGCTGGAAGAAAAGTTAGATAGAACTCTCAATGACATTGGCATAGGAAAAGACTTTATGAACAAATCTTCAGTAGCATGGGAGCTAACACAAAGAATCAACAACTGGGATCTCATCTTATTAAAAAGCTTCTGCACTGCAAGAGAAACTACCAACAGAGCTAAGAGACAACCTACAATATGAGAAGAAAGTTTTAGCAGCTGTACCTCAGACAAAGGTCTACTACCTAGAATATATAAAGAATGAAAAAACTCAGACCCTCCCAAATTCAAAGACCAATTCAAAAATTGGCATCCAAAATGAACAGATATTTCTCAGACAAAGAAGTAAAAACAGCAAATAAATATATGAAAAAATGTTCAAGATCACTGGTCATTCAAGAGATGCAGATGAAAACAACACTGAGATTCCACCTCACCCCACAAAGAATGGCTGCTATCAGTTGTGGAGAGAAAGGAACCCTTCTCCATTGTTGGTGGGAGTGCAGACTGGTGCAACCACTATGGAAATGGGGATACCTCAAAGAACTAGGACTAGAGCTTCCATTTGACCCAGCTATTCCCCTACTGGGTATCTTCCCCAAAGAATTAAAAGAATCATACCACAGCAATATATGCGCACCTATGTTTATAGCGGCACAGTTTGTAATAGCTAAAGCTTGGAAACAGCCCAAGTGCCCATCAACTATAAACTGGATAAGGAAGATGTGTTTTTTTTATAAAATGGAGTACTACTCAGCCATAAAGAATGAGAAACTAGAGTCATTTATAGCTAAATGGATGCATATTGAGGCCATATTCTTAAGTGAAATAAATAGGACACCCATGTGTAAATACCGAATAGTATCTCTAGTGTGAGAAACTGAAAGTGGAAATAAGGATGAAAATGATTAAAACGAATAATTGATAATTTGAAATAGGAAAAGGTCCAAAGGGGTAGGGGTGGCAGAAGGGGAAGGGGAAAGGGAAGAAAGGAAAGGAAAAATTATGAGAAAGAAAAAAAATGGAAACAAAGTCTATGTAAATAGGGAAGGGTGGAGGGGGTGAAGGGTGCACAGGTAATGGGTGGAAAAAATAAGAACTAAGATACATCATGTTCAGGTACAAACACCCAATGATAAATGTAAATGTATTGTATACCTAAAATGTACTAATTAATATATTTTTAAAAATCTAAATAGATGTGCAAACTTACTGTCCTCATGGATTAGAAGACTCAACATAGTAAAGATCTTAATTCTTCTCAATTTTATATAGTTTTGATGTAATCCTTATCAAAACCTCAGAAAAAATACTCTAAAAATACACAAGATTTCTTTAAAAATCTTATGGAAATGCAAAGGAACTAGACTAGCTAAAAAGCACTTTTGAAAAAGAAGAAAGTAGGGGCCAGGGATTTAGCTCACTGGTGCTGCCGCCTGCCTCGCAAGTACAAGGTCCCAAGTTCAGTCTCTGGTACCAAAAAAAGAAAATAGGATTAATCAACCTTCCTGATTTCAAGACATATTTAGCTACAATAATCAAGACTATCTGGTATTAACAGAAGGTTAGACACATAAACCACAGGAGAGAACAAAGAGCCCAGAGACTGAACCACACTCATACTACCCAGCTCTTTCTGGACAAATGTGCAAAGGTAATCACATTATGAAAAAGCTTTTTAGGCAAATGATGCTGAAGAAACTTGGCTTCCATAGGCCAACGAAAAAAAGCTATGGATCATAGACTTAAATATGAGATGTAACATGTAGAAAATAAAACAGAAGAGAAAATTTTCAGGATCTAGAGTTAGGCAGAATGCTCAGATTTCACATCAAAAACATGATCCATAAAAAAAAAAGATCCATAGAAGAAAAATGGAAATGTAGGACTTCGTCAAAATGAAAAATGCTACTCTGCAAAAGAACCTGTTTACAGAATGAAAAGATAAGCTACAGACTGCAGAACATATTTGCAAACCATGCCATCTGACCAAGGACTAATATCTAGAATATATAAAGAACTGTCAAGCTCAATTATAAGCAAACAAATTATAAAATAGGCCAAAGAAATGAAGACACAAATTATCAAAGAGGATACGACAGGTGGCAGCTAAACACATGAAAAGATACCACTATGGGGAATGAAAATTAAAACCACAATTAGATATCCCTGCATGCCTACTGTAATTGCTAAATTAAAATTAGTGACAAACCAAACACTACCTAGGATGACAAGAAGCTGGATTACTATAAAATGGTACAGCTACCTTGTAAATATTTTGACAATTTCCATAAAAATTAAACAGCATAAAAATAAAAAAGTCCAACATAGCAGTTGAACACCTAGCCATTGCCTCAGAGAAATGTAAACTTATATTCACACAGAAGCCTGTGTATGGATTTTTAATATCTTTATTCATATAAAACAAAAACTAATAATTCAGATGTCCTTCATTGGGTGAATGGTGAAACAAATCATAGTCCATGTATACTATGGAATATCACTCAGCAATAAAAAGGAACATGATGCCAATATAAGCAACAATTTGGACAAATCTCCAGAAAATTATGCTCAGTGAAAAAGCCAGTCCCAAAAGTTCATATACTATGTGGTTCCATTCATGTAATGTTTTTCATATGATAAACTGGTAGAAATAGCAACAGATTAGCAGTGTGTAGGGGGTAAAGAAGAGTAAGGGCAGAAGGGAGGTAGGTGTGGTACAGAAAGGCTACATGAATGATCCTCGTGGAGAGTCTAATGTTGTGCATCAGTCACAAAAGTTAATATCCTGGTTGTGATACTGTACTATAGTTCTGCAAGATGTTGCCTTTGAGTAAAGAGTATTTGGAATCGCTGCACTATTTCTTATAATTGCATGTGAATCTTCAATTGCATGAAAAATTTAAAAATTTTTCTACCTCTAAAATCAGAATTTCTTGGAAGCAAATAAAAGCTTTTTCTTTAAAAAAAAGTCTAAGGAGTATTATGGTTATTATTGTGACCTATTATTGAACAAAATGGGGTTTTGATAATGCCTCAAATTACACCTACTGTCACAAAGACACAGGATTAGTACTGGTACAAGCAATTGTTGAACAATTTTAAATTTGTGTATCCTAAACTACATTGCCTGGAGAACATTATTCTTTAATATATCTATTTTTATAAATTCTGTAATTATCTTGAAAATGAAGACTATTACTTTCTTCTGTGTTAAAGCTTTACTTTACTGAATGTCAATCTATAAAATATCTCAGAACTTGTGTGATTCTG
Organism: Heterocephalus glaber; assembly: GCF_053883595.1. NCBI lineage: Eukaryota > Metazoa > Chordata > Mammalia > Rodentia > Bathyergidae > Heterocephalus > Heterocephalus glaber. The sequence continues at coordinate 54,651,456 of NW_028258320.1, forward strand.
CTATGATCTGGAGAGTTTCATGTTTTAATAAACTATGAACCTCAAAAAAATGAAAAAAATTAAAAAGAATATAACACTAAACATAAAATTTAGCATTATAAATCTTCCAGAAGAAAACCTAAAAGAAATCTTTGAGAGCTTATGAAAGGCAAAATTTTCTTAGGTGGGACTCAAAAAGATGAACCAAGAGAAAAAAAATTAGATTTCATTGTTTCTAGAAAATTACCATTAAGAAAATGAAAGGCATGCCACAGATTAGAAAAACTATTTACAAAAGATTTGCTAAAAGGACTTGAACCCAGAATATGTAAAGAACATTTATAATTTTTAAATAAGAAAAAGATTTGAACAAACTCTTTACAAAATAATATATATGAATGGCCAATAAGCACATCTTTTTAAAAAAGCTCAACATCATTCATAGTTAGAAAATACTAATCAAAACTACAGTGAGACACTAGGATACACATGCTAAGGTGGCTAAAATTAAAAAGAGTGACAGTTCCAAGGATTGACAAAGATGTGGAGAAACTAACTCTCATATGCTGTCAGTGTAGTGTGAAATGGTACAATCACTTTGGAAAACAGGTTGGCAATTTCCTTACAAAGTCAAACATTCATTGGCAAGATATTTCCACTGCCAGACATTATCCAAGAGAAAAGAAAACTTATGTTTACACACACACACACACACACACACACACACATGATTTGTACATGATTACTCAAACCACTTTATTCAAAATAGCTAAATCTAGATACAACTCAAATGTCCATCAACACATAAGTGGATGAATGACTGGAATAGCCACACACCGGGAAACTACTAAGCAATAAGAAGGAACTTATCTACTTATACAAACAATATGAATGAATTTCAAAATCTTTAGTCTGGGTGGAAGGAGTCAAGCACTACAGGGAACAAACTGTATGGCCCCATTAGTATGAAGTTAACCAATAGAAACAGAAAGCAGATTGATGTTTACCTTGGGCTAAAAGGGCGGAAGACAAAGAAGTAGAAGGAAACTCTTTGAGGGGTGATGGAATCATGCTATACAGTAGTTTCTCCTTATTTGATGTTCTGCTTTCTACAGGTTCAGTTACTCATGGTTAACCACAATCAGAAAATATTAATAGTTGTATCGACTCTTTCAAGAGAGAGACTGACCATATTCACATAACTTTTATTACATTGTACATTGTTATGATTGTTCTATTTTATTATTCATTGTTGTTGTTCATCTTTTACTGTGCCTAATATATAAATTAAAATTTATCGTATGTATGTATAGTAAAGAAATATCTATAGGACTTGGTACTCTTTGCTCTTCTAGGTATTTTCTAAGGGTGTTAGAACATATTCCCCATAGATCAAATTCCCACTGTGTCTTGATTGTGCAGCTGATTACACAAGAAATTTCATCAAAACACATCTACAGACTATTAATGTGGGTGCGTGTTATTCTATATAAACTATCCCTCAATACAATTAATTGTTTTCAAAAAGATTAGGCCTGAGAAGGTAGACACCTCAGGGAGCAGAAAGAGGATGAAAAGCTCAAGGTCTCGCCCATGGCAGGAGGAAGCTCTGTTTTGTGACTTCAGCAGCCTCTCTGCCACATGCTTTCTATCCTTAAACAGAACTTGTTTTCAGATAGTCAGGACATGCACTGAGATCACAACACCCTGTGAATGGTGAGCTTGTCTGTTAGCTTTCCATTAACTGTAACAAGAACCTGAGATGGTCAGCTTATAAATAGGAAAGGTCTATTTTGGACTTCAGTTTTGGAGGTTTCTCAGTCCAGGGTTGGTTGGCCCCATTGTTTAGGGACTTGTGGCAGCACATCACAGAGAGAGCAAGTGCTAGAGCACAACTGTCTGCTTTGTGACCTTGTGACCAGGAATTGAGAGAAAAAGAGGAAGAGACTAAGACTGGAGTCTCACAATCCCCTCCAAAGGCACATTCCCATTGACCCAGAATCTCCCATAGGGCCCACCTCTTAAAGGTCCCAGTAGCATCACAGACAGGGGCCGAAGACTAACACATGGGCCTTTCCAGGTCCATGGCATAGCAGTGAGTATCAAAGAACTGGCACTCAGAGGAACCCTACCATTTTGCACAAGATTTCTTGCTTCCCCTACATTTTCACCTTTAAGACTGTGTCTTGCTCTCTTCAGGATGACAAACATACATACTTGTCCCCAGACTGGATTGACATCAACTGAGCTTCTCCATCAGAGCTCCTCAGCCTCAGGTGTTGCCTCTTCTTGGTGTCACACCTGGATTCTCCTCACTAAAGAAGCAGCTGGCAGGAAGCTTCGCCCCTATGTGCCCAGCAAACAGAGAGGTAGAGGGATACTACAGTAGGCTGGAATGGGCAGAGGTTTGCCTCCTGGAAGGGCACATGCCTCCAGCTTTGTCCATTTTTCCATTCTCTCAAAACTCCACTCTTGTAGCCATAGGGTGTGGAGTTTGGGGCAGATCAGAAAATCCTGTAAGGAACAACAGTCTTTAAATAGAAAAATCCACATTTTTATGAAACTCCTTGGATCAGGCCATTCTTGTCACAGAGGCCTATTAATAGCAAGAGTCTGACCCCAAGATGTCCCAACTCTGATGCCTGATCCATTATCACAGCCTCCAGCTGCCTGAAGAGGGTTTTAGAGAGAAAAGAAACTCCTGGCAAATAGCTGCCTTTGGTTTCACAGTGAGCTCCATGTTGTGTCTGGTTGGCAAGGGCAAGCTTATAACTATCTCCATCTTTAATTTGTGACCAACAGTAAGCAGCAGAAAGACCCTTGGGGTGTGCTGAAATTGTATTCAGGACTGATTCCCAAGGACCATGACTGTCACTGTTAACAAAGCCAGGGGGATCCTGGAAGGGAGGGGCCACACTTGCAGCTGGCAAAAGTACTCTGCATATAGAAGACCAAGTCCTTCTGTCCACAGATGCAAGAGCCACAGGAGCCTCCCTCAGCTCCAGTGCACAGCTAATCCATCATTTCTCATCATGGAATACAGAAAGGAATGTCACCACTCTTCCCAGCTCAGGTTGTAGTTTAACTTTCTCACTTCTGATGTTATGCAGTATTTGGAAAGAAAAAATAAAAATGCATCAGCGGAGTTTTTTTGTGTTTGTCTCCATTCATGACCTTAAAAAAATATCCCGGAGGATGAAGCTAGCCAGAAGGAACACCAGCAAATAGGCTGGACCACAGAATTATCACAGGGCACAGAGGAAAGTGTAACTAGGCAGGACTCAGGGCAGGGTGGCCAGGAGCATCCTCATCCTGTAGCCAGATCTAACCCTAGATCTAGTCCTAGATCCAACCTGCAAGAGCCACCCAAGCTGAGGCAATCAGGGCCACTCAGCCAACCCACCTAGCAGTGGGCACCAGAGGCAAAGTTCCATACCAGCCTGTCCAGAGGGCCCCACCCCAGAATATGCTAGGCTTGGCCACCTTTCAGCCAGCCTTTGATTCAACCCTTCTGTGTGAAAAAAGAACAATTCAAAAGAAGTGCAAATGAAAAGGAGTGGGTTGATGGTGGGCCTCCAGAAAATATTTCCTGGAACTAACCCCCAGACCCGTGAATGTGACTTGATTTGGAAATAGGGTCTTTGCAGATGTAACCATGATAAAGATCTGGAGATAAGACCATCCTGGATTTAGAGTGGGCCCTAATTGCAATGAACGCTGTCCTTATATGAGAAAGGAGAGGGAAATTTGACAGCTAAGCATAAGAGAGTAGGTCAGGTGAGGATAGAAGCAAAAATTGGAGAGATTGGGATGCAACCCAAGGATCAAGGGTGACAGTCAGAAATCAGAAAAGCTATTGAACAGATTCTCCTTTCAGATCCCCAGAAGAAACCAGCCCTGCCAAGACCTTGATCTGGGACTTCTAATATCCAAAGCTGTGTGACACTTTCTGTTTTAAGCCCCCTAGTTTGTGGTGCAGGGACAGTTAGGGAGGAATAGGTGTCGTAGGGCATCACCTGGGTGGCTAGCATAATACAGACAATGCATGCTTTCTTGTGACATGATGTACTGGAAGAGGCTGCCCTAAGACCTTGGTTGTACCAATCAGTGAAATACTCATTTTAGAAAATCAGTTTACCCTTGTAAGTATGGGCAAGACAAAGATGCCACACTAAGAAGCTAACTTTGAGCTTCTCCCTTCCATACAGCTCACTTGCTGTGTGGCAGCCCCCCCACCCACCTCGCTATTGTAATTTATCAGTAAAACTTCTGCTTTACTTTACTTTCATTATCTCAGTTTCTCATTCTGCACCAGGGAGACTTTCAGTCTCTAATTAGCCTCGCTTTTACCACTTGCATTCCAGTTGGGGTGAAGAGATGAATCAGGGAAGCAGAGAGTCTCTTCACCAGGAGAACTGCCAGCCTCCCAGACCCCTGGCTGATGCAACAACGGTGACCTCCTTTGGTAGCATGAAGAAGCCAACACAATTTCAAATGAAGACCATTTGGGAAATGAACTGTGAACTAGAACCTGATTTCTGGAAAAGGCTGTGTGGGAGATGCACCGCTTGCAGGACACAAGAGACAATCTTAGGTGATAGCTCTGATCTTTGACCAGCCCCTTCTCTTCTAGAAAGTCTATAGAAGCAATTGGGTACATTAGCAATGCCACATGAATAAGTACATTATAGCAAAACTGGTTAGGCCCTTGGCCTTCTTCCCTAACCTACATGAGCAGGAGCCTGGATGTTCCCTGGTCCTTCCTGGCCCTTTCTTGAACCCTCTCCTCAGAGTCTCCACAGAACGTGGACTAGTTCTATTTGGAGATGGAGGATGACTCCCAGGTGTGCTGTATGTACAAGTCTGTTCTTGGGGGGAATGGAAAGAGCCTCATTCATATCCCACTCTGCCCAGGACAGTCCAGACAATACCTAACCAACTGTCCCATCAGGTTCAGTACTTGTCTCAGCACTTTTTTTGGTACCTTGGTTCAAACTGAGGACCTTGCACTTCTGAGGCAGGCAGAGAAGCCACTGAGATAAATTCCTGGCCCATGTCTTAGCATTTTTAATTTTTAATGAAATAGAACCATTGTGGGCTGTGTCAAGGTCAGTCTAGGTGGGCAGAAACATCTCTACTCCCAGCCTTGTCTCACAGTCTGAGAGATAAAGACATGCTGATCAGGGCTCATTTTTCAACAAATGGATCTATCTGAAAGACCCCAGTAATACCTTGTCCCTCACTCCTGGTCCCTGCCATCCCACTGTGGCAAGAATATTAACAAATCCCCATTTAGAAGAAATTTCTCTGAAGGTACCTGGTTAATTAAGACCACCTCATCCACATAAAAGAGATAATTCAAGATGACATTTTCAAATTATGGACAATAAAATACAACTTTGAAAAAGATTTGAGGCAATTTGTTGAAACACTAAATATAACACTACATTTTGAAAAAAAAATTTTTCAGAAAAATTCCAGTGACAATCAATTAACAAACAAGGCCACATTCCTGAAGAAATCATCTGTCATTAAGATGCAAGGTGGGGGCTGTCATACCACCACCCCAGCACAGAGGAGCACAGCCCTGCCCAGAGGTAAGGAAGTGAGCCATTTGTCCCACTGTACCACCACCCTCAGCTCAGAGGGGCAGAGGCCCCCAACACCAAGCAGCAGAGCTTTTCAGGAAGCCATACCAACATCCCTACTGCAGAGAAGCAGAATCCCGAGGAGTGCTGAGGAGGTGAGCCTTTTAGCCTGCCATATCACCACCCCCAGCACAGAGGAGCAGAGCCCCACTGGTCCCAGCAGCACACCACCACCACCACAACCACCCCCTTGAAATGAGAAGATACATAAACAAGTCTCAAAACCAGACTTCCCGATCACCTAAAGTGACACAAAAAGGAACTGAGATGGAACGATCTGATACTCAACCACCTGGACTCCCTGAACTGGCATCAAAACAGGATCTAGAAAAAATGAAATCAGAAATAATTTCTCAGATAACAGCAGAGATTGTGCCCATAGTGCAAGACATGATTAATAAATGTAGAGAGGACACAAATTGAAAAAATAGAGGAGCTGAGGAACATGATGCAATCCAAACATAGGAAACAAATGGAATCCATAAAACAGATGCAAACAGATTTCCAGGAGATTAAAAACTCCACTGAAACTCTATGCAGCAGAATGAGCCAATGTGAGGACAGAATTTCAGATATAGAAGATAAGATTGCAATTAGTGAACAGGAAAAGAAAATTTTCTTTCAAATAGTAGGGGACCATGAGAAAGCAATCCAGCAGCTGCCAGATGATGCAAGGAAGAATAACATAAGACTGATTGGAGTCAATGAAGAAACAGGAGAGAGTGCAGATGACACACTAAAAAAAACTGTTCACAGAAGTGATGGCAGAAAACTTCCCAAGCAAGGAAAAAGAACTTGACATATAGATAAGTGAGGCATATTGGACTCCAACTAGCATAGATCACAAAAAATCTACACATAGGCATATAATTGTTAAGATTCCACAAACCCAGCAGAAGAACAAACTTCTACAAGCATTTAGACAAAAGAAACAAATCACATACAAAGGAAAGCCCATCAGAATCACAGCACCCTTCTCAATGCAAACCCTCAAGGCAAGAAGGGTTGGTGTGATGTATTTCAAGCCCTAAAGGAAAAATCCTCCAACTCAGATTGATGTACCCTACAAAACTCTTTCAAAACTGATCGAGAAATAAGATACTTTCATGACAAAGAGCACCTTAAGAACTTCATGAATACCAAACCAGCACTCCAAAAAATGTTAAAAAATATCCTAGGAAAAGACAGCGAGGATCACAACCCCGGGAAGCCCAGCAGAATGACTCCATCAGGCATGATAAGAAATTAAATCCAAAGGGGGAGAATCCAATGAACAGAAAACGTCATGACAATGATAAGTCATTAAGTATCAGTTATAACCGTCAGTGTTAATATTCTCAACTCACTGATCAAAAGAAATAGACTGGCAGAATGGGTCAAGAAGCAAAATCCAACAATATGCTGCAAACAAGAAACACACTTTAATTCAAAATGAAACTTATAGACTGAAAGTTAAAGGGTGGAACACAATACTCCATGTGATGGGAACCCGAAAGAAAGCAGGAGTAGCTATCCTCTTTGCAGACCAAGTGGATTTCAAACCATCATTGATTAAGAGAGACAAAGAAGGACACTGCATCCTTGTAAAGGAAACAATCCAAGAGGAAGAGATGACAATCATAAACATATATGCACCAAACACTAGTTTGCTAAACTATATAAAACAAGTAACAACAGACATGAAAAATCATATAAGCACTAATACAATAGTAGTCAGGAATCTTAATACCCCACTGTCACAAATAGATAGATCAACTAGACAAAAAATAAGCCACAAAATACTATAACTCAATCGAACTCTTGAACAAATGAACTTAACAGATGTTTACAGACTGTTCCACCCTCACAAAATCAGAATACACATTATTTTCAGCTGCACACTGGTGGTTCTCCAAAATAGACCACATACTCACTCTTAGAACATGTTTAAGTAAGTGCAAAGGAATTGAAATTATCCCCTCTAAATGATCAGACCATAGTGTGATATTAATTGGAGATCAATAGCAAAAGAAACAAAAAATTCATAAACACGTGGAAGTTGAACAACACACTTTTAAATAACCAATGAGTCACAGAGGAAATTAAAGAAGAAAACAGATAGTTCCAACAATTAAATAACAATGCAAATACAATATATTGGAATCTATGGAACACAATGAAAGCAGTCTTATGAGGGAAATTCATAGCAGTGAATACTCATACTAGGAAAACAGAGAAGGCCCAACTAAACAACCTGATGCTGAACCTCAAGCTTCTAGAAAAAGAAGAGCAGGACAAATGTAAAGCTCACAGAAGGGAGGAAATTATAAAGATCTAAGCAGAAATCAATACAATGGAGACTAAGAGAACAACACAAAAAATCAATAAAGCCAAGAGTTGGTTCTTCGAAAGAATCAACAAAATTGACAAAACCTTAACCAACCTTATCAGAAAAAGGAAAGGAACGGTCCAAATCCATGCAATTAGGAATGAAAAGGATGAAATTACAATGAATCCAGCAGGATCATCAATACCTACTTGGAGAATCTATACACCAATAAGATTGAAAACACTGAAGAAATGGACAGATTTCTAGAAATGTATGAATTAACAAAGATGAACAAAGAACATCTAAAAATTCTCAATGACCCAATATCAATCAATGAAATTGAAAATATAATTAAAAACTTACCAAGTAAAAAAAGCCCAGGTCCTGATGTCTTCACTGCCAAATTTTATAAGACATTTAGAGAGGAACTACTGCCACTACTGTTTAAACTCTTCAATGAAATTGAAAGAGAAGCAATACTCCCAAATTCATTCCTGGAAGCAAGCATCACATTGATCCCCAAAGCAGAGAAACACCTAACTGAAAAAGAGAGCTTTAGGCCAATCTCACTAATGAACATAGAAGCAAAAATCCTTAAGAAGATACTGGCAAACAGAATGCAGAAGATCATCAAGAAGATCATACACCCTGATCAAGTGGGATTCATCCAAGGGATGCAGGGATGGTTCAAGATATGCAAATCAATTAATGTAATACACTATATCAATAGAGCCAAGGACAGAAACCATATGATTATCTCAATAGATGCAGAAAAAGCATTTGACAAAATCCAACATGCATTTACGAAAAAAAAATCCTACAAAAAATTGGAATAGATGGTCTTTACCTCAACCTGATAAAAGCCATCCACAAAAAACCAACAGCTAATATTGTACTAAATGGTCAAAAACTGAAATCCTTCACACTAAAATCAGGAACAAGATAAGGATGCCCACTATCACCACTCCTGTTCAATATAGTCTTAGAAATTTTAGCCAGGGCAATTACACAAGCAAAATAAATCAAAAGAATAAATACGGGAAATGAAGAAGTAAAATTGTCATTATTTGCAGATGACATGATACTCTATATAGAAGACCCCAAGAACACCACCAAAAGTCTTCTAGGCTTAACAACCAAATTGAGTCAAGTAGCTGGATACAAGGTCAACACACAAAAATCAATAGCTTTCCTCTACACAAACAGCAGACTCACTGAGAGAGAAATAGGGCAAACAATTCCTTTCACAATAGCATCCAAGAAACTGAAATACCTAGGCATCAACCTAACAAAAGAAATCAAAGACCTCTTGTCTGAAAACTATAGCACTCTGAAAAGAGAGATTGAAGATGATATCAGAAAATGGACAGACATCCTCTGCTCCTGGGTAGGGAGGATCAACATAGTGAAAATGGTCATACTTCCAAAACTGCTATATAGATTCAATTCAATCCTAATTGAGATCCCAGCAGCATACTTCAAGGACCTTGAGAAAACAATCCAAAAATTCATTTGGAACAAGAAGAGACTCAAAATACCAAAAGCAATTCTAGGTAACAGAGACTTGGCAGAGGGTATCACAATCCCCAACTTGAAATTATACTACAAAGCTACTGTGATAAAACAGCATGGTACTGGCAAAGAAACAGACCTGAGGACCAGTGGAACAGATCAGAAGATGCAGAAACAACTCCAAACACACTCAGCCACCTCATCTTTGTCAAAGGAGCCAAACACCCTCACTGGAGGAAAGATAGCTTCTTTAATAAATGGTACTGGAAAATTTGGGTTTCAACTTGTCAAAGATTAAAACTAGACCTATATCTCTCACCATGTACCAAACTAAAATAAAAATGGATTAAAGATCTAAATATTAAAACAGAAATGCTGAACCAGCTTGAATAGAGGTTAAGTAGAACTCTTGAAGACAGAAGACACTGGTGTAGGAAAAAATTTTATGAACCAAATCTCAGTTGCCTGTGAACTAGCATAAACAATCAACAAGTGGGATCTCTTCTTATTAAAAAGCTTCTGCCCACCAAGAAAAATCACCAACAGGGTGAAGAGAAAACCCACAATGTGGGAAAAAATTTCCACCTGCTGTTCCTCAGCCAAAAGTCTACTCTCTCAAATCTATAAAGAACTTAAAAAAATCAGACCTCCCCAATTTAAAGACCCAATCCGAAAATGGGCATCTGAAATGAACAGACATTTCTCAGACAAAGAAGTAGAAATAGCAAATAAACATATGAAAAAATGTTCAACATCACTGTTCATTTGAAAGATGCAAATGAAAACAATGCTGATATTCCACCTCATCCCAGAAAGAATGGCTGCTATCGTGAAATCAACCAATAACAAAGGCTGGTGGGGTTGTGGGGAGAAAGGATCCCTTCTCCATTGTTGGTGGGAGTGCAGACTGGTGCAACCACTGGAAATCAGTATGGAGATACCTCAAAGAACTAGGACTGGAAGTCCCATTTGACCCAGCTATTCCCCTGCTGGGTATCTTCCCCCAAAGAATTTAATGAATCATACCACAGTGATATATGTGCACCCATGTTCATAGCAGCACAGTTTGTAATAGCTAAAACTTGGAAGCAGCCCAATTGCCCATCAACTGGAGACTGGATAAAGAAAATGTGGTTTTTTAATAAAATGAAATACTACTCAGCCATAAAAAGTGGGAAACTAGAGACATTTATAGTTAAATGGATTCATATTGAGGTGATACTCCTAAGTGAAATAAATATGACACATGTGTAAATACTTAGTAGTTTCTCTACTGTGAGAAACTGAAAGTGTAAATAAGGACCAAAAGGTATAATAGATAATGTGAAATAGGAAGAAAAGGGGCAAAGGGGAAGGGGAAGTGGGAGGGGTATGGGAAAGGAAAGAAGGGAATGGAATTAATATGTGAAGATGAAAAAATGGAAACAAAGTCTTTGTAAATAGTGAGGGATGGAGGGGTTGAAGGGAGGGCAGGGGAAGGGGGAAAAATAAGAACCAAGAGAGATTATGTAAAGGTGCAAACTTCCAATGATGTATGTCATTATATTATATACCTAAATTGTACCAATAAAATTAATTTTAAAAACTACAAGATGACTTTGATTAAGTCAGCACAGAAATATGATGCTCTTGAAGGGACCTGACACTAGACTGTATATTTAGGCTAAAGTCCTATAAGATGGAAAATCACCTGTAGAACTTGTTATCAGAGCCACCAGGAAGACTTGGCCACCCTCCACTTCAGCTTTGGGACTCATTACATCTCCCCACAAAAGTAGTCAGGCAGAGCAGCACCCAGGAGCCCTCCACTGTGGAAACCCTAGAGGCTGGAGATGTGTCTCCATTCAACCCAAATCTTCACCTGACATCTATAGGGGGAATTTTTTTCTTTTTGTTTTTTTGAGACAGGCTCTTATATGTAATCCAGGCTAGTCTTGAGCTTGCTATATATCCCAGGCTGGCCTCAAACTCACAATCCTCCTGCCTGAACCTTCCAACTGCTGAGATGGTAGGTATGTGCCACCACACTCGGCACATAGAGGGAATTTTCAAAGTGTTCCCAACATGCCACCCCCAGCATCATTCCATTCAGCTCTGAGAAGTTTTTGCTAGGATGGGCTAGCCCTGCCCACCTCCATGATCTTGGGGACCTCTGAGTGGTAGCCAGACAGACCCAGCATATGCAGGGCTTCAGTCGGTTTAAAGGGCCAGACTCTGGACCTTGGTCCCACCTCTGAGCCTGGGATACCCTCTTCTAGCCCAGCTCTCAGATGTCAGTCCTCTGAAGTCTAGGCTGCCCTGGGAACTCCAGCACTCATCCCAGTAGGAATATCATGCCCTCTCCAAGTCTTGGTGCCTTTATTTCTGAAGCTGTGGGGCACGTTTCTTGGTTAGGGTCAGAACCAGACAGACCAGGACCACTAGAAATCTATAAGCTTCCAACCCTACTGATTCCACCTTAGTGTGAGAGGCAAAGGTCTCAGTCACCAACCAGATACAGAAAAGCGCTGAAGTCATCATCGGTGGCATCATGAGCACACAAACTACAATAGACTCACACCACACACACAAATATTCACATACTATCTTATACTCACATACACACTCACTCATTGTCTCACACTGACACACATTCGCATCATACTGACATTTGTACTCCCACACAATTCACACACATCTATTTGCACATTTAGATGCTCAATTCATACTCAGGTACTCATGCCCACACTCACACGCTCATGCTTTCCCACACACACACATTTACATACTTTCAGGCACCCTCACATTTGTAGTCCCACACTCACATTGGCACACTCTCCATATCTACAAAATCACATTTGTACTGGCACATGCACTCACATTTATACCATCATATACACACATACAAGGGTGGCACCAGATCTCTCTCCAGCACAGAGAACAGCACAGACCAAGCTTCCTGTCAGGCAGCCCATACTGCGGAGGGCCTTGGGTGGGAGTGGAATCCCCCAGAATGGAATCTCCTGCCTGTTAGATCAGATGCAAAGTCCCCAGCAAGTGAACATCACAGAGGTGCAGCCTGCTCAAAGCTGTGCATTGTCCAGCTGCCTTCTGGCAGTTAGGCAACCTCCTACTTCATTTGCCCACCTAGAAATTAGAAACTTGGCCTGTCCCTATGCAGATGCCCGGCTTTTGTAAAGTACAGAAGGGATAGCTTCAGGATTTGCACCAAGAGCTGTGCGTCAGAATCCCGACCCTATGGCTTGGCTTTGTTGGATACTGTGACCCCACTGGGCCAAAATAGATTAAAAACTGATCCAACGATCAAAAGCAATAGCTGCCCACAGTCCTCTCCATTCCCAGTTGTTATGCTGTGTAATTGAAATCTTGGCAGTAGAGTGAGGCCAGGGTCAGGCATTGCCCTTGTACCCAGGGGCAGGGTCAACATCTCTGTGCTTCCAAATGGCAATTGCACTATGAGAACAAGAGCCTCAGAGTCACTCAGCAGTAATTTTAATTCTATGACCTTCTCCTGAGGGCTCACAGCTGAACACAGATATGCAGTATGCACCACAAACACACCACGGCATATGATTTGAAGGTCAGATTCCCTGGAAACAAATCAAATATCCAAAAGTAAAAAGGAAATGCTGGGAATCAATTATAGTACCAATAGTAAGGCAAGGTATTATGTGACCATTAAAAATAACGATCAAGGAAGAATATAAATTTGTTTAAAAAATGCCTTCAATAGAATATTGAAAGAAAAAATTACAATTCAGACATGTGTGCCTACCCATATGGCAAAAAGTCTCCATCCCTGGCCACACAAGAAGCTCAGCCTACAGGAAAGTGGAAGAGAAACAGGTAACTGTAATGTAGTGATAAGTAGCAGATGGAGAAAATCACATAGCCCAGATGGTGCTGACCACCCAGCACCAATGATGCTTGCAGAGCACCCAAGAATAAGCTAATGGTGCTCACCTTGCAGGGGATGTTTTTGGCATGAATTAAAATTATGAGCTGCATACATTGCCTTTCAAACACTCCTAACACAACAAACCCAGAAAATAGAATTGAGCAAACAATACTGTACTGTGTGTAGCTGGGAAGATGGGACAAGAAAAACCACTCTGGTTACAACTTAAGGCTTTGACAGGGGACAAAATCTGCCAGAGCTTCTCTTGTCTGCATGAGGTGAGTTGGTAGGGCAGCAAGAAGCCAACCATGAAGAAGGGACATGAGGAAGTGAGAGATGAAAATGTGTATGAAAGGAAAAACAGGCTGCCCAAGGCAGCAGCAACAGCCCCATTAGGCCCAGGAAGGAGAAGGCTCTTTGCAGGCAAAGGAAGAAGGACTTAGTTTGGGGCAAGAACAGAAAACATACTTCCAGGACTGGGTATTTAGCTCAGTGGCACCATGCCTGCCTCGCAAGTGCAAGGTTGTGAGTTTGATCCCTGGTACCAAAAAATTAAAATTAAAAAAAAAAAGAAAACACACTTCCAAGAACAACAGCTGGTATGTCAATGATCTCATGATCCTCAAGAGACAAAGGCACATCCTCAAAGATACAGTAAAAACTATATCAGACTACTGTAGCTGGCTGCCCAAGATTAAAATACTTAAATTCACATAAATCAATGGAGGAAAAGCAATAGCTGTGATTTGGGTCAGCTTTGACGTTCACTTATTTGAATAAATCCAGAATCCTGGAGCATTCTCCAAAGGAAGATAGGCCTCAGGGAATCTTTTCTATTTGAAAATTCTGCCCCTGAATTTCCCAGGCAACCTCACAGCAAGACACATTGATGGGTTTAGGGCTACAGCCACATTCCCTGGACCTACAGTTTCATTCAGCAAACATTTCTAAACTCCTAGTAACTGCCAGGAAACTTTTACACAATTATCTTAAATTACACTCATATTAGTTTCCTAAGGCTGCCATAACAAAGTACTAACCACCGGCGGCTTAAATAGCAGAATCCAATCGTCACTTCTGAAGGTCAAAAGCTATTGCAGGGATGGTTTCTTCTTCGGGCCATAGAGAAAGGACATGTTGTAGGCCTCTTTTTTTGGTTTGTGGATGGCTATCTTCATGTGCCTATGGCCCTTTCCCTCTCTGTGTGTGTCTCCAATTTTTTTATTAAGACATCAGCCCTATGGGATTAGAACCCACCCTAAGACCCTCACTTTAACCTTTGTTGGGTCCAGATAAGGTCAGGGACTAAAGTGCTGGGGTTTAGGACTTCAACATATGAATCTGGGGAAGACACAATTAAACCCATAACAATGCTGGTGATTAATCTACAAGGTCCTCATTTTACAGGTCCAGAAAACTGAGGCCCAGATCATTTTCCTGCTGATGAGCCAGAATCTGAACCTCAGTCTGATTAATTCTAAAGCCTTTGCCATTTCCAGCAGGTGAAGGCAGAAAATAGTGACAAGTGCGGCATGAAGGCAAAAAGAAGATGTGAAGGTGCTGGGTAACAAGACACAAAGTTGGACCTTTGGAGAAGGTGAAAATGAACAGAAAGAAGCTCAGGCTGGTCTCAAACTCATGACCCAGCATGGTCGTGGAGACTACCCTGAGCAAGCTGCAAATTTATAAATTGGCTTTTCATGCTAAAAGTCTGAGTCTGCCTATTAACCCACAATGGCTTGCCTGAAGAGCCAGCTGCTAGAGTGTGGAAACAGAGCAACTCCCCACGCCACTGGTCATAGTGGAGGTCTCAATAATCCATGATGCTGTGACATCTTGGATGGCAAGACAATAGTGAAGCTAAAGGCAGCATGACTCATTCAGAAAACTCCTATGGAGGTAAAAATTAGTCCATGGGAAAAAACAAATTTCTCCTTAATATATGAGCTGTTCTTGCTAGAATGTTTTGTTCCCTTGTTGATAGGACCCTGCTCACATCAGTGCTCTCCACTTCACTGTTCCCTGCACTCCCCCTTACCCTTTCTAGAAGCTGTATGTTCAATAAACAGTGGCAAACTCCAGGAGACAGTGTCTTAGCCAGGTAAGAGCTTTGACCATCCTAGGCCCCCCATTTATGCATTAAGATCTTGTCTCATCTTTTATAATCCTGCTCCCATACCATTGGTCAGGTGATTGGGAGTTTGAGCAGCTTCAAATAGCATGGAACCGATGCTGGGACTTCATTGAGAACATTCCTCTGAATAACTAACAATTCCCAGTGCAGGAGGGCGAGAACTATTACCACTACCACCCCATGCTAGTCACCCCTCTCCATCTCCCTGCTCATCAGAGGAATTTGTTCACCTTCACTTCACTGTTAAAAGAAGAGGTTCCCTAAATGGTGATCTCAGCAGTTATTTGGAGGTGAATGATTTCTTCATGATTTTATTAGGTGTTGAGTTACTTAGGAAACTAGTCATCTCCCTCCATGCCTATGGTCTGCAAAATAGAGAAGATACAATCCTCTGACAGCTTGGGACCAGGAGAAATTCTCCCCCTCATGATTGGTATGCAGGGTTAGGACATCTACTCCCCCAAGAGCCTGGGTCCACCTTTGGCCTGTACTCCAAATGACTTTCTCAGTACCCTCAGCACAAGGTGAGGCCCGCTGTTACCTTTCATCAACCAAGGAATGCCCAGCAGCACAGGGATCATATAATTTGTCCCCTAAACTGAACCTGTGTGAAAATCCAGGCAGGTGTGTTAATAATTACTCAGGACAACAGGCACCCACCATGTTCTCTCAGCAAACCAAGACTGTCTGCTACTCTACCTAGTGTGCACCTACTGGTGAGTCTCTTGGGGCCACCTCCTTCTCTAATAGATTGTTGCTCTGGGCAGTGGAAGGACTCAGTTCCCTGGTTCAGCTGTGGACTGAGAGGCCATGAAAGGGATAAGACAGTTTTCTATGTTTGCCATGAGAGGAGAGGGGTTTCCAGGGGTCCTCTCAGGGTTTATCTTTGGGAAGCTTAGACATAGAAAGATACTGCCATTCTACTGACTTTCTGAAAGGGCAGAATGGAAACCAGATCCCCAGGGGCTCCACACACACAGGCCCTGGCCTCCATGTTGGTAAGTCCTCAAGATGCTCTTCTGCCCAGGGACTGGCTATCAGCAGGCCCTACCCTTAGAACTCTGGACCAAAGATGACTGCCTTTGCATGACACTCAGTGTCATCCCAGCTTAGGGACTCATGCATATGTGGTCTGAATGGACACTTGCTTAACCTCTTCTCCACAAGTAAAAAATACTCCCCTACTGATCTCTGTCAGAGGGACTCTTGAAGGGGGATCTCCAGCAGGCAGGATGCAGCTTACCAGGGGAAAGGGTGGAGACAAGAGAAAAAGAGCAGAGAGGGCAGGGCAAGCAGGGGTCCTCTGAAGCCATCAGGGGCAAAGGTGGTGTCAGGGTGGCCCAGGTCTCCCTCTCCCAGTGGCCATGTGTAGAGTAGCCTCACAGCGGTTCTTCTGAGTGATGTCCAGACCCCATCTGACACATCCTCTTTGAGGAGGGGAATCTTCTCCTGTGAAGCTGTCTCCTGACATGATTTTGAGCATCCAAGACTAAGAGAATTGGAAAGAAGCAAATTTGTCACTTCAAGATTGACACCTGGAAAGGCAAGTTCTCACTGTGGACACAAAGAACAGCTCAGCACACAGTGAGCTTCCTCCAGACAGTGAACTCCACTCTGGCAAGTGAAGAACTTCTTAAATTAAATACCCTTCACCTTCTCCTATTCACTTCCTCCTCATTCTCATCAGGCAGGAGTGAGAGATCGTAAATCTTTCCACCCATTTATCATCACCACCCACAGCTGGACATTTCTCATACTTCTTTGCACTGTATTGCAGACACATTCTTGACTGAAGAGAGACTGTTAATCATCTGAGTTTTATTTCTCCAAAGATTCCCAACATCTTGATGTCAATAATTATAACTTGGTCATTGTGGCCTGCTCTACAACTTCCCTTCCCAGTGTCCTGTTCCCAATGAGTGAGGTCCAGGAATTCAAATGGGAGAACAGCAAATAATGTATGAGATGACCCTGCCATGATTCTGATAGAACAGTATGATGAGAACAGGTGAGCTTAAAATCATGAAAAGGACAGACACATTTCAAGGACTCCTGTATAAAAACAACAATGGCTATCACTTACCACCTATCAAACTGTCAAAGATTTAAAAGTATGCCACCAGAGGGACTGTAAATTGAATCTACACAGTGCAGGCCAGTGAAGCAATAGGAATCTAAATCTAAAATGGGTCTGCTCTTTTTCTCTGCCATTTCTTTCCTGGGAACTTGTTTCAAGCAGACAATTAGCCAACTGTGCAAGAATATATATTCAAGTCACAGTGAAACAAACTAAATCTCCATGATTGTGTGGTTGATTTCATCTGTGAAGACACATGGATGGATTCTATGCAGCCATTGTGAAGAAAGTTAGTATTACCAACACTCATTCCCATAGGTTAATGGCATTGCCAAATGAAGACAGATTATAGCCATACCACGTCATCTGGCTTCTGTAAAATTGTGTGTGTCTGTGTGTGTGTACATACAAAAATGTGCATCCCTGTTTATTTAGAAGAAGTTCAAATAGTGGCTCCTATAGAGCAAGGGCTATGGAAGTAGATTTTTACTTTTTATTATGTATTGCATTTTTTTGGTACCAGGGATCGAACTCAGGACCTTGTGCTTGCGAGGCAGGCACAGTGCCACTGAGCTAAATCCTCAGCCCTATTTACTGCATTTTGTGGTTAAAAACATCAGTATGGATTCTCTTTATGATCAGAAAAAAGTTTTTCACTTCAAAAATATTCAGAATAGCATCCTTATTTT
This sequence comes from Heterocephalus glaber, assembly GCF_053883595.1. Lineage (NCBI taxonomy): Eukaryota > Metazoa > Chordata > Mammalia > Rodentia > Bathyergidae > Heterocephalus > Heterocephalus glaber. Next base: position 54,669,701 of record NW_028258320.1, read on the forward strand.
TCAGAACTTCAGCTTTATCTAGGAGCTGACACTATATTTATAGAACACTGTGATGGATGATTTTGGGTCAAGTTGTGTACCCAGATATTGGGTCAAATAGAAGTCCAGATCACTGTGGATGTATTTGTTAGATAAGATTAACACTGAAGTCAGTGCTTTGAGTAAAGCAGATTTCCCTCAATAATTGTGTGGGCTGCATCCAATCAATAAAAGGCTGTAAGAAAAAAATCTGAAATACCCTGAAGAAGAGCAACAAAAATGGAAATTAGAGGCGTCTCTGGATGGTACAGAGAATTAGTAGACATCATAGCCTGGTGGATGCTGCTGCTGCTGCTGTGTGTGTGTGTGTGTGTGTGTGTGTGTGTGTGTGTGTGTGTGTGTGTTTAGGAAATGTGGTGAGGAAAACTACTTCAGAATGCAAATCCCATGGAATTGACAATAAATGGAAACCTTTTTGATGAAAAGGTCAAAGGCCACTCATTTTACAAATGATGCTAGTGTTCATCCAGTGATTCTCCTGGGAACGGTCATCACAGCAAGGGCACTGGTCCCTCCCTTCACAGCTGCTTAGGGAAGGAGTGTCTAATGCCTCAAGTCAAAACTACTGCTCTAGCATATCCTTCCCTGCCCCATGGAAACCAATTTCTCAATCACTCCACCTGTCAAGCAGGGCCAGCCCAGCGAGCTCCTGCCTTGACAGATCATAAAGGACATGGCAGCAAGTTCTGAAACTAAAGGTCATAACACTTGATTACAAGGATTTTTTAAACCCGAAGTTAAAGACCTACTTGCTTTCAGCAAAGAGAAGCTGGCAAGCTCTCACTGCCCATCCACCTGCCCACCTGCCCATTTATCTCCTGGGTCAGACAGGGACATTCAAGACTTCATGGTGGGAATGGTGTGGCTTTATTTCCTTTCTCATGTGTGGGGACTAGAAACCTGGTGACCTGGGGAAAGGCAATAAAGCCTCTGGGATCAAGGGCAAGTGGACCTTGTGCATCCCCTGTACTAAAAAAAAGTACTGGAGCATGAGGACAGTTACTGCTTGAGCATGCAGGCTCTGGAGTCCTGCTTCAGAGAGAGAACAGAGTTCAAGGCCCAGACCCTGACAACCCACTGGAACACACACCTTTTGGAGAGCACTTCTCAGAGCTACTTTATACATACATTTCTTAAGTCATTCACTGAGCTCCTACTGTATGCACACCTGTAAGGGGAAACAGTTTAACACTCACTTGGAAGGAAGATTTTAGCAGCATCTCTACTTCTCAGAGAAGTGAAAAAACAGATGGTGGGAGCTGGCCCTAGTGCCTATGCTCCTTCCTTACTGCAGATGGGGGAAGGTTGGAAGGCACTTGTGACCTCACACCTAGGGATGATCATCAAATGAATAAAAGCACATGTTCACACACCAAAAATACCCTTTAGAGGTAAATGATTTCTTAGTCTCTTAATCTAAAAGGCTGGCCAGAGGGAATGGGAAGCCAGTATTTAATGGGGACAGTTTTAGTTTGAGAAGATGAAAAAGTTCTGGAGATGAATGATGGAGATGGATTTAGAGCAGTGTGTGTATGCATATTGCCATTAGCCGAACATTTAGAAAATGTGAAGATCATGAATTTACTGTTGCATGTATTTTACCACCATAAAATAAAAGATGAATAACTCTGAATCCTAGGTCCCATGACTAGTAAAATGACATCAATTCCATGTGCAAGCACCCACTGAATGACAGTAGGAATCCTGTTGGGGATCCAGGGGACAGAGGAAAACCAGCTGAGGAACAGATGATATAAGGATGCCATCTGGGGAGCGAGGAGACAGAAGGACACAGCTGGGGAGCCAGGGCACAGAGGGACCCCCAGAACACCATGGAAGAACAAACACATTTTCTTTTGAAATAATCATCAAAATAATATAAGACCCACTGCTGTAACTAAAGGAGGATAGAAAGGAAGGTGCCATCCTGTAACATGTGACAGATTGATATTTATTAGAATAACAATGCAGGTGGATGGTTCATATCTGCGGCATGAATTTGTATTTAGCCAGCATGTATATTCTATAAGGCTGACCAAGTTCACAGATCACAATAAGGCGTCTTATGGAATTTAATGACAATTGAAAAGTAAATATTTGTGCATGACACATTTGATGACTTCCATGCTCTCTTCTCCATTACACCTTGAGAATCACACCAGCTAAGAGAAACAGCACAGTATGAAGTGAGGGTACATTGACCACAGCCTGGGAGTGAAATAGGCTGGGAGCTACCACAGGCCAGTTCTGAGATGTAAGAGCCCCTCCTTCTATCAAGGACAGAAAAAGAGAGTGAAAAAGAAGCATTTCAATGGCCCCACTGGTGTCCTAGAAGAAGAGATTTAGACACATGCAGACACCCCAGGATGCATACGTTCAGAGAAAAGACCCCGTGAGGACCCAGGGAAAGCACTATCTGTATGCCAAGCTGAGAGGCCTCAGAAGGAAACAACACTGCCACACTTTCAACTGTGACAAGTTATATTTCTGTTGCCTAAAGCCCCCAGCCCCTGTACTTTTTTATAGCAGCCCTGCCAGAATAATCCTGCACATGGTTGTTACCTTTTATCCATTACAACATCTCACATTTCCTAGGCTTGTCTGAGACAAAGGTGAGCAGTTCCCCTATTTCTGCATGATCACTCAGTCAGAAACAAAGCACAGACGCTCAGGCCTCAATTTCTCACCTCTGGAGAAGAAAGCATACACCCTATGAAGTTCACAGTCCCTCACATTTAGAAAACGAGGTGGCTTTGCCATGCACTGCTTGCATACACCCTTCTAATGTTTAAAACCAGCCCCAGGACAGGATTCCTGTGGTCACAGCCACCTTTCCAGTAAGTGTGACAGGGGAAACCTGGCCAGATCTACTGTTCAGCTTCCCTGCAAAGACCTTTTGAGATCCATGGCCCTCACTAGTCTTCCAGAGGTGCTGGACCTGCAGAAAATGTCAGAAGAAAGTGCCCAGTGTGCCTGAACCCAGCCATATCCCCCATAGGCTGGAGGACTCCTCTACTCATCACACCCAAACCAGTATGTGCCTCACAGAGCTTCTGTTGCCCCATTGGAAACCACACAGCATGCACAAAATGACAAGAGCAATGTGTTTTATTCAGGGCCCAGCCTGCAGCAAAGGCTCTGCACCAGCCTCCCCTGCCCCTGCCTCCCATTCAATCTCTGAGGTGATCCCAGCTAAGCCCTCTGGAGTGAGCATTGTGCCCTTTGCAGCTTGCCTAGGCAGCAAAGAGGGAGGAGAGCCCATTTGTGAAAGCCACCATCCCCTTTCGATAAGCCTGTGGTTAATGGTCCCATGCCTTTCCTGAATGCCTCTCAGCATGCTCCCCCAAGGTGGTACCTTCAGCCTGGGGATTCCAGCTTCAGGAAAAGCATGTCTGTAAAAAGCACTGATTGTCAGAGCCAACCATTGTTAGAGAGGAATCCAAACTCTCATCATGCAGACATGACTGCGCTTAGCCAACCAGGGCTGCTGATATGAGGACATTCCAATGCGTCACCTTATTCCATATAAGATGCAATGCCATCATGCAGTAATCAGGATTTCTTTAAGCACAATCTTTTTCTCATAAGCTCAGCTGATGACCTTCCCATTATTGCCTTTCAGAGAAAAGATTTAGAATAGTAGAAAATACTATGAGAAAGAATATTAGGTTTAGATTGACCATAACAAAATTATTATAAGGACCAAGCTATCTGGTTTATATTGTATCGTTAACTACACATTCTCCCAACATGCTGCTCAGTCAACCAGCAAAGCAAGTGTTCACTGTAGAATTCAATCTTGGTGAGCAATAAACTCAGTGTTTTGCATAAATAGATTGCAGAAACTCTGTTTATTGTGATTTCCACATATATGGAATGGAGAACAGTGTTGCAGAGCATTTCTCCTTCTCAGGGAGGTCTGAGCATCAGAGATGTAAATCATATCCATTCAAGTCAACGCAGGTGGGACCAGCTGAGCATAAAGCCGCAAAGTGAACTTTTATAACATAAGGCTGAGACACCCCCTGTGTGTTTCAGCAGCACATCCAGATTGCTAACCTCCTCTGTAACCTGACCCAGTGATCTCTCAGGTGGCAAGTGTAATATCACAACTGACAACACCTTGCTGAAAAGCAGAGGCCACTTCATTCAAAGATGGAGACATAGATGCAGATGCCTCAAACTCAGATGCCTCAAACTCAGATGCTCATACCTGCCTCCTCTGACCCATCCAGCCCCTTCTAAAGGTCATCCTCAGTGACCTCCAGAGGTCATATGGCAGCCAGGGTCCCAAGCAACTCTTGCCCAGCCTGTTTCTGAGGGCCTGTCTCATTATCTCTTGTTACCTGTGGATTCCTGACCAAGCACACAGCAGCTGCTTTAGTGACCAGTATCAGTCAACACAGAATGGGCTTCTCTGGCATCTGGAAAACTTACTACAAATTTAGTGGCTTAAAGCAACCAAAATTTACCCTCTTACTGTTTTGGAGCTCAGAAATCCTAAAATTCAAGCCTCAGCAGGGCTGGTTCCTTCTATAGGCTTCAGGGAAAAGTTCATTTTCTATGTTCCTTTTCTCACGGATCCTTCCTCAGATCATCTGACCTCGCCTGGTCACTGGACACTGACTTTGCTGCCATCCTCTTATAAGTACCCTTGTGATTCCATTGGAACTCCCCAAATAATCCAGGATGACCACACCACCTCAAGATCCTTAACCACATGTGTGAAGTATTTTCTGCTATGTCAGGTGACATAGTCACAGACTTTGAGAATCAGGATGTGGAAGTTTTAAGGATCAGGACATGGACATCCTTGGAAGCTATTATTGTGTTTATCACAGTAAACTGATTTCTTAGTCTGTGATACAAGGTAGTTTGTGAACATGTTGATTATTTATCCTAGGGTGACCTTTTATTAGAAGTGTATTAACTGTGGGCCGGGGATTTAGCTCAGTGGTTCCGGGGCCTACCTTGCAAGCACAAGGTCCCGAGTTCAATCCCCAGTACCAAAAAAAAGAAGAAAGAAATGTATTAGTTGTGAATGCAGAAATAAGCCTTAGTGGGGGAAGAGATTACCTTCCATTTCTAATTCTTTTGAGGATTTTTTTTGCATGAATAGGTGTTGAATTTTTGTCAAAAGCCTTCTATTCATCATCATTGGCTGATTTATTTTCTGTAGCAAAGTAGTGAAAATTATAAAGTTCCTCGGTACATGAGTTTAGCTGAATCAGTTTCTAAATGTGGTGACTTTACTGCCATAGAGTTCAATGTATTTTCTAAATTCTTCTTAATGTGGCAGTCATTTTGATGAGGTATTCCCAGTTCATTTATACCACAAATATGAGTAATCACTTGAAATCAAGTTTTAGGTTTGTTCCTCAAAGTCCTGGGTTGACAGGAAAATTCCCCATCTTCCTATGCTCCAGCATTCTTCCATGGAAGTACTACAGTACTTTCTAGTCTGAGAGCCTTTCTGGACCTTTCTCTCCATCCATGGTGTCACTGGCCTGCCTTGTATGTTAAGAGAAAGAATCCCTCTGTCATTTGTTCCCTGTATTCGAGCCCAGGAAAAGCAGACTGTGACTCCCACCACTGGCCCCAAGTGGGTAAGTACATCTTGGTGGATTCGAAGCATGTCTCAGATGTACACCCTTTAAGTCCCAGCTAATTGACTCCTTGCACATGGAGCACTTTAAACATCATATGCTCCTGGCTACAGGTGTCTTTTTTTATGCACAGACTACACACAGCCTCAGTTATGTTTCTTCTTCTCAGCTACCAAAGAGGACTACAGCATGGAACTGAATGGCACTAGATCCCAACTCATTTGTCCTCATTTATTACTTATGGAAGTGTATACATTCCAGCCATATGTAAAGGAATTAAATCATCACAGGTGGGTTTCAGACACTCCCCCACAATTCAAGCCCATTGTGAGAAGGTCCGCACCTGCATCACTTTGTTTGGAGCCAGGACAGTGTACCAGATACTAGGGATGAGCAGACCAGAGATAAGGAGGCTGGGAAAGCATTTACTGAGCACCTTCAGGGTGGACTCTGAGCAGGCCAGGAGGCAGAGTGAGGCCCTGGCTTCACCAGTCTCAGGAGCCTGGGTTCTTGAGCCTGGCTCCCTAAACCTCACCCAGCACAGACTCACCTGAAGTGAGTTGTATCAAAATAATACCTTTATTTTCTGCAGCACCATAAGATGAGCTTGGAGCAGAGTGTGACCACTTGGCCTATGAGGGTATCAGGCCCTCCTTGGTGGGCAGCTCTGGATCTTTCTCCTCAAAGACACATAGGGCTTTGGGTCTGGCCTGTGGGAGGTCAGGTCTACAGTGGCAGTCTACCATCTACATGCCCATGCCATCCCTTCCCACCCGTCCCCATCACCCTGGGACCCAATTTTGTCTTGGCTATGCCACCTGCAGGAGGAATTGCCTTCTTCACAGACCACTTGGAGGACTCCCAGAACCCTCACCTGTCCAGGAGCTGTCTCAGTTCCCTTCCACTGGATTCAAGGACTCCCCATCTCTCATGGACCAGCCCCTTCTTCTTGCATGCTTTGGGTCTATACCCCATGCTTTTCCAGTTCATTCTTTAGCCTGATCCAGAAGGGTAGTTAGGAGGGTGGGATGGGGAAAGAAAAAACAGAAGGGGTACCGAAGGGAAAAGAGTGTGTGAAGATACAGAGCCCTCCTGGCCTCACCTTCCTTAAGCAGCTGTTCCTTGTTGCTGTCCAAGTCACAAATCTCCCTCGAGAGCTGCTCCCACCTCTGAGGTGGCAGAAAGAAGACCTGTCCACACCTCCTGGCTTCTCTGTGCCCCTGAGCAGCCTGCCTGGACCCGGATCCTGCCATTTACGCCCTCACCACATCTTACATCTTTACAGCCCCTCCATTCATATCAGCCATTTCTCTCTCTCTCCTTAGAAACAGGCTCTGGGGAAAGTATCACCAAGAAAGAAACCTCCAAACCTCTAATTCTGGGCTGCATATCTGGAGATTTGGTTACCAGCACAACACTGCAGCTCCTCCCTCCTCGTTGCCTCTGTGTCCTCCTCATTGACCCCTTCCTTCCTGACTTTCATCTCTGGTGCCTTCTCCATTGTCTGGAATCTCTTGAAGGCAAATACTGGTTCCAGATTCCCCACTGTCTCCCCTGTATCTGTGATGATCCATGGATGACTCCACCTTGATTCCATTAGGGATCCTCCTGACCACTGAATGGACACAGGAAAGCAGCATGGATGAGTGGACAGGATCAACAATGAGGACATGGGGGCTCAAGGATGGTGACAAGGGATTAGATTCCAGGCAAGGATGACAGTAATGGTAGGACTACCAAGGCTTGCACAGAACAAGACATAGCAAGTAAGATGTACAGATGGGAAGCATGGTTTTGAGTGATTCACATGAAATTCCCAGAGATCCTTGTGCTGGTCTATCAGAGCCTCCAGCGGTTCCTCAAAATCCAACCTAGGAGTCAACCACGCAGACATGAGGGCCATGGACTAAGATGGCACAGCCAGATCCAGGGCAGGGGTCTTTATACACAGCCATGTGTATGGCTTTGCCATGCCCTCTGCTCCAGGGGGATCACCTTCGCTGTATTGGCCTATGAGCTCTGTTTAGACAGCAACTCTAATCCATCACTGATGTCACCCCACTTATGGCCCCATCAAAGTGGGATAAAAATGGCAGCTTTCAGAAAAGTGACTTCTGAATGCTCTTTTTGATTGGTAAAAAAAGTTTCATATTTCTGGACATCTATCAATTTAATCAAGCAAATTATAATCTCAAATCTATCAATTGAATAAATTTTAAAATATCTTTCTTACAAATGATTGTTATTCTTTCCAATCATCCTTCAAAATATGTGGCAAACTAGAATTACAATATAAAGATGATTTATACCAGACAAAGATGATTTTGATCTTTGATTATAAAGGTGCCTGCCACTCTGCCCTTTCACTATTCATTGCTCCTGCTCAGTGTGAACTTTTCTGAAAAAAACATTTAGCTGATTCTTATGGATCGCCACCCAGTGTATTGCCTGTCCTGCTGGATGCTAGGAGACAACCACCTAAGCGCCCTCCCTCTAACAGATGACTGCAGACAGCAAACAGCCTAGCCTAGCCATCCTTGAAGGCCAAAGAACACATTGACTATAAATTAATATATTTTGTTTCTCTTTACCAAATCTTAATAAAATCAATTAACAACACTTCCCTTCCATAAAATCAGGTATGTTTTGAGAGCCTTATGCTTGAATGAAGAAGCTTTTACTCCTGAGACCAACCTGCAGAGTTTTTCTCTAAAGCCTGTCATTGATCCAAAGAAACTGGGCGCTGCCCCAGCGTCAAGTGGGTGTTTGAATATTCCTTAGACTTTCAAGTTCTATTTTATGCCAAGATAAAAATAAAAACAAACAAATAGCTAGTAGAATAATTAATTTTTTGAAAGCCTTTATACCATTGGTAGTCAGAACAACTAGTTTTAAAAAGGCATATTTCCTTAATTTTATCAGATTGAGCACAGAGATACTCTTTAGATTAAATAACTAATTTTGTAAACAAATTCAGTACTGTTTATAACAAAACTGGTCAAGAACTGTCGTTGGTTTCTCTTGAGGGAAACCAGAGACCCCGGAAAGCACCAACTTTTAAAGAAAGAAAAGGAGACAGCCTGGGGGATGAACAACAATTTAATTCCTCTGGCACTATTCAACAATCACAAAGGAAAGAAGCAAGGCTTTTATACATGTAGGAAAGCAGCTTAGTTATTCTGGCTATTGTCTTTCTGATTTTAACCTCTGATGATAACCAGTGACTTTAAGTGACTCATAAAAGCTACAGGAGAATTCACAAGTCCCCTGTTTCCATTCACCAATCCCGTACATCAAAGAGCACACCGCAGCCCTCTTATCAGATAGTATCAAGAGCAGGACGACTTTAGCCAAAAATCAAGCCCAACGGCCCACCATAAATATCACAGATGTGCGTAGTGAGTCATATCTCTCTTACCACCTGTAGAGTCGTTGGGTCGCGATCCTCTGATCCCAGAAAACGGCAAATAGGAAAACTAGGAAAACCTGTTTTTCTCCTGTGAGACTTTTACAAGGTCTCAAAGTTTTCTGGCGTTCTTTTAACAGACTTGTGGAATTTCCCAGAAACGACTTAATTCTCTCAGTTAACAAACTTCTTGTGATCTATTCTTACAACTAGATAGCTGAATTCTACCATTTCCCACAATTTTCCCTTTTCTATTTTATTTAGGCTAAATTTTTTATTCTAATGTCAAGAAGATCAAGAGACAGGATCTTGACAGGCCAGGAAGGGAGACGTCTTATGTCGGCTCAATTTGATGTCTGGTCCTTCTACAATTTTATAAAACAGTAAGAGATATAGTAAAAGAGGAAATAATATTGAAAAAAAATCATCTTTAAATTTATCAATCATTGTATAAAGGGGACAGAGATGGTTTCTGTTTTTGTTTTAGCATATAAGTAATTTCTTTTGGGGGGCACAATCCCACACAGTAAGGTAGGCATTGTTACACTTATCTTAGTCTTAAAGGTTAACAAGTAACTCATAAAGCCACAGGCAAGTTTACACTTCTCATGTCTCTGTTCACCAGAGCCGTACATCTAAGAGTATATCACAGCCCTCCTCTATCAGATGTTCCAGGAAAGCAGGGTGATTTCTACAGAAATCAAGCCCACAATCTTTCCCTCCATCTGTAGAGTCACGGGGCCGCGATTCTCTGACCCCAGACAATGGTTACTAAGAGAGCTTAGGAAAATATGTTTACTTCCTGTGAACTTTTATGTCATCTTTTAAGGCTTTCTGCAATCCTTTCAACAAACAGCCCCAAGAAAGTTCTCTGAGACATTTACTTAGTTCTTTCAATTAACAAGTTTCTTACAATTAGTAACTAAATCCTAGAGTTGAGGACATTCACAGAAAATTGCCTAATTTTCTCATTTCACAAGCTTCTTACAATTAGTAACTAAATCCTACATTTTCCCATAAAGAACTACACTCACAATTGTCTTTATAAATGGAAGATATGTGTAGGCATGAGAAAATTTCGCCAAGAGAAAACTGTTAGAAAATTATGATTTCCACTTTCACCCAAGATAAAGAAAACTGGGAAGAGCATTGTTCTAACAAAAAGAAAAAGCCAGATAAACCAAAAGTCAAACTTTCCTTGACCCATCAGAATGTTGAAGCTGTGAAGAAGTCAAGAAGCCTTGAATTTGGTAAAACAGATCCCTCCAAAGAGCAACAAGACAGGAAGCAGCTCATCTGAGCCAAAAAAAAAAAAAAAAGTGCAGATGGAAAGGTTGCCCCACATCAGATGTGAAGAAATAGGTCAAAATGGTCCAGGAACTGTGAAGGGCTACTATTGTCCTGATGTGTCAGACTATCTGGGGCCCTGGCCATGATTGAGAGGGCTATATATTTCCTTACCAGGTTCTTATAAGAAAGCTGAGGGCTATCAAGAAATCAATCAATAACAAATCCTGGTGGGGCTATGGGAAAAAAGGAACCCTTCTCCACTGTTGGTAGGAGTGTAGACTGGTGCAACCACTGTGGAAATCAGTATGGAGATACCTCAAACAACTAGGACTAGAGGTCCCATTTGACTCAGCTATTCTCCTGCTGGGTATCTTCCCAAAAGAATTAAAAGAATCATACCACAACATATATGCACACCCATGTCTATAGCAGCACAGTTTGTAACAGCTAAAACTTGGAAACAGCCCAGTTACCCATCAACTAGAGACTGGATAAAGAAGACGTGTTTTTTTCATAAAATGAAGCACTACTCAGCCATAAAGAATGAGAAACTAGAGACTTTCATAGCTAAATGGATGCACATTGAGATCATACTCTTAAGTGAAATAAATAGGACACACATGTGTAAATACAAAATAATTTCTCTGGTGTGAGAAACTGAAAGTGTAATAAGGATCAAAATGTATAATTTGAAATAGGAGAAAAATGTCCAAAGGGGAAGGGGAAGTGGGAGGTGTATGGGAAAGGAAAGAAGGGAAAGGAATAAATATGAGAAAAGGAAAAATGGAAACAAACTTTTTGTAAATAGGGAGGGGTGGAAGGGTTAAGGGAGGGCAGAGGAAGGGGAAAAATAAGAACCGAGATATATCATGTAAAGTCTCAAATTCCCAGTGATGAATGTCATTATATTGTATACCTAAAATGTACCAATAAACTTAATGAATTAAAAAAAAGAAAGAAACCTGAGACCTGGGAAAGAAAAGGGATTGTCGACAGCAACCTAGGCATGGAGAGGGACTGAGCTGTGAGAGTTAGGTGCAGTCCTCACCACCCCACCTAGGCCTTTCTCCCTCACAATGCAGAAGCCTGAAACCTATGAGCAAGGGGCAAGCAAAGACCCATTGCAGAAGGAAAGGATGGCAACAAAATCTCTGCACCACCAAGGGGAGGACAAGAATCAATCCTGGACCCAAATCCCATGCTGAAGCAAGGGAGAGGGTTGCTGCCCCTGAAGAGTGAGGAGGAAAGGCAGAAATCTCCCATGCAGGTGGAGTTTGGGCACCATATGAGAGAAGGGCAGCAATGACATAGGCTTATACACAATAAACATTTACAACAAGAAAATTGGGCCAGAGCAACATAGTCCTCCTACCCCTCACCTGGAGCCTAGAATCAAGTTACCAGCTGCTCCATCTATCTGGGGAGAGATCAAAGCAAGAAGAAGACCTAATATGAAGAGCAAACATGCAGCTGTGGCTGAAAGCTGAATATAAAGAACTAAATCTAAGGAACCTTCCCAACACCCCAGGCCTCAACCCACACACAAGTCAGTGACAGACATCCTGAACTGAGCTCATTTCTTGTCTAAATTTAATCAAACTTCCACAGTAATGGCCTCCTGGTATAAGAGGCATTCATACTTCTAGCATGATTACTATTTAACTCAGTTTTGCGTATTCTATGCATGATGCTTTACATTCAGTAAAAAAAAGAACGCACACACATACACGCGCACACACACACGCACAAGAAAGAAAACAACCCACCATAAAGAGACAAAACAATCCATAGTCTCAGACCCAAAAGTGACCTAGATGTTGAAAACCTCAAGCAAAAACTTTCTAAATCATTATGATTAACATGTTGAAGGACCTAGCAGGAAAGGTGGCCAGCATGCCAGAACACATGGACATTTTCAGCAGAATAATGAACACCCTCCTCTGTGTCCACCTTCGCCCCCTGGATCAACACTGCCTATTCTGACATTCAAAGGTTCTGGCTCTGGCCCATAGCTCTTCTAGGCATTAAAACATTTCTCAGTGCAGAATGGGCTCAGATGTGATGCCATCCCTGCTGCTGTCCTCATCACCCTGCACCTTTCTCATGTCCCTCACACAGAAATATTACCTGCCTTCCTTAGCCATCATCTCATGGGAAGTGAAATGTTTTGTTGAGGGACTGAGTAGGAAAAGGAGCATCAACACATCAGCTCACTTTCTTAAAAGTTGAGGCCACCAAGGACAGCACGATCCCAATGAGAGTATCAGCTGCAGCAGAGCAATCTCATCAGTAAGGGCATGAGGATACTGCCAGGGAGTGTGGAAATTAGTGACCTTTGCCAGACCAGGGTCATTGCAGTGAAAACATGGCTAGAGTTTAAATATTAAATGTTCCCCCAAAGATTGATGTACTGAGGACTAGATCCTCGATGCAGCAATGTTCAAAGGTGGGGCCTAGAGAGCTGATTGGAACATTAGGTTGCCCTCTCAATAGGTTAATTCATCAACAAGTTCATAGTTGAAGGGGCTAACAGGAGGTGGGACCCAGTTGCCGGAAGTAGATCACTGGGGACATGCCTTTGAAGAGGATATCCTGTCCATAGCCCCTTTCCTTCATTCTTGTTCTTCCTTCCTCTCTTTTTCCCATGTTATGACTTGAGTACCTTTCCTCCATCACGCCCTTATGCCATATTTTGCTTTACCACAGATTCAAAGGAATATATCCAGTAGGCAATTGGCTAAAACTTCTGAAACCATGAGCCAAAAGAAAAATTTATTCCTTTAAATCTGTGTATGTCAGGCATTTTGTCACAGCAACACAAAACCGACTACACAGAAATAAAAGACCTCAGTAGTAGTACCAATAGTTGGTCTGGACAATTCTTGTACCAGAGCCGAAGGAAAAATAAAATGAAGGACTGGATAATATATCTATTTGTTTCAAACACAAAAGAGAACAGGTATAACAGCTAGCTGTTCATTATATCTACATGCTTAAACATGTAAAGAAAACATTCACTACCTCACACACAAAGAGGCAAATGTTGAATAAAGGAAAAGAACACCACATATATAGATCACCTGCCTTAGTTCAGTAGTAGGCAGAAATCTCATTCTATCCTCACAACTTTATAAAGTATTGAGTATTTATTTCTAATTTAGAAATCAGGAAAATGGTATTTCAAGAGCTAAGAGGAGTGCACAACACTGATAACTACTAAGTAGAAAGAGCCTTCCGACTCAGTAACAGACAATGAGGTCAGCTTTTTTTTTCCTGAAGGATCTGTCCCAACTATGAAGGATAGCATTTAGTGAGCAAATATTATATAAGGAGTAAAATATGAACACCTAAGTGCTAAGAAAAAACACCTCTCAATAGCAGATATTAATATACTACTGTTGGATTAAAATGAGGCATAACAAAGAAGTAGAAACTCAGAAATAACATTGGCCTCAAAATGAAATTCACAAGTGGATCAGATGCCAATTTTTTGTAAATCACTCCCAGGCTAGCAAGACTAAACTCTGCCACAGGATTCACGGGATATGTTTTGAAACAAAGCAGTGAAATACTCAAATGAAAAGGTGCCTCCAAGGAAAACATAACGTTGTTCATTCTAGAATATTCCAGGGGGGATAAGATGGTTTGGTTCAGTGAGATCACCATCAAAGACCATGGCAGGCAGAAAGAGAGGACACAATCCCTAACCAATAATATATTGTTCCTCTAACTTGTTACTGAAAATGTAGGCACAAAATAGAAATACAAGGAAACATCTCCAACTGATAGAAGACATATGAAAATCTCACAAATAACATCATACTTAATGGTGAAAATTTGTGTACTTACAAGATCAGGAACAAGAAAAAATATCTATTCTCACTACA